>NW_025335468.1:7221444-7450680 GCF_004798865.1 Varanus komodoensis | reverse complement strand
TACATCATTCTCCTCCTCCATCTTATCCCCACAACAACAACCCTGTGAGGCAGGTTGGGCTGAGAGTCTGTGACTGGCCCAAAGTCACCCAGTTGGCTCCATGGCCGAGCGGGGACTCAAACCCGGAATTTACCCTAACTCTCCCTCCTCTTATTCACTAGGTACCCCCTTCCTTCCAAGAGTAAACAGACATCTGCAGCTGCTAAATTTGTCAGCAGTCTGGCTGCATGAATTTAGATGCCAATCAAGCATTCCAATCTCAGTCCATCTTGATCAGTCCTGGACACCTGGCAAGTATTTTCCTGTTCTTGTCCCCATCTTTGGATGGCTGCTCATTCTTCCTCATTTTTACAATGCATTGCTATCTGAGGGGTGGCTTTAAAGGGCAAAGTGATTTCCTCTTGATGTAGAGAGAAATTCCTTAGATAAACATTGAGCAGAAAAAAAGAGAATGTAAACCATTTAAAAAGACAACCTCATTCTAGGTGGATGATAAAACTAGTAATCTATTTACATCAAGGTTTATTTTATTTTTCTTGCATACCTCCCATTTGATAATATTTTCTGCAGTTTCATTTTTGCCTAGAAGTAGCAAAGTCTACTTTCTTCATGCAACCTTCACAAAACGGAGCACTGAAGCTGTGGGGGAATTGCTATAACAATATTTTGCCAGTTAAGAGTTTAGGGAATGCTTTACCTTCTTGAGAAAAAGAACTAAATGGTAATATCAAAGAACTTTGCTTACAGAGTGTGGCATCAATCTGAAACAGGCAAACTTATTTGTCATTGCTCAACAATTTTACTTCAATACAGAGAGCAGATAAAATGGCATATGGCTTCTTCAGAGCTAGTAACTTCCAAAATTTGTTGTGGTCTAAACTTTCAACTATTCCCATCTTCTAAAGTACTTTCTCCAGGGCCCAAATTAGAACATGGTTTTTCTTTTTAAAACAAATTATAGGTTTTTTCATCTGATACATTTTGAAGTATTTACACATTTTGGGCAGATTTTGGAATTACATAAACAGCTGATGGCACTTCCTGTGGAAGGGGGACAGATGGCTCTTGGGACGGGGCAGGGGGAGGCCGAGCAGGGCCGGGCTGGGCTGGGCCAGGGTGAGGGGATGCATTTAGGAAATGGGAACTGGTGCAAGGCAAGTGGGAGTGGAGCAAATGGCAGGGAAGGGTTGTGCAGAGAAGTCTTACTGATCGGTCTGAATGAAACTTGTTTCAGGTGCAACGTGAGGGACTATGTTGAGAGTTGCTTCCAATTCATGCCCTTGCTTGAAGCAAAGTACTGAGCTCTGGAAGCCACTTACCTGATAACTGTTGCACTGAAGGCTGGTCATGTGTGCTTAACAATTGTGCCTGAATGGTTTCTACGACTCTCTTAAAGCGACGGCTTGGACCTGTGAAAAGATACATCAGGGCTGTGAGATGAGGCGGAACTGAAGACCGCTGTGTTAACACGGAAGGAAGAGGAGAAAGCCATCTTTCCACTCACTGTTAGGTGTTACTGTCAAACCTTCTAGTCCTTAGTTTTGTAACTCTTTCAATACATTTGTTTATCTTCCCTCTTGTATTCTCCTGACCTTACACTACTGACTTGCTGTCACTATGCTGCAACATGAACACCCCTTTCTCCAGCATCTTTCTTTTGCTCCCATTTCTTAGTCTGCCTTCTGCACTGCTCCCTATGCTTGGAATACAACCATCTGTCTGGTCAGCATACTTTTCTCTTTCAAATCCTTTTATCAAGAACCATGTAACAAACCTTTCCCAGAACCAACTTCTGGAGGTTCACTTCACTCCCTTCATTCATCCCTAGTACTTCTTATGAATCTTTGAATCTTTTCCTTTCTTGTCTAGCTAATGAAAATGACAGATCCTCTAGATAAAAATGGGGTCATTTTATGTTCTGCAGAGCATGTACTTAGGTGATACACTATAAAAATTAAATATTAGTTTCAGTAGATGATAACTATCACAGTTGTCATGTAGATTTATAAAGCTACAGTACCTTCTAAACTTGCTAGATTTTCAGCTCTCCTTCCAGCTGATGGATGTCTCAATCAGGATACTCAACTGGTTCCTGCCCTGATTTTCCCCAACCTGCCCAACTTAAACTCTGCTACTTTCTTGTCTTAGAAATGTTGCTTAGTCTTTAAGATTGTACAACATAAATCCTGTAGGCAAGAATGACCTCCCATAATATAAGAGCTTCTCTACATGAGGTGTGTAAACTGGCACCTTACAAGGTTTTTTTTTTTTTTTGGTGTATTTTCCAAGAATAAGAGTGCATCCTTTACACATGTTTTTTCCTGTGGGCTTCCCTTCTCTGCCTTCCTATATGTTCTATTTCACAACCATAAGGTGGCGCTAAGGCATGGTGCAAATGTGGAAATACACATACTTGTTTTAGCACCATTCAGTGCAATAGCTAAATAATACCACAGATTCCTTCCTCTAAAATGCTTGGAGGGCTCAGGAGGTCCCCTGAAGGCTGTCACTGCCACATGAAGCTTCACAGAAAATGATGAATACAGAATCACAAGTGTACAGTAATAAGGATGCCCTAAATAACACTCTAGTTCCATCAATTCTGTCTTTAAAGGCACAGAAGCTAATTATAGCTTAATACATGTAGAAGCACCCCCCCCAAAGAGAGTATGCGTGATGTGCAATTTTTGTACATAGTAATCTGTAACATTTGAACAATTTGTATACCTAGGAGTACTCCTAATCTGTGTAAGAAATTTACAGTTGAGGCAGATCTTATGTTCACCAGAATTCAGACAGCAAGGTTGTAGCAGTTACCTGATAAAAGTGTGAAAGTGACTGAGTAGATGCCATTCTCTTTCTGGGCCTCCCCACCTTCTGTGTACGTTATGTCCACTTGGAACTTCACTGGCTTCTGAAAAACAGCAGGGCCTCCTGTGGACTTGTACTCTGCACGGAAGCTTGTCTGTGAGATGACACTATGACTGAGACTGGGAATCTGGGTCAAAGAAAATGATGGCAAGAAAAATAAACAAATGGTCCCACTGGAGGATAAGTGGCAAGATATCTCTTGAGAAGCACCTTCTTCCTTAGCATTTGAAAGGCAGAAGATGTGTGGCTTTTGTGAGTGAATGTTTTAAATAAAAGTTTTCCAATCAACTCTGCAGTCACTGATAAAAAATGTCAAATGAATCTTATCTATGCAGACTTTTAAAATGCTGAATAGTAACACTCTTGCCTACAGTCTGCCATTTTGGCACCCTTTCTTTTTAATTTTACTCCTACAAACCAACATAATCTCTCTGCATAATTTGGCATGTGGGGGATATTGTGCAGTGGCAAGTGACTCATGGGATAATTGTGCAAATGCAAAACAGCATTTGGGGTATGCTTTGACAGAGTGTTTCCAGATGGAGGACTCCTATCAATCAGAATGCATTCTGCAATAAATTCACCTTTTTTCTCCTTAATGGAATTGCTGTGGTAAGGAAAGAGATGGAAGCAGCAGTGGGAAAGCATAGCAGAGTTAGGAGTGGAAGTTGTTGCTATTGGAAACCCTTCCCCCTGCAAATTTGTTCAATGAGACAGGGCAATGATGCAACAAATGCTCATCTGGAAGCACCTGGATTATCCAGAAAGGGCAACAGAATAAATATTTAAATGATGTTAAAAAGAATAAACATATTCCTGAAAGTGCTTCCCATATGTATCTCCACAAATATCACAACAGTCTTGTAAATAGTTAAGCATTACTTCTCCAGCACCGCAGATGAGGGGAAGCTGAGGCTGAAGGAGAGCCCTCATGCTGTTAACCGCACTGGCATTCTGTCATCCAATAATCAATGCAGACTGCAATGCTAGAATGGGCATAAGTTTCAATGAACTCAGTAAGACTCCCTTCTAAGTAGCTATGTATAAGAATAAGAAAAAAGCTGAGAACTGAAAAGAAATTGATTTTTGTTTTTACATTCATTTCTATTGCACATTTCTCAATTACCCTTCTGCTAAAAATAACTACCAAAAGTTAATTGGTTCACTAAGGGTTCTGCAATATTTCTTGAGGTAGGACTCCACTTTTGGCACCTAGAAATGGAAAACAAAGAAGCTACTAGCTGGGAAGCTAAAACATTACCCAAATATTTCAGCCACAATGATTTTGTGTGCAATTTTGCTTAGAGTATGGCTGGATTTATGAAGTATGCTCTTGAGAACCTGGAAAATGTGCCTAAGAAGATAATCTGTTTTTAATCTTATTTCTTAGGGAAGTTCTTCTAGGAAAGTCATCTCTGAGCATGACAGATTTGGGTGAGGAATAAATACATTATTATGGAAGCAAATGTTTCTTGTCTTTAAGAAAGCATGGGGGACAGATGATGCAATTTAAGAACAGATTATGCAATTTAAGAACAATCAGTTACCCTAACTCAAGTCTTTTTCATTTCAATGAATCTACTAACATTGTTAGTAAGACTAACAATGAATATAGGGCAAGGAGGCAAAAGCTATCCAAACCTCCAGAGCAGTTTTTCCAAAGGTACAAGGAGATGGCAGGGGAAATCAACAACATTTGCTTCACCCCTTTCTGCTGGGAAGATCCAAAAACCTTCTATGGAAGGAAGGAGCTCTTCTGTTTGTAGAAAGCTATGTTAGGATCCAACCCAGTGTCTGTTCAATACTAAAATTACTGCTCAGGTGATACTTCTGCCAGCAACTGCAAAGTATAGATCCAAGTCATTGACTGGGTTTATACAATATGACTACCCATTCTGGGTTATTAGCCATGGTGGGTTGTTATGACATATGAATTTGGACTACTTCAGAGTGGTTTGTTTAGTGGTAACAAGTCACCTGATGAACCCACAAAGGGCTGTGTCATTCGAACCAGGGTGACCAACCCTTTCATGGGCCAGGGAAGCAGCAACGGGCTAGTCAGCATGCACAGCAAAAAGCTAAGCTTGTCTGAGTCACTACCAAAGACAGGCTCCTGACCCCTATTTGATTGCTGCTGTAGCTTTTTCCCTTTCCCCCAGTGTGTGTGATCTCTGCCATTGACAGCCCCTCCAAAGTGCCAAAGCAACACATTGGAGCAGCTTTCACTGGTTTGATACTCTTATTATTTTTGGTACCAGAAATGTGCACACATGTTTTCAATTTTATTTTCCAGTCTTGTGCAGATGTGCACTTCTTGGTGACCAAAATGAAAAGTCTTCCCTGCCCAGTGTGGTGATATGTGTCTGCTCCCAAAGTGCAGTAGGTACAAGCCATGGACAATGAGCAACTGGGTTATTTTGTTACTTTGTTTCTCACTTGATAACTGTCACATGACAAGCTGTTAAGCAAAGAACAAAGCTACAAAAAGATATTTGCTTGCAAAATGGACAGCAAGCATATTATCCTTTTACAGTCATATGGCTTTGAAGTGTGGACCTGGAAGTTCTCAGTGTCCTCCACCTTCTCTACCCTTTCCTGAGACTCTAGGTGCTCAAGAAAGAGAAAAAGTACATCCCATCCCTTTTACGGAAGCACTGCCTTTTTAACAGCTGTCAAAAGAAAGGGTTTAATTTAAAACAGGGTTTTTCACAGGACAAAACAGGATATTCTGATGGAAACCATGAAGCAATAAAACTCTGTAGGCATTCTGGGTTTATATGGTGAATGCTTTATTAAGTGCCAAGTAGACTCATAAAAGAGTTGGAAAGGGCCAAAGAAGGCCACCGGGGCCAGCCCCCTGCTCAGTGCAGGACTCCAAGTTAAGCCATTCCTCTAAGATGGCTGTGAAACTATTGTTTTAACTCCACTTCCTGCTGATGGTGGAAAGGCAATTCTTCACAAGCACAAATATGGAAGCTAACCAAATATTTCTGTAACTGGAGGCTGAGACACCACAGTTTCATGCATCTGTATTTCTTAATGACTTTGTGTACTTACTGAGAGGAATGCATGAACAATGTCTGCCTTGATAGAACTCAGGGGTTTGTCCTTAATAACCACGAAGATCTGTTCTTCTTTCTCAAGGTTGATAAAGTTACCAAACCAGGATTTTTTGGCAAGCCTGATCAAGCAAGGAGTAGGGAAGAAAAGAGAGAGAGGAAAACAAAAATCCAGAAAGCAAAAAGAAGGTTAAGAGAAGCAACAGACAACCAACAAGGAATCAGAGCTTCTCTACATGAGACATTTATTGTATGCCAGAACTTCCTCACACATGCAAATTAGTGGAGCTATCATCACACTGTTGTCCTCCAGGGCCACTCCTGAGTTTTCTAGCTTTTTTGTGGGGTTTTCTGTTTGTTTGTTTTTTGCTTTTAGAGTGAAGAAAGTCTGGTATTAAATTTTAAATCACAACAAACTGGAACTAAACCCTCATGAAAAGGAGAAAAGCCACTATACTGCAGTTGTAACACAGTGCCACCTTGTGGTTGGTTAGTACAACACATGGCAAGGGAAATCAATACAAACCCCTGAAAAAAGCCCTGGGTAAGAGATGCATTTTATCTCCCCAATTAAAATAGAAGAATGCTGTTTTCAGCAGTGGGTTAAATTCCTCATGTAGAGAAGCCCTCATTCTCTGCAGCTACCCAGGACCTGTACAAGTCTTTTGATCTAATTCACCATAGTGGAAAAGAAACCTTGCATTTGCTCAGAGAAAAAACCTATTAATGACTCATGTGACTTTACTACAACAGAATGTAGGGTCAGAAAGAGAGGGTCAGCTACTACTCAAGTAAATCTTGAAGAACAAAGGAATGGATATTGGATACAGCTGTGAAATAGCTTTACAAGTCTAAGCGGGAAGCAGAATGGAGAGGACATTGGTAGGTCCCTTTGTGTATGTGTCATTTACATGCAAACACATACAGCCCATACACATTCTGCTTATCCAGAGGTTCTCCACACAGCCATGGAATTTGCCCTCTGGCATTCTAAGAATCCCAGCTTGCACAATGTTCATTGACAATCCCATGGATAGCTCATTACAATAATCCAGTCTTGAGGTTATTCTAGTCCTGAGGTTATTTAATGAACAGTTGTATCACAGACAAAATGAAAAAGTAGGATTTTTTAAAAAGCACGTTGACACTAAAAAAGAACATGTATCTCTGTCAGTCTGTGCTTAATTAGTAAAGCAAAACAAAACAGCCACAATTTGGTAAATCTCTCTGTCTCTCCATTAAAATGGTCTGAGAAAGCACAACTCTCTAAAATATTCATAAGCAGCTATACGTGTCCACAAGCCAAAGATTAGCATGGGGAACATAAAGAGAAAGGACCACTCATATAAGTGGGTTATTAAGAAGCCTGGGGTAGACTATGAAAGGCCATTACACATTGATTTGCTTGTGTCTTTCTAGTGACTCTGTAGGCCTCAGGACAATAAAGACAATCAGCCTTGCGTATTAAAAGCTGATTAGATATTTATGCATAGTTCTCCATCTAATCCATCCAATTCCTATGGGCCTGCACAAACCTTAGGAACATATTGTATATTTTTCCCCAATACAAATAAAATAGGTTGAGTGATTTTCACTGCAGAAACATGATGTGGCTCATGCCACCTCTAATATTTTAACAATATACATGTTTTAGTAAGTGAAGACTCTTTTCTCAGTTTTTATATAATAAGGGGAAAGGTACACTTTCTCACCCTGGAAAGTTCCCTCACTCTTTCATACTGCTTGCACAGTTTGAAGTGCTGCTGCAGCTGCTGCTAGAAAGAGCACTTTGTTATGAGAAAAAAAAAGTTGCCACTCCACCAGAAAAGTGACTGGATATAATCTCAGGCACTGAACCTTAATGGTGCAGACCTAAGTATGTTTACTCTTACTTAAAATCCACTAAATTCTTTGGGACTTATTCTTGAGTAAGTGAGCTCCATAAAAGTGTTTAAAATGAAATGGCACATCATTTTTTTCTGAAGAGCTGTTGGCTGAGCAAACCATAGCACTAGGTTAGAACACTAAACTAGGGCCTTTGTTTTTCTGATAAAATCTTAAAAATTAGAAGACTGGCTTTAAAATCTTGAAGACTATTTTGATAAATTAACACTGGAATCTTTCTTTTACCTTCTGAGCCATGAAGGATAGGAACATTTTGTGAGCCACCCTGAGGCTTTGTTGCGATGGGGGCGGCATAGAAATGTTTTAAATAAAGAAATAAACATAAGAGCAGGAACTATGCTGTCCGGTAATGATGTATTTCAATCACACTCCACTACAGAGGAGTTTTAAGACGAAAAATCCAATTTCTAGGAAAGGGATGGAAGGTGATACAATGATTGGAAGGGGGTATCTTATGAATAAGGGAGACTGCTTAAACTGTCAGCGATAATTTGGAGGTTGTTTGTGCTTGGAATACTAAGTTCTTTTGACTGTACACAAGACAGAAGAGATTCCTACTAGTTCTGCTGCAGCTGTATTGGTTGTGCAGGTCAAGGAGGCATGGAAAGTGGTACTGTTTTATAACAGGTAGTGGGAGAGTCTCAGTTATGTCCCACTATCTCTGCTAAATAGGCTTACTAGATTCTAGATTAACAATGAGGGAGGAAAGAAGTGAAGATTTATGTCCACCACTGACAAAGCTATGTTGGTGTGCTCCCATAGATGCACAGCATCAAATTAATTGCAGAACTCTTTTGGGAAATATTCTTACTCACTGCACAGCTACTTTCTGTATGACTTTACACATCTGCAGAACAGGATATTATCTGAGACTATCCTACCCATGCCCTGCCATCCTAATGCTTATCTAGTGCCTGGCCCTGGTTGGAATGAGCCAATTTAAGGTTGAAATACTGTCAGCTGACAAGTGTGTGTGTGTGTGGGGGGGGGGGGATTCTGATGGGATTTGGTACACTTGTCCTCTTGGATTCATTACTGTAACTCAAATTTCATGCATTGGGAGTAGCCAGGAACTGCTTGTATCAATCTGTGTCTAGATTTAGAGGTCAGTGAGACCTGCTCTTCAAAGAAGGGCCCTGTCATAGGCCTCAGTGTGTTTTAGGACAAGGGGACTCCTGAGCAAATCCAATTCAAAAAGATTTCCTGTCCTATGAACGTAGTGAATTGAGGGGTATGCTATACTCCAATTGGATTCATCTCACTCCAGATTCTTTGTGATCAATCCTGAAATCCTAAAACCAGACACAGCAATGAGACCAAGAGAAAGTCTAAACTAGAAGGCACAAGAGGTGCTGTCCCAAAGTCTCACTTTGGAAGAGAGATCAGCACCCTATATAAAGCTAGGTACTGGGTCCTAATAGCACACCCAGAAGTGCAGGACAGTCACTGGAAAAATCCTCAGTTACTGCCTGGAATCCACTGGCAAAACAGCACTTTGGCCAGCATCAGGCTCTCATTCAAAGTAAATACCTGGGTGAAACAGAAGTCTGGCTTGCAGGCCCTTGAATCTTGAGGAGCCCCATTGATAATGTAACAGCTCGTCTGCCTGTCAGGGGTTTGGCCTTTCTCTTGATTAATTTTGTTGGCTTGGTTGGACTGCCCTTCCCTTAGCTGAAAAGCCAGGAATAGGACAGAAGCACTTTTTACCAATTCCATCTAATGAAATGGCTGTAGTAGTTGATCTAGCTAAGATTTAGTCTAGACTTTCTTGTTGTAATTTGCACCAGGATTACTTCTAGGCTGACAAATGAAAATTAGAATGTTTTAAAGGTGGGTTGGAAGCTTCAGATTACTCTTGTTAAAGGAGTTCCTGGTTGCTTTTGGGACACAATTCAATATATTAATTTTGATTTAGAACACCTGGATAAGTCATTGTAATGCAATATTCCTTAGAAGTCACCTCTAGCCCACTACCTGAGCATGATTCTCAAGACTGACTGAACGAACCCTTTTAGCAAAGCCATTTGCTCACCAAATTCAAAAAGTCTGGGTGCACAGAGGGACATACTTAATAAGTGTACTACAATTACAGAACTTCCTTCCCTTGGAAGGACTGTTCAAAGAGCCCTGTTTGGGTTTTATGGGTGGGGAGGTCAGAATTGAGCTGGCAGTTGGTTGTTGTTGCTGCTGCCATTTTAAATTGATTGAATTTTACTCTGCTTTAATATATATGACATTTCATGTGTTTCTAATACGATTTTTAATCTCTGCATAGCTCAGGAGAATCATTTTAAGGGGAAGAGTGAAGCATAACAAAAGCCCACTCGTCCCCCTGGTATACACCTGAATTGCGGGCAATGAAGCAGGCTGGGAGACGGCTAGAGCGTCGGTGGAGGAGATCACAGGATGAATCTGACCGAACACAATTGAGAGCCCACTATCGGGCCTATGCTGTGGCGGTGAGGGCAGCGAAAAAGAATTTCTTTTCCGTTTCCATTGCCTCCTCAAAATGCCGTCCGGCGGAGCTTTTTCGAGTGGTGCAAGGCCTGGTTCGTCCAGGTCTTAAGAAAGATCTGGTTCCTCCCTCGAAGGCCCGCTGCAACGACTTTGCCAAGCATTTCAGGGAGAAAATAGCTCAGATTCGTCACAAGCTAGACTCTACTAGTGACTCAGAGGTTTCTGAGGAGACACCAATGCTGCTGTCTGGTCCAAAATTAATGGATGAATTTCAGTTATTGCGGCCTGATGATGTGGACAAGGTGCTTGGACAAGTACGTGCCACCACTTGCCTATTGGACCCTTGCCCGTCTTGGTTAATAAATAATTCCAAGCACGGGATTGGGACCTGGATCTTGGAAGTGGTTAACGCCTCTCTGAGGGAGGGTTGGGTACCTGCCCCTTTAAAGGAGGCAGTAGTCCGACCGGTCCTGAAGAAGGCGTCACTGGATCCAGAGATGGCCACTAATTATAGACCAGTGGCCAACATCCCGTTTCTGGGCAAGGTGTTGGAGCGGGTGGTGGCGGGACAACTCCAAGCTCTCTTGGATGAAACAAATTATCTGGACCCATTTCAGTCCGGCCTCAGACCCGGGTACGGTACTGAATCTGCCTTGGTCGCCCTGTATGATGACCTGTGCAGGGAGAAGGACAGGGGGAGTGCGTCCCTGTTGGTTCTTCTGGACGTCTCAGCAGCTTTCGATACCACGGACTGTGGTATCCTTCTGGATAGGCTGGCGGGATTGGGGGTCGGAGGCACTGCTTTGCAGTGGTTCCACTCCTACCTCAATAACCGATTCCAGAAGGTGGTGCTGGGGGACTTTGTCTCTGCGCCATGGCAGCTATGCCATGGAGTACCACAGGGGTCCATTTTGTCCCCTTTGCTGTTTAACATCTACATGAAACCACTGGGAGAGGTCATCAGGAGGTGTGGGCTGCGGAATCATCAGTACGCTGATGATACCCAGCTCTACCTCTCGTTTTCCACCAATCCAGGTGAGGCAGTGGCTGTGCTGAACCGGTGCCTGGCCAAAGTAATGGGCTGGATGAGGGCCAATAAAATGAAGCTCAATCCAGACAAGACGGAGGTCCTGTTGGTTGGCGGATCCGGCTTCGGAGAGGGTGAATTGAACCTTGTCCTGAATGGGGTTGCACTCCCTCTTAGGGACAGGGTCCGCAGCCTGGGAGTGCTCCTCGACCCAGAGCTTTCATTGGAAGCTCGGGTGACAGCAGTGGCGAGGAGCGCTTTCCTTCAGCTTCGGCTGATCCATCAGCTGCGCCCCTACCTGGAGTACGACTGCCTGGCGACAGTGACACACGCTTTGGTGACTTCCCGCTTTGACTTCTGTAATGCGCTCTACGTAGGGCTACCCTTGAAGACGGTCTGGATACTTCAAAATTGGTTCAAAATAGAGCTGCCAGGTTGCTGACGGCGACTGGGCATTATGTTCACATGACTCCAGTCCTCCATCAGCTTCACTGGCTTCCCATTGAAGTCCGGGCCCAATTCAAGGTGTTGGTGATGACCTATAAAGCCCTAAATGGCTTGGGTCCTGGCTACCTGAAGGAGCGCTTAGGTCCATATACGCCCGCCCGCCCCCTGAGATCTGTGGGAGAGGCCCTTCTCCGGGAACCCTCCGTGAAGGAAATTAGGAGGGTAGGTACTCGGAGGAGGGCTTTCTCAGTGGTGGCGCCCAATCTATGGAATGTACTCTCCAGAGAGGTCCACCTGGCACCGTCATTATTTGTTTTTTGGCGCCAGGCGAAGACCTTTTTATTGAAACGTCATTTTAATTGCTAATATTATTTACTTAATTCTTTGGCCAGGGCGACTTATTTTATAATGTTAATGTGTTTTATATTTTTAGCATTTTATATTTTAACTGATGTTTTGTAAGCTGCCCCGAGGCTTCGGCGAATTGGGCGGCATAGAAATTTTTAAATAAATAAATAAATATAAAGTAAAGTGAAAGATAGGCAAAAATCAGCCTTAGAATTTGGAAGAACTGGCTAAGTATCTCCAAAAGGTAAAAGAAAAATGATATTGACAAACAGCAGAAGCATCTGCCACCCTATCTTCATACCAATCTTCAGGTGATTGGTGCAAAGCAGTAAGATGTACTGTATGTACAACACTTTTGTGATGTTGCGGACAATGAGAGTCATTCTCTAAAATGTATTTTAAATAAACCCATGGAATTAAAGAGAATTGTCTTTCTGTTGATTGTTGATTCAACATATTTTCAAAAGGGCTTACACAATCTCTTTTTTTCTTAGAGTCTCTAGCTTCTACAAGGGATTTCTATATGCCCCTATGGGCTCGAGTCTAAGTTAGAACCCTAGTAGACACATACACATCACCTGATTCAACAAGTTCTGTGATTCAGGACTCTGTTGAATCTGAGGCACTGTTGCAAATCAGCATTGCTCCATCTTCTACCGAATCTTTTTTTAAAATGTCAGAATTTTTGGAGGATAATAGCAAATAGAAAATTTGAGATAATAAGAATTAGGCAGTTCCAATTCACTATATTTCTACTGGCTTGTGGCCCAATGAATCCTTTCTTGTGCTTGCAATCCTCTTCATGTATTGGTTGCTTGAATTCCACTGATGTCAGCTGGGAGTTTGGCAGCCTAACTGCAAAGGACTCTGTTCAGCTGGATGTGCAATAACTGGATAACTATCTTTGTACCAATATATCTGCACCAAGGATATATCTAAAATAATGGTACTAGAACAGGCAATGCAAAGTATTAGAACTCACTTGGAGAAACCAGTTGTGAATGTTCTTACTGTATGGATAACTAAGATATTTCTAAGACAAGTTGTTTTTGAAATCTGAGAATGAAACCAATCCAGCATTTTATCTTAGCTTAGTGTAGTTCAGGGTTTACAGTAGTTTCTGAACTCTCAATCTTCAGTTCTTAACATGCTGCCACATAAAAAGATGGGGGACCTGTTGATTACTAACCCTTTTAGGGTTATGTAGTGAGGGTAAAGGCTGTGCTGATGAAAATCTAGTCATTTCGAAGAAGTGTTTCCATGTGACTAGTTGTGTCAGAATGTATAGGCAGGACACATTTGAATACAGAACTTTCTGAAAGCAACACAGTGCAGACTTGAGGCACCCAAATGTGTATTCTATTGTATGTTTGGAAGCAGATAAGATTTACAGTAGCAGCTTCCAAGCCAGGGAACAATGTGTGTGTAGAAACCTGTTGAGCTGGATTGGGGTATATGCACTTAGGAGAGAACACTGCTGCAATGATCTCAGAACATGTTAAGAAGATGGTACAGGGGATGTTACAAAGATATTATCCCTATTTGGGTGTTCAATCCATGTTATTACAATCGTGTGAAAGAGTAGAGGGGAGCTGTACCCATTGGTCATGCCTGCCCCAGCATCTCTGTCTGCCCTAGTCCTCAGCATCCATGTGCTGTAGGAAGCAACTGGCTGCATGCAAGCTCCCCCATGTGGGTTCTAAATCAGGAGGGGCAGATATGCATAGAGTAAGCTGCCCCCACCCCCCACTGCATGAATGGTGGGATTGTAAGGAGCATGGCAATAAAGGCAGGGACCAGCAGGTACAGTCTCACATTCACACTCTGTGCAATCGCTATTGGAAGCAAACTCAAAAAACATCAAAATGCTTAGAATGGAGGTCACAGCTTAATGATTCTTAAGGATCAACATCTGTGTAACATGAATGATTGTAGTTGATCCCTTACATTCATGGACTGGGTTATGTAGTTTTGGGTTTTTTTTAAGCAGATGGAGTCATGTTGCTTTACACCAGAAGGGGATGTGGGCCTATTAATTTAATTTCTATTCATTCTTCTATATTCTTCCACAAATAAAACAATGCACATTACCTAGACATGTCAAGGTATAACATCCAATCATCAGAACTGTTAAATGAATTAAATTCATTAAAAGATGCAGCAACAGAGAAAAAATACATTTATGTAACATTTCATTCATGGGCCAGTGAGCGTTCATCAGCAATCAAGACATCTTATTTCTGGAGCAAAAATGATACAAAACTCTAAAGTGTCCACAGAGCGTAAGAGGCTTTGATGGTTGAAATAAAAATGCAGTTCATTATTTTTTACAACTTTTATTATGTTTACTGCAGGGTGCCATCCAATTGAACTCATTAATTCAGCAATTATATTGGAAAAGGGCCTTAGGCCCTGAGATGCATCCAAACTGCCTACTAAGGTTGCTTTACTTCTCTCCAGCAGTTCTTAGAGAATATGTGGTGCAAAAAAGGCAGTAAGTTCACAAAGAATCTGATATATAAATGAGAAAGGAAGAGAGGGCTAAAGGAAGGAAGGAAGGAAGAGGGAATGTGATATAAAAAAGAACTCAAGATGCCACTTAAAAATAAACCAAAAGACGTAATCTACTTTACTTTAAATTGTTTTCTCTATACCTCTGTCTTCTACATGAATGACAGCAAAAACAACGTATTTTATACTGTTTTATACTTTCAACCAAGTAATGTTGTGAGTGTTCTCAGCCATCACTCTTTACGGTCCTGACTGGTGTTGTATTGGTGCTATATTACTCTGTCTTCATAAAAGCTCTGGAACTGGGAAAGCAGGTAGGATCATAACAGCCTCTCAAACAAAGAAATATGTCTGGGTCCAAAATTTCTCTCAGAGTTCATGATTATTTAACTCTACACATTGTTCAAGTGCCAGATCATTCTAATGGCCAAGCTACTGGTAATCTACAAGAACTGGACACATACCAGAACAAGCTACATAAATAATAAAGGACCATTTTGTACATAATGTGTATAGAAGAGAAGCTCTGGAGAACTGCTCCCAGATAAAGTATCTAAAAAGGCATCAAGATGTGTACTTTTTCATTAAATGTACTTTGGGTCAAAGAATATTGTAAAAATTCCTTAATAGATTCTGTACTCTCTGATGCCACTGCATTTACTATGGTAAATACTAACACTGAACAGTGACAGCAACTTCTTTCTTTAAAGCATAAATGATACCATTTATCGAGTCACATCCCAGTAGGGTTCTGTTGGCAAATTCTCCCAAGGAAGTCAGAAACAACAGCTGTTCACTGTCGCATTGAACAATACAGGAATTGAGACCCTACTTAAAGATTTTGAGTCTGGTTACCCTATTGATACCCATGAGAGAAATAGGATCCAGTCAAGGCATTTAAAGAAAATTACTTCAAAGAGCTTTGGAGCTATTTACTCAGCCCTATGGTACAGAATTTGCTAACTTAACTAGGAACTAGATATTGGTTCCTCATCTCATGTTTTTTTGTTGTGCTTGATCAGTCAATTTATAGGGTCATCTTTATGGCTTGGATACTGTATTATTTTGACCACAGTATGAAAGAGGCTGGTTAGTACGGGTGTGGAAGGAATATGCTGAAGTACTGAAGTATTGAAAACATGTTGCATTAGCTGATGTAAAAGATAACTTTAATTTTTATGGATATCCAACTAACAGCTCAATTTGGAGTCATAAATGAAGCTTTTATCTTAATCTTATTTGCACCCTTGAACTATTGCCATTTATTTACTTAAATGTATTACCTGGCATATCTCTGATGGTGCATATTAGTTGTGTAGTCACACTGCCTGCAGTGTTATAATTTGGGTGATATGAACTAATATGTTAGGGTATAGAACATCTTGTCCCACTCCTATTCAGTTGTCAAATACAGAGAAACCAAATTGGCAGAAATATTAATAGTACTATAGTGAGTTACTTACTCTGGGGAAGATTCTGGAGTCAAATTGGACATCTCCTCCGGCGTAGGTACTATATATGTACACATATAAACAAACAGAAAGAGGAAAAAGGGAGAGGGGAAAGGACATAAAGCCTCCTTTATTCCACTCCACAGTCAATAAAATAAACATGGAATAAAAGTCAATCAAACATAGACCTCATTTTACTTCCTAATCACCAGTCTTCCTTCTAAGTCTACATTGATTATATACCCAGATGTAACTAGCTTGATATTAAGGTATCATAGCCAGGACTTGGCTCTGTGACTAATATCCTTATCAGGATGTTCCAAGGTACATTTGATGGGCATCAATTCTATCTTCCTACATGCTTGGGCTTCAATTATTAGTGCTGATATTTACACTCTTCTATTAAAGCAGTTGTCTGATCACGTGAAAAGCCTGGAGATGGGGATATTGTTATCCCTTTCCCTTCCCATCGAGAACACGAAGTTCCCCTCATGGCCATATTCCAGCACTGAACAAGCAAAGGGACTACTGGGGTGGAGCACTGTGGGAATACCTCACTCATACCTCAGATTAGGAAAGGCCAGGATTTCCAGCAACAGACAGGTATTTACTTACCTTTTTACTTATACATATAGAAAGCAACATTAATGCCTTCTGTACCTTTTTAAAAGTAGAAAATATATGGCAAATTCTTTCAATTAACAAGCCATCTCGAAGAACTGACATATCTAAGCATATAAGGCATGGCCTAAACCTGACTAGATTCTGATAATCTGAGTCTTCATTGTATGGTCTGGTAGGAAACAAAGGCGAACAATGGAACTTAAAGTACTTGATATGACCCATGAATGTGGATTAAGATCATGCTGTCAAATCAATTAAATACTACAGTGTCATCACTAAAAAGACTCTGGGCCTCGTGGCTGAGCAAAATGATTGTTGCAGGAGGCAACTCTAAATTTTTCAAAGATTAAAATGTTCAGTTATTGTTATGTCATGATGAACATGCAAAATCTTGAGTCAATCATGAAATTCATACATAACTCTGTATAATGTTGGCCTCTTGCACAAGCGCTTCTTTATAATGAACACAGTGGAAAACAAGACAGAGACTGAGACCACTGAAGTAATTCTGAAATATGCTGAATAGAGCACAACTGTAACTCCAGTTGTATAAAAACCCACTATGTGTAACAGGGTACAAATAAAATCAGAATGAAAGCATATCATGCAACACCCAGTTCCTCCATACAGACTGTCAGCCCTTCAATGAATCCTTTGGTTCTTGAGGGCCAAGCAGGATTTCCATTTTTCCACTTCTCTCTCTTCCTCTGTTGCATGGAATGATTGATTGCCAACACTACTTCCTGCTATATTTCACACTGTCCACAGTAGCAGCCCTTGCAAGCAACCCTTTTGGATACTGCCATTTGGCTGTGTAATTTAGTTATGTAACAAGCAAACCAAGATACAGTGCGGACTGCAGGTCACTGTCTGTGGAAATGTCTTTAGAAGGAAGGCAACAGAAAAAGAAGAGTCCACTGGAAGGCACAGCAAACATGAAAGCTTAGCCAAAACATCCCATACATCAACTAGGTTTGCACATCATGGATATTCATCAGAGGTAACTAGCCATGGCGGGCTTTTGTGCCAGGCAAGCTTGAACCACAGGGTGCCTTGTTAGTGGCAGTAACCCATCCTGCAAATCCACTGCTTGTTGTAGGGGTTGCTGGTCCCAAAATACGTTGCCTTGTCATCCAAACCTAGCTCCAGGGAAGAACTGAATGACCCACTTGATAAGGTTAGCAAAGCCCCTCTGCCAGTGACAGTCACTACACCACCTGATTAAGCAGCACTTTGGAGCAACTGACACTGGTTCAGTCTCCCCTACCCACTACAGCTCCACCTCTCTCTTTTTTATTTCTGGAAATCACTTTTCATGATCTCCAAAGGACTCACCACTGACAGCTCTTCCAATAAGCCCAAGCAGCATAAGTTAGAGGGGCTATCTGTGCTTCACCACTTATTTTCTTTGCACAAATGAATGTGTGCACGTTTTGTAATTTTTGATTTGCTGTTTTTCTGAAGTTGCATAAGTGTGCAACTCTGAATAGCCAACATGGAAAGGCTTTCCTAGCCATCTGCAGGGTGGATCACTATGTTGTGCAAACACAATCTCAGTTCCCCCCCCATCTAATGGATGGTTGTTCTGAATCCTGGTCATTTAATTGGTAAATTAAAAGTGTTTCTCTTTCCAAGCAAAGGTTCACTGGCTTTCTTTATCTTGATCTCATCTGGAAATATACTACAGCAAGTGATCTTTGAACCCTTGTAGGCATGTGAGTGTTCTGGGAATTGGTGGGTGCAGAAATCATGCCATAAAATTACTTGTTTTGCCTTAGCGTTTTCCTGTCTTTCTCAAAGCCATATTTCAAGTGAATCTGAAGGCATCAGTTCTTCTTTTTTAAACAGAAATGTATTCAGAACAGAAAATGCATATAAACTTCAGGTAGATGTTTTCTCACTATTATGCATTATGGCCATCTTTGGAAGAGATTGGTCTGAGAGAGATAAGAGGCTGTGCAACTAATACACACAGTGGGTGGCTCAGGACAGGAACAACAGGGGAACTGCAGGCCAGAAGTGAGGTGCAAGTACTAAAGCCAAAAGTGGAAGCTACAGATGAAGAACTGATGGTACAGCAACACCATAACATTTGTAATCTTAAAGTATACACTGGAACTTATAGTTTGACAAATTATTCTTCAGGTGGTACATCAGGAGCTAAAGGTGTATGACTGAAGTCACATTTCTTTGTGAAAGTCCATGGTGAGAGCAAGCCTAAAGTACAACTTTCATATAGTGAAATTCTGTAAATGTGTTTCCATAAGTTGAGAGTATCTTGCCCCCATGCACCTCAGCAACCAAACAGCTCAACAATCTGGAATGGGAGATGTAAACTTTACATCCTTCTGCCTTATAGTTAGTTCTAGCTTCTCAATATATTACAGCTTCCACCAAGCATCACAAAAGGGATATGGATGGCAAAAGCTTAACATCTTTTTCCTATTATACAAATTGAGCTTGATTGCCCAGTGTCAGGGACTGAAAAGATATTTTGGAATGAGGTAAATACATTGAAGCACATGAGTAGAACTGTACTGGGGGGGGGGGGGTTCATTATTTAAATAGCAGCAGAAGTAACAGAGCCAAGCAATGCCCTGGGATCTTCCAGGTTTGCTTCCAATACTGTCTGATATTGCCATGTGTCTACCAACCAACCGTTTTCTATACTACAGATACTTCTACTTGTTAAATTTAAATTGCCATTTTTTGAGAACAAATGTACCTTGCAATTTCCTGCGATGGAAGCGAGGAGATCCCAGGAAGCTGTTCTTGATGGAGTTGAGCCGTGTTCTCCAGGGCATTCCTCCAATGCTGGGACTGGATGGTGGCGTAGGGTTGGGTGTGCCTGCTGGGCTCTCCTTTGGCGTATGGACAGGTGTCCCCTTTGGGGTAGGGAGGGGACTGCCCCTTGGAGAGGGGTGAGGGGTGACCTGTATGATGGGGATAGATTTGGTGCTTGGGTCAGTACTAGAAGGGAGCAATCTAACAGGAGACATAGGGTTGGTTTGCACTGTTGGAACTGTCAGCTGTGGGGTAAACCCAGGAGCAGGTGGGCGATTCTGTGTGTTTTGTGCAGGGGTATTTTGGGAGGGAGGGGCAGTAGCATTGCTAGATGGGAGTGGATTGGATTTGGTAGACTGCAGTGGTTTTTCAGCCAATTTGCTCTTGGATGGCAATGTCTGTGTCTTTGGATTGGGTTGAAGTGCTGGCTTTGGTTGGAGAACATGTCCAGGCCTGGAAGTATTCCTACAAGCATCAGAGTCCAGAGGGACTTGGGGACGGGGGGTGAAAGGGAGGTCAGAAGTCTGAGGGGGAATGAAAAATTTTCTGATAGGCTACAAGATACACACACAGACAGTATCCATGCACATCAAGAAAAGCAGAACGCACACATACACACCAAGTGGGTGACGAGAGATATACAGCCCATTTGAGTTGCAGTTGTGTGCCGCATCACAAGGAGGTATGAGTTATGGAGGTGAGGGTGAAGGAAGTGGGGTTAGGGGTTTGCAAAGAAACAAAAAACAAATACAAACAAACACAAAAAAGACATGCAGTTAGCTGGGAACGCAGCATAATCAACAACAGCACCAGTGGCGGTAGTGAAAACAACAGTTTTGTCACAAGCTTCATCATATTAACCATGTGTCAGCAAAGAAAAAACCACAGAGCAAAAAATAACATAAGGAGAACGAAAGAAAAGTAATAGGGTGGCGAGGGTGAGGAAGCTGCAAGAGAGAAAGTAAACGCCATAGCCCTGAGCTGTTCTGACTATCTCACAGGGAGAGAAGAACAAGGCTGAAGGGAGGTGAGGAAGGGGAAGGAAGCACCATTCAAGCCACAGTGAAAACCAACATGAAAGGCATGTGGGCTGAACTGAACCTCTCCCAACTCAAGATGTCTGCCATGATCAAACACAGTGGGGAGATGCAGATCACAATAATATGTGTGCAGCAGGTGATGACAGAGGCACACGTGGTACTAAGCACTTCGTCTCCCCCATCTCTGCAAAAGGGCCACCGGCTTCTGTGGTTATGGAGTGAGTGTGTGTGCATGAGTGGGTGGGTGTGAGAGAGGCAGAAGACAGGGGGCTCTGTCGCTTCATCCCCCTTCCTCCTCTGGCCTTCCGCCATCCAAAGGAACTCAGTTTTCTCTGCCAGGCTTTAGGGTATGAAATCTTAGGAGACTGGGGTACTATAGCCACGCTAGGGAATCCAAACAAATGTCAACAAAACAGGTTTACTTTGCAATTTTTCCTATCACCTTAGATAAGCCAATCCTTATTTTAAACCATTGTGCAAGTGTTATTTTTATTATACATTCTCTGTGATTACACAGCAAAATATCATTAACCCCCCAACTCCCGCCCGACATCATTCATAATCCAGTATAATTTCAGGCAGAAAGGGGGATTATGTTCTTTTTAAAAAGAAAAAAGAAAGGAAAACAAAATCTGAGATAGCATGTTGTAATTACCAGAACATTCCAAGAAAGATACTTTAAACTAGGAGTCAAACACATTCAGGGTACAAAATGCTTAAAGGGATACTGTTAGAGTGAAAGCAATCTTTGAACAGATTCAGAAATCTCTTCCTTTCACACAGATTAATATAGTTTAGACAGTCATAGTAATAAAACAGTTCTTGGTCTGAAAGACTGCAAGGCCAGCAGAAGAATTACCCATGTACTTAAATATATATTGCTGGACATGTTTTAAAATTAAATTATTTAAAAATTGATAATTGTGCTAAATTCTTCTTTTAAGCTTTTGTATCATACTAGAACAGTATTTCCAGTTTTAGTAGACTTATGCTTATAAAGCTAAGAACAGTCATAGTCTAAATGAACTGGTTTTATGTTGGGTTTGCAGCTCATGGAAAATATATCACTTGAAGTGGCTTAAAAAAATTGTACACCGTCCTGAGAGCTTTTTGCTAAAGAACAATATATGGAAGCTTTAAATACACAGATAAATAAATCACTATAGTCAGTACATGGGAGCTGACAGTGACACTCTGCCATTCAGTGCCAATCAGTAATTCCATCTACTTAAGAATTTATGGAGTTCAGCCTTCTCGCATTTAGATCGATGGGTATCTTGTGCTTATCCTCTTTATACCACACATTTCCCACCCCTCATCAAGCTCCACTGTAAAGTCTTCTGCTCCATAAACATTCAGGTTTATTTCCATCTATTTCAAGGATATTTAATCCATAAATCATAAATCATTATTATAGATTATTACTACTATGGTGTAAAAGATACGTGAGATCATCTAGAGATTGTCTAAAATCTTGTCTAGGTCTTTTTCTTAGATTCCTAAACTAAGAACAATGGGCTTGTTCTTTGGAATTGAGTATGCAAAAGGAGCAGGAGAATTGCATAAAGAATTCTGCACCTTCAAATAACTCATAGAAAGAAGGCACAAGTACGCAAAGCACCTTCATGCAGCAGAATCTTCTGCTGTTATGTTACACCAAATCTATTGTAGCTTCATGCTTAAGGAAGATTTGGTGTGTAAGAGTTACAACCAAATGAACAGTCCTTCCAGCTATCCTATGCTTTGACCAGGTCCTGTAAATTTGATTCCCTTGCATAAGGTGGTGTCCAAAGGGCAGTTATCATGCAACTTCTAGTCAGACAGGTGTGACCTACATACAGCAACCACTCATATACCTGTTCACTAAAAACAGGTATATGAGTGTTGTGATACGTTTAAAGACTGTTAAGGACAATTACTTCCTATTAAAAGCAAAATGCAAGCAACTTTTGACTCACTCAAGGATTAATGATAATAATAATAATAATAATAATAATAATAATAATAATAATGAAAAGGGACCTGTGAATTTGATTGCTGAGCAGGAATGTAGTTCCCCCCCTAAGACACTCCGTCCTTTCAAATCACACAATTTCTCATTCCTCCTTTATGGTTTGTTTTTTTACACCTCAAATCCAAGTAATTTCCACGTTTGTTAACTCATCTCCACATGATTCTTATGCTGTTGTTTGGTTGCCCCATCAGGCCCCAAAGTAGCTCTAGCCTTTATGGTTTAGTGCCTCACCATGGATTTGCAATCAGCAACAGATGCTCTTCCCACCATACAATAAACCTTTCAAAAGGATCTTATACATTGCTGCCATGTTGGGACATAATGATACCTTACACAGCCATGGCTAGCATCCCTCAATGATGGAAAGAAATATGTCACCTAGCTCACATGAGAGAGTGGTTATAACTGTGATATCAAAATAATCCCACTTACCCTTGGACTGCTGAGGGGGCTGGTGGACAGGCCAGAGGATGCTCCACTGATTGAACGAGACCTGAGTAAACACAACAGGAAGGGAACATCCTGAGAAACACATCAGAAGCATCATCTAGCACTTGTCCCTCCTACATAAGAAGCTGCTATTGACATATCTATCAAGAAGTTCCCTAAAGGGCTGGCATTTGTTTTTCAAAGAGTATGTGATTATGAAGCAAACCCATCCATTTTTTATCGGTGTCATTTTTTAATGAGATCGTAGGTTTTTCTGTGTGTCTGGAAAAGACTCCTTGATTAGATATACCCCACAGCAAGTTCATCATAAAACAGCTTTTGATCACTATACTAAGGACTGGGTAAAGAAAGGAAACTGTAAATTTTGCAAGAAAGAACATTTCAGTCATTTGTAACACGGCAGGCCAGCAAACTACCTCTATGAATTATCTATCCTCCTGTTTGTTGAAATAACTTCATTTTGTAAGCAAATATATCTTTTATGACCATCGTTTTAGGAATCGTAACATCCCTTCTTTCCCTTCTTATTGGTTTGATATTTCATATGAAATCATTGACCTGTATGTTTAAAAATAAGATGCCTCCCCAAATCCCAGCACCTCATCATCACCAGTCATCAGCACAATTATATTAAAAAGTGACTCAGAAAGAGCACAGATATATGAGCAAATGAGCTCTATCAATCTCAGACACTAATGCAAGTGCACAGAAGAAAGGGTTTTTCACACATCAGGCTGCATCCACAGTGTAGGGGAAAAATTATATTGGCTATATATGCACACTGAATTGTTTTTCCCTTTTCTTATGTTAATACTATTTATCCATAGCACAAATTATGCAAGACTCAAAGCTAGATTCAAAAATCACATGCAGAAAATGCTAGGAAAATCCTCATGTTCTGTTGGTATTTCTTTTCCTTTGGTATTTCAAATTATTTTTGGCATTTCAAAGTCAAATTCTGGCTTGACTTTTCACATCCCTATTAGTTGAAACATGAGCTTTAGAAGAATTAATGTTTGAGAGGCACACATCCGGCAAATAATATACAACATTTCAGTTTCTTAGTTCAAGTCTGCATGTTATTATAAAATCTGAGCTAGGGGGAGTTATTTGCTTTTAACAAGCATATAGCTCTTGGGGTTTTGTTCATACAAGTAGATCCACAAATGTGTGCATGACAGAACGTAAAAGTGTATATCTCCGTATAGTCCATTGTTCATTAAAATTACCCCTCTGTCTCTGCCTCTCCAGTTTATTAATTCAATGAAGAATTGCAATTTTAAATATCACAATCCCTGTTTTTTCAATAGGTCCCCCATGTGTGGATGAAATGAGCAGGAGAAGGAGCTAAAGGAGAAACTAAAACGGCAATTCACTGTGGGCAACCTTTTTGCTCTAAAAAGGGACTTATGCATTCATTTTAGAATGAAAGCAACTCCTTGCATCTTAGGAAGACTTCCCTCCCCGCCCCCAGTATTGTTTAAAAAATCATATTCTCCAACCAACAGGAACTGTGGGCCATCACACACACAGCCCTTGTGCTGCCTGGGAACCCTGGTAGCAGGTGGCAGCACACGGTGGCGACCACTCGGCTGCTTGGGGCTGATTTAAGGGAGAAGGGGAATAAGAGGTCTGTTGCTTGCTCTCCTGTAATGGAGCACACAGGTTGGAGTGGGAGAGGAGGGGACTGCCTCACAGGAAGCAACCTTCCAGGTCCAGTTCTACCCCTTACCCTCCGCAGAACTAAGAGGCAAAAAGAAAATTCATAACATGTCAGCTGCAGTCCTTTTTAAGTATGTGTGAGTCAAGTTTCCTTTCTCTATACCTCTTATTCCCCTTCTCCCTTAAATCAGCCCTTGTGCTGCCTGGGAACCCTGGTAGCAGGTGGCAGCACACGGTGGCGACCACTCGGCTGCTTGGGGCTGATTTAAGGGAGAAGGGGAATAAGAGGTCTGTTGCTTGCTCTCCTGTAATGGAGCACACAGGTTGGAGTGGGAGAGGAGGGGACTGCCTCACAGGAAGCAACCTTCCAGGTCCAGTTCTACCCCTTACCCTCCGCAGAACTAAGAGGCAAAAAGAAAATTCATAACATGTCAGCTGCAGTCCTTTTTAAGTATGTGTGAGTCAAGTTTCCTTTCTCTATAAAGTAAATGGGATGAGCATCCAAATGCAAAGCCCATTGCTAAAGCGTTTTCTAAGTTCTTGTCAATGGAATATGCATTTAGATATTTAGAAATGTACTGTGGTCTCCACTGAAAGCACAGTACATTTAGACACTAGAAGACTCTCAGCAGAATCTTTCCCTGTGCCTGATTAAATCTCAGGTAATACATATTTTATCTGTATAAAATCCCATTGGCTCAGTCCATCTCTAGTTACACTCTGAAACTTTACAAAGTGTGTAACTAGTTCCAGCAGAACATAAAGAGACATATTTAAATATGTATCCTTTTGAAAGCATATGCCCTGATTCTTGTTCCATCCACAGAAGTCTGCTTGCTTCTTAGTTGAATTGCGGATGGCAGAGCTACTATAGTCTATGTACCAGATTGAGCCTGCAATGTAGCAGAATGTGAAAACATCACAGCACAAAGTTGGCCCAGGGGTATAAATCACCAGTTAAGAAGTAATCAGGCTAGATTTTCCCCCAAAGCAATTCAGAAATACTTCCCAAAAGTGATTTGAGGATTATAGCCTTGATGCTGTTTGATCTTTTAGGCTTACACATGAAGTATGAGGGAATGAAGCAGCAGGATATGATGAAAGCCTCCAACCACATTTGCCAGTTGAGTAAAAGGAGGAGGGAATAGAGAACCCGGGCTGTGATGCATTTATGCCAGTTACTGCTTTTTTCCAGCACTGCCACTGCCATATAAGAGGGCTTCTGTGCATTCAAGAGGCTCTGGCTAGTATCCAATGGTGTCATTCTGCAAATTCAAATAACACCAGACGAGCTCTGTTGAATCTTTCCACTGCAGAAGCGCTTGCACATTACGTTTGCACAACCAGTTAACTCCCTGCAAAGAAAACTTTAAATTAAGCATCTGGGGAAGAACAAATAAAATGTTTCAAATGAGGAATGGTTTCATATGTCAAAGGTGTCAACCTGCTATTCCATAACGTTAGCAGAACTCTTTAGAAACGTTGAAATACATTGGGTTTTTGTCCTGTGCAGTAGTCTCCATTCCCCATTTGCATTTAAGGAAATATATTTGTGTGCCAACTAAGAACTATTAGCTAAGCCACCTGCCTTTTAAAGGATATTATCTCAATATAAATCTTAATAAAACCTCAAAACATTCTTTAGAGATGTCTTTGTTTTTAAAATAAACCTTAATCTAAAATGGTATATCGGGGAATCAAATATTCAACATAATATCGGAGGAAGGGTGAGATAAAAAACAAAAGTTAGCCTTCTTAGAAGGCCTGTCTTTCATATTTCTTTCATTCCCTATTGCAGCTACATGCCAAAACCAGAATAGCCTCCTAAAAACCTATCTTAAATTCTCAGTCTCATGTAGTTAAAACTTGTCTCAGTGATTAAAATTAGCTCTTTCACTGTGCTATGTGTGTATGATGAAGCCTTTCCATGAACAGTGTGTATGTCAACCTGGAATGGAGGGAAGAGAACCAGAGAGAAGAGGTGTCTAGAGCAAGGGGCAGGCAAGAAGCACACTGTCCCATCGTCTGTGATAAGCAGGTATTCTCATGTAACTGCAAGAACTTGGGAACAGGAGGGTGATCCTGTGTTGGCTCTAGCTCACTAGAAAAGCACAGGCCCCGTTACCATAGCTATAGGGATGCTTTCCTGAAGTGTTGTGAGATTGGACAGTTTTACCAGGGTGGAGGCAGGAAGTATGCACAGCCTAGAAGCTGCTGTTAAAATACTGTGGACTGGCGGGCCAATGATGATTCACCCTATGGCTCCATCAGGGATGCAGTCGGAAAGTCACAGTGTCCAAAAGTAAAATAAAATCCTTTCTTGCCAGGGGAGACCATTCATTTGCAGGGAAACCACTGCGGCCCATGTGCAACCCCCAAGAGACTCACCCAGGAAACATGAGAGAGGGAGATCACCATAGGAAACCATCAGACAAAGGTCAGTGTTGCACATAGGAGATGGAGGGGTAGCAGGAGAGATGACTGTGTTTGTGTGCAAGAAAGAGAGAAAGCAATGGGAGAAAAAGTGGGGAGGAAGGAGAGAACGGGTCGCTTTGCATGGTTGTCTTAGCCCACCCACTGTGGCTTGTTTAAGTGATGGTGGTTTGTGCAATGCGCCATCTGAACATTCCAGGTGTGGCAGGCAATCACCAGGGCATATTGTGACATGCAAACCCAGCCAGAGTCCTTACACAAGGGTTAAACAACGCTTGCTTAGCTCTTGGACTGTTATAGGGTTATGTTTAAATAAGCCACAGTGAGGTGCTCTAATTGTGGAAACCCAGGGGGGAAACAAAGGATTCATTAGATCCAAGGACGAAGAAATAGTTTTCTGTAGTTTGCTGAAGGGAGGGTTATATGCCTTATTATATATTAGCTCTAAAATGGGTTGTAGGCCTTTGGTGAATATACCAAAGCATGTTTTCACTAATCTACATTTAGAGCTTGGAGCTATAAAGAAAATGTTACATTTAAACTTTAATATCTCAAAGCTTGTTTATAAAAAAATATAACATCCAAACTTATCCTAGGAACATGGCTGCAATTCAGTGCCTTACTATATATGACAATATTGAGGGAATAAAACAGATCTTAATAGTATCACATTTGCAGGTTAAAAAACAATGAAACCTTCAGCAATGATATTTTAAATTTCATCATCTAGAAAATAGGACCAGCTTAAACTAAGAAACCAGGGGTCAGGCCCTCCTCATGAAAACTGGTGCAAAGCAGTGCTAAGATGAAAGAGCACTGAGAATTCAGACTGAAAGCAAGAGATCGTGCACTGGATAGTGATAAGAACCATAAGGATCCTGCTCTTTGAGAAATTCTACAGCTGGTGCTACATCAGCATGCAGAACCTGAGTAGTCGCACTTGGTGGACAACAGTAAGACAAATGTGGCAATCTACAGGGGAAAGGGGTCTTTCATCTATGGACATGAGCCACAATTATTGAACAGGAAAGATGTATTTGTATGTAACCTTCCTGGGATCTCTGGAGGCATTTAGGATCATTATTAGGCTAGTATTTCTCTAAAGATTCAAATCATGTAAATTTCTTGCAATTGCTCATACTTTATATCTCTGCAGAGCTCTTCATTGAGATCTGAATAAAACTATTTGTCAGAGTATAGGCATACCTCTAATCCATTCCTCGCCATTGCTGCTGAATTGCACGGTGTGATGTAAACATTTTATTCCTATGAACTTGTGAGAACTGCCTAGCTGAGAAATGGCAAAATTAATTTAACTCTAAAGAGGAGTTGGTTACCCTGTTAGACCATAATATCTCAAATATGTTTGATTTATAATCCTCATCCGCGTCCATATCCTTCACCATAAAAACCATTTAAAAACATCCAGAAGCACTAACTTTTCTCCAACTTGTAAAGCCTTTACACTATTTGATGAAGCATCAAATTCATCAGTCTGCCACATACCTGTATCTACCAGTACCTCTTTTGGTAAACTGCAGGTAGTTGGTTTTGTCAATGGAACAATGAATCTATATGATCTATAAAGAAACTCCTTAAAATATCTAACTAGCATAAACAGCTGTCACCATTTTCTCCTTTCAAGCCAAAAAAAAAAAAAAAAAAAATCAACAAAGAAGACTTCCAGCCTAATTCACAGGAACATGGATGGTTGCAATCTTTCCACCTCACTAAACTGTGCTCCTGTGGTTTCTATTTCTGGGCAGGACTCCTGTTGAATTTATACCTGTCGTGCTGTTATTAAAAGTGGATAGGACCTGCCAGGAAAAAACGGGTGGAAATTCAAATTCAAAATCCCAGAACTATATAAAATTCATGTTTGTTGATGTACCATGGTTTTATTAAAAATCTAACTATTCTACAGTGCAAGTGGACCAAGTCATGCTGCTGGCCTTGACACATTTTCATCAGTGTCACTGAGCACCTTTCAGATTCCCCAGAGGCTCAGTCCTCAGTGCAGGTTACTTGCTCACTTATGTCACAGCATCTCAGAGGATCAGTAACTATTCTCCCAGTTAAGGAAAAGAAAAACCAGACAATGTTAGATGATTTCTCAGCCAGAGCAATAGAAAAGGCAAGGATTTCAATATGGTTGCCTTTTTGTGCTTCTTTAAATAAAGGTTGAGGAAAATATGTCTCAAATAGATCAGAAGAAAATAGGAATCTGTGTATGTTACTACAAGACCCTCATGGTCTGGTATCCAACAGCTGTAGGATGCTTCAGGATTTCGAACACTTATTATCAGAAACTAGCTGGTGTCATCTGTTTTCATTCATTTATTTAGTATTATTACATTCTTATTTCACTTTTTTTCCCCTCAAAGGAACCCAAGACCATGATCCTCCCCCAAGTTTATCCTCACAAAGTCAGTTGGGCTGAGAGCCAGTGACTGGCCCAAAGTCACCCGGTGAGTTTCATGGCGAAGTGGGAACAGTAGACCCCAGCTCACCAATCCCAGTGCAACAGTCTAACCACCACACAATCGGGTTCTCTGTTATTTGTTATATCTCTCCTGTTCTTCAGTGAGTGTCCACACAGTATCTCAACAGAGGTAAGGCAGCCAGAGACATACTGGCCACACTCTCCCTATGTCTACACAGTACAGGTGGGGGAAATAAAACCTTCCCTTCATTGCTTACCCTTTAGTGATATCAAAAGCATAAGAGCCAAAAGAATACCTGCTCTGACACTGCAGCCCCAACTCCTCAGTGTCAAGCTCCAAGTTGGACCCGCATGAGGTTCTCCACAGATACAACTCCAGCCATGAGGATGGCAAGGAGTTGCATGTGATGGAGTTGCTTCATGCAACCAGTGGTGACTCTTGAGGCAGCTGTAATATTTTCCTAATTTCAAAGTATGGCTGCACTTAGAAAAATCTTTGAGAACATGTGGTGGTCTGTCTTCTGCTTGCTGCCATGCCACACATTGGAGATAATAAGGAGCCAAGAAGAGGTAGAGGTTATTTGGCCCTACTTACTGCTAGCTCCCTTTGAGGCTCCCTTTAAAATTGGTCTTTTGTAAGCCATCTACAGAGTCATCTCAGATACAGACAGGATAAAAATGTTTTAAATAAATAAATAAACCAATCAAGCACATCTTTTTGTTTGTTCTGTACTACTCCTTTCTCTTAAGAAAAAGGGCATTCGAGGTGGCCTAAGAAGAACCCTGCTTGATCAGGCCACGGCCTTTTCTAGTCCAACATTCTGTTCCCTCAGTGGCTAATGGGAGACCCGTGGGAAGCCCACAAGCAGGTCATGAGTACAGGAACTGGTTTACAAATTTGATGGAACAAAGTAATTGTGCAGCAAGCAGAATGACCCTGTACCAGCACTGTCTTAATGCTGACAAGGCATTATAATGGCCTATGAAGTAGATTCTGTGTCTTGAATGCACTGTCAACCTCATACATGCATTATCTACAACCTATGTGTAGAGATCTCTTAGCTAATACAAAACAAGTCTGCTGATTTACAGACATTACAAAATAAATATGAAAGCAGCTTTTCAAAACCCTAGGTGTTTCATACTGGTTTCCAGTTTTGCAAGTTCAGCATTGTGGTAAACTGTGGAAGACAGAAAAAGTCAAAAGAAAGGCACTTGTCTGGCCAGCACATGCCTGTGTCCTCAGGGGAGAAGTCAGGTGCCTCAAGTCCCTGTTGCTGTACAGAATGACGGCAAAGGAACAGAACAGGATAAAGGATAATGGAAAGCAAAGCGATTAAATGTCCCTTTGCTTTAATTTTTATGACTCCACATAACTCTTGATGGACAGACATGGTTGCCTCTAAAGAAAGAGGCACATCTGCCACTGTATGTACATGTAGTGAGGAGTACGTATGCTCAGCATATGTTTGTGCTGAGCATCCATTCCAGTGTATAAGTATGCATAGAAATGACTTGTGAAGGAGCCCCTGATATGCTCAAATTTGTCTGCCAGCACCCCTCTCTCTCTTTCTCTCTGAGCAGCCAAGCAGGGTGTGTGCTATATTGGAGCCACAGTGCTGTGGAGGCGGGATTAATATTTTCCTCACCCAAAATGCCCACTCCAAATATAACATTTGTCCCATCGGTGAAAGTATTCCAGACTGGAAATATAGCATGCAAGAGGATTTTAATTAGGAAAGTAACCTTTCACCATGTCATGAACTTAATCTAATTCAGATTCTTCACCAACTGTTTCCCCAATAACAACAACCTTTCGGGGGATCCAATGATAGTTCTGAAGATGCCATCTCTAGCTTTCCTCTTATTTTGCAATAATGCTTCAAGATACAGGCAAAGCCAACACACATACACACCCCTTTCTTCCTGGAACATTTTTTCTGTAACAAAATATAATGTCACAAATAAAAATACTGTTTTAAAGTGAAAGATTAAAAGAAATGTATTTCCCCCGCAAATTGAAAAGGCCCCACAACAGGTATAATCCAAAACTGGAGCTTACCCCAATGCGTCAGCACTCGTCATCCTTGGCAGAGGGGAATAAAAAGAGAAGAAAAAGAGAGAGGGAGAAAGGGACATGGAAGAAAGTGGAGAGAAGAGTACGAAAAGAAGAGTGAAATACTGTTTGGAGAACTACATGGTCATAATTATTGCCACAGGCACCTGCTGCTGATAGATGTTCCAGTGGGGAAATACTCATGGGAAGGAAAGATTTCATTACCAGACAAGTATTTCCAGACTGCTCATAATCCTAGATGATGTTTGTGTCTGGGAATATGGAAACAGACACAGCAGGTTTAAAAGAGAAGGATAAAATGCAGCTTGTCCACCCTGACTACGGTAGCCAAAGCTGGCAGGGCATATTGGTTTCGCTATTTTCTGAGGGCAAGTAATTTGCTTATGCAAAGTGAGCAGTGCTGTGATTATTAAGTACCCATTTTGCTCATGTACCCCTTTCCTGTCTTCTAATGATCTGCTCTGGGAATCTTCTTTCCCAGTAGGCATATGTACTTCTAAAAGCATTGATCACTAGGATCAACATTTCTGAATGGGTACAGGTGCCCAATGAACAAAGTTGTAGGAGAGAACAGCTCACTGGGAGTTTCTTGTGTGAAAGCACTGCTGAAATGTTTCAAAGGATATATGACTTGCATGACATTCATTTGAGAAGACGTGTAGGAATTCCCTGTAGATTGAGCCCCAAGTTGCACTTCTACTTTAATTCAGGCTTATTTTAAAATTTCTCCAGCTGAGGAACCTTCAACTTTTCCATGATTATGAAATCTAGAATCTAACATTTTTATTAAATTAAATTCAAAGGTTGCAAAGTCTCCACCTGAATACAATGTAAATAAATATGCAATATAGAAGAAATGCAGCCTGAAAGACAAGCAATTAAGGCAACTTAAGATACCCTAAGCACAAATGATAAAATGGGAAATTACATTTCTGCCCCTGTAACTCAAGCTTCAAAAATCTGCAGATACCTTGAAGAATAAACTTGCCTGGATAGCATCCTCTTCTACCCATACCCTATTACATCCTCTCTCTTCCCAGCTTCTGAAGGTCCCATTTTAAAAAGCTGTTTGTGAAGTATCAATCTCCTTTCAGGTAAATACAACATGATATTTGTTCCTTCCTTGCCTCATCTACCTTCTTATCTAATTTTTATGAAAAGTTCTCAAATCACTGGAGGCACCAAAAGATGCCCTTTCCTCTCATCTATATAGCAATGTGAAATTTAATGTTTCTGAGGTATATTTTGCAGCACTGAGACTCCACTATTTGAGTTGTAAAGAAATCCTAAGATTTAATGCTGTTAAAATAATGCAAATCAAAGCATAGAATGTTGCTGATTGCAGTAGAATATTTAAACCATACCCCCTCCAAGCATTTTAGGGGCTTTAGATGTCAAATGAGTCTTTAGACTTCTGTCCTGGGGATGCAAACTTACCAGCCTATCCTACCATGCACTATCTGTTCACAATAGCAGAGCAGTTAAGCCAGGAATTTTAAGCACATTTTGCAATGTGTGTTAAAAGATCAAACTTGCCATGGACGTACAGAGATAACAGGCTACCTTAAGCCTTTCAATTTCAATGAGTCTACTCTAAGTAGAGAAAACATCGGATATAACCAATTAATTCTCCGCTCACATTTACTCATGTTTTAAAATAAATGGGTTTAATTTTTATACTTTTTGCTCAAAAATGGAAATATTCCCAGTGGTGATTTTAGGATCTCAGTGGAACTAAATGGCACATTATGTATATAGATTTAAAAAACCTCAAAATTAGGCATGTGCAATGTTCACAATATAATGTGAAATCCAATAACATCTTTTTGAATAGATATACATATGCACGATTCACTAGAAATATGGCTAAACAATGCAAGATATTGCCTCTGAAATATCATTTTAGATTCACTGCAGACCTAATATTAGCATACTACATTAATAACCCTGAAATTTCTTGGTTATGTGTGCAGAATGATACTGTATGAAACATGATTGGCTTATGGATCATATATATGATTTGAGGCATAGTCAGATACTTCTTTTATCAGTAAACCTCAACTGGAACCCTAGACATGGTTTTTGTTTATACTGTTGCTATTGTTATTTAAATTTAATTAACCATGTTTTTCTAATGGACTTATTCCTGCAAGCAGGTTCCTTCCTATTAGCAAAATGCAGAGCTAGTAAGAGTGGTGTGGTACTACTTCCATAGCCTTCCTCAACTTGGCCATTCTGGCTGCCATTGAGATTCATCCTTCTTCTTCTAACCTCTGTCGGCAAGACTCAAGATTCAATCCTATGCAAGTTCAGATGGAAAAAAGTGGCATGGCTGGTTTGGGTCTGATGGGAGTTGTAGGATTTTTCCCATCTAAACATGCATAGGATTGGATCTTTAGTAAGTTTGTATTACTATAGCTAGGCTATAGCTTGGTGGCTAGGAGAGAATCCTGCCAAAAATCTTGGACTGCCAGTCCATGTTGACAATACTTGTCTGGATGGATTATGCATCTTAGCCGGTATAAGGCAGCTTCCTAATGAATCTCTTAAAAATTAAAAAAACCCTTTCTCATAAACACCCTCTAACGCATGTTGAATGTTCTGTGCTAGTAGAATATTCTCCAGGGAGTGTAAGCTCCTTGAAAACAGGCGCCGCTTTGCCTCCTTATTGCATAATCTACTGGTTCTAGTGTACCGAAACACTACAAGTTCCTTAAGGTTTAGACATAAGATTTGGGATGACTCAGATTTGTTTGGGTGGCACAGCCGGGATTTCATATCATTTATCCATATTTGGATGGATTCATACAATTGAATATTTTGTTTTGCTATTTTATTGTTCTTTGTTGTAAGCTGTACCAAGATGTCAAAGATGGGGTATAAAAGTTCTAAATAAATAACTAAATAAATTTGGCAGCCAGATGAAACTTAGTGTATGATTTGGGGTGATCTAAATCTTAGTTTTGGGCCCACACTCCCAGTTTCTTCTTCACACACACACACACACACACACACTCCATCTATTATGGATATGATCAAAGTGTGACGGTCATGTACCAAGTGTCGGGCAGGATGTGTCATTAACTTGTAGAGAACAATCCCTGGAGGTTAAGTGTTTGTTTGAGATGCCCCAAAGCTTACTGTGGGGTGCACACCTCCAGTTCTGTATTCATTTTCAAGGGATTATTGCCAATGGCTTCAAATTTTGTTTGGGGTTTAAGTACTCTAGTTCTCTATCGTTAAGCATGTTGAGCATTATTAGTACAGAGATTCCAAGTGTGCCTTCATTTTGCCCTGAAGCATTTGGCCAAATACAATGCTATGGTGACTCACACAAGCAGCTCTTCCTGATGCTTGGGCACATGATTTGGGGTAGCATAAACCACAGTTTTTGGTGCACACCCTAAGTTCTTTCCCTACTTGTATGTATTTTTGCTATTATTTGTCTGAAAACTGTAGCATCACAGTGTCCAGTGCCCAAAGTGTTTGGCCAGAAACAATACTGTGGCAACTCATAAACAGAACCATGCTAGGCGTGTAGATGACAGCACAAAGCATCCTGATTTTGTATTTCCTGCACACCTGCTTGGGCTGCCTTAAGCTGGTCACTTCACCTTGCTGCATGGCAGTGTTGGCCCTGAGTAAGATAAACTGATTATGCGCAAAACCACATGATCTCTGCACATGGAGACCTTGCTACAACTCACCTTCTGCATTATTCATCACATTCAACAACAATTTTTGCACTGAGCCAGCAAGATGTAACACGGTATGTGTTGGGGCTTCTTTACGTGAGGGGTTTAACCTGTTGCTTTACTGAGGTTCCTTCTTTGATTTTCATTGCAGGAGGAAAATAAGACCTTTACACAAACTTTCCGACCCCCACACCCCGGGGTTTGTGTATCTTTGCATTCTAACTTTCCTACCAACCAACCACGAGTTTCTGCAGTATAATGGATGTGAGAATGTTTCTGAGGTTTTTGTTTTAGTTTGAATTTTAATAGCTGAACTTCCTTGCCCTACAAATCTCCTGGAAAACATGGCCCTGAAGGATGATGACACTCTAAGAAAGGCCTTGCAAACTTCCATGAAAGAGGGATCATGGGCGCACCATAAATGCCACATGTAGAGAAGCCCTTGAACTCCTGCACTCTAGATGGCATTGCGTACTGGGATCAACCTGTTTTTTAAAGTATTGCTGAAAATATAAATGTGCCAAGTTTCATACTTTTAATTCAAAGAACATGCTTCTAGGCTTAACTGCTCTGCTACAAGTGAGAATCTACTCAACACTCCTCTCATCCATAAACAATATCATTGCCAGTTCTATATATGTACTTTCAGACTTTTAGAAGGTCACACAGACATATCTTCTAAACCTCTTTTTACCCAAGACTTTATTTTCTGTCCCATAGATTTTTTGCACCCTCTTCCTCTGCTCTAGAATTTTAGTGTATATCGCTGATATAGAGAATGAATGAATCAATCTAACTTTAATTGGCTCTTGAGTAGAAAATAATTCATATGGTTATATGTAAGGGGATGCATTTTGTCCCCAGATAGGTTATTTGGTTCCCTGGAGGTACATGTACAAAAAAAAAAAAGGAAGTTTTTCCTGTGCGAATGTTTCTTGTGTGAGAACATTCACACAGGCAAAGTAACATACTAAAACTTTTCTATGTTAGTATGTTAATCTAAACAATCCAATCCAAGTGTGTTAATCTAAACAAAATGCAACAGTCCAATGCATGTTTGAACAGAAAAACTTCTGTACAACTCCTGGTATTCCCAAATCAGCATGGATAGCTGTGGAATGCTGGGAGGTGGAGAACTGTTTTCTGCCTAAATATGTATAGGATTGTGACTTTAATAATTTAATAGAAAGGGAAAGGCACTGAGGAATTTAACAATGCAAATGGACATTAAACTCACAAAGGGGAAAGAAAGAAGGGAAATGAGTTTAATTTAAACAAAAATAACCTCAAAACACAACAAATCCAGCAGTGCAGACATGTGCATTTCCTACAGTACTGAAGCATGTGAACTACAGAGCTGCAGCAACCCAGATATAGAAGCACTGAAGGGACAGGGCAGCAGGTGGAAGGAAGGAAGTCTAGACAGAGAGGCAGGCATGGGGGCAGAGACAGAAAGACAGACAGATAAGTGGGGGAAGGGGCGGAAAGACAAGAAGAGAGAAAGGCTGGAAAAATACAATGATGGAATGCAGAAGAAAGGAACAGTGGCCTCAGCTACCAAGACAACTGTGTGCATCTAGAGGGGCAGGATCCTTAAAGATGCAGTATTCCTCTTAAAATAAGCCCAAAGTGAGAGAAACATTAAGGACACTGAACAGGCACCATTCCAAAGTATGGACTGTTAACTGAAAGAGGGAATATTTTGATGGGATTTTCTTTACTGCATTTCCTTATTGTCCTGCACTTACTTGACCTAATTTTTTATATTCCTCCTTTAAAACCCCTTTCATCAGACTTCACAAAAAAAGGAATATTTTTCCTCTTCATGTTTGCTCCTAAGAAATAAGGATCACAGACCTTATTTTCAGCTGTGTAAATCTATTTGTTGTTCAGAAAGCTCCCTTGGTGAAACAGAGCTAAGAGTGCGCTTACTTTCAGTAGTTCCTGTGCTTCACATACATTGTACCAGCATAAGGTAGATCAGCATCATCCTCCACCCATACTGTAGGGTGAAAAACTAGGAGGGACTGGTATAGTAACATGGCTGTGCTTTGGACAAACACACACGCACGCATGCACACACACACACAGGCAAAAAACATTAGCAAGAGCCCATTTTGGAGAAATGTAACATTGGCTGGAGCTGAGCTAATACAGGATAAATTCTGGGGGGATATTGGAGGCAAGTGCATCAGATGCCCCCGTAGTGAAAGGCAAGGAGCAAAGAATCAAAGTTTGTCTGGCATGAACTTTGACAAAAGTAACAAGATGTGGTTAGATGTTCAGAACCCCATCCTGTTACAGGCATTCCAGGTTGAGGCTTGTATCGAGCCTCTGGTTCTTGCAGTGGTGCTTGGGGACTCCCCAGTGAGCACTGCGCAAGGCAGCAGCTCCTTGTCTCCAGTGTGTTAACTTTTTATAGGTTCCTGGAAGCTTGGCTGCAATGCTCTTATTCACAGCCCCTCATAAAAATGACTGCCTTGTAAGTGTGCCAGAACTGGACCATCCATCTGCCAGTGGACAGAATTCCCTTTAATTGCTGCTTTAACATGGAAAGGCTGTTGTCTTTTATAAAGTGTTTTTAGACTTTCTAAGCCTACAAAAGCAATTTCCAGGGACAATGCCGAGCCAAAACTCAAAAAGCTCAGCTTACAGAGCCTACGTCCAATATTAGATCCAGTGTAACATCATCGCTGATGTTGTGGGCAATTTCTGGTTCAAATGTTGTCTCTGCAGTGTACTCACTAGGCAACCCATCCCTTCCAAACCTCATCCTCAGCTGTGTAATATAGGGATAAGGGCAAGGATTAGAGTACAGCAATGTATGTAAAGTGGTTTGAATACTCTCGAGAGGTATATAATGCTAAGTATGATGATGGTGTGATGTGTATCATTTACCAGGTAAGGATCCTTTCCCCTCTACCTGCAGGCTGGTTGTAGACCAAAGTGCCTTTGAGTATATGTAAGTACTTTTCCTTTGTGTCTGTGTAATTCAAGTGAAACATCATATACTTGAGTACTAGTGCTCCATATGTTCTAGATCAGAAGAGTGTAGTTGAAAAAGATTTCTTAGAAATTAATAAAGCAATTCACAACAATCAAGATCAATCAGAAATTTTATGTCAATCTCAGTGGGATTTGGACAGCACGTTGTTTATGTTCAAAAGATGTTAATAGTCCAAGACCTAATTAATTGTTAAAGCTATGAAGATTTCTCCAGATTTTATGACTAGCTAATCTAATCAACTAAGTAGGTTTCTGGGCTAGGTTTGTAAATGTTAATATAGAAAGTTTTCCACAGCATTATTTTAATTGTTATGCTGTTTTTATTTTGAAACTTATCCCCCACTCAAAAATAGTAACAGTACTTTCAATTGTTGAGCAAAAAATCCAGGGAGCTTTGGCAGGTGGAGCTTGTCATGCACCTGCTGAAATTCCATCTGCCACAGATTTATTAGGCCTGCTTTCCAATTAACAGTCTCATTCTTGTCTGAAATGGCAGCATGGAATTCTGTAAAAGCATGGCTGCTGCAGCTGAGGGGTAAAAAGGAGCAACTAGCTATTCTTATCTGACAGGCAGCTTGCTCCTCAATCTTCAAGGCTAACTGTTAATCAGCAAAGCGATTAACATGGTGCATGGAGCACACATGAGCATCAGACCACCTTCGCCATTGGTTATATGGTTCACCAAGGGTAAAGGGCCTCCAGTTGCCAACAGAGAGGCAAGAGGGAGGTGTTTATGGATGCACTGGTGGCTACCTTGAAGGACCCTGAAGAGTGGAAGGAGCTTAACTCATTCCTTTCCACTACCTCCTTACAGCAGCCTTCCTGTAAATCACTCACTGATCAGGAGAGTGGCCCCCACACGTATCTTATGGGAAAGAGCAGAGCACAACTAATGTGACTAGTCACAAAGGAGGAGAGGGCACCTTTTCCCACCCATAGCAATTTTGACAGCTCTGGCTTATTAGGAAAGGTGAGAGACGTTGCCACTGATCAAATTCCCTCTTCTGTAGTATTATTTAAGATACAGTAGCCCTGTCCTTCTTTGCAACTGGTCACAGACTGAAGCTACATACGAGGTGTAGAAACGTGGGGTATGAGATGAAATCCAGCCCTTCTCTGATAACCTACTGTCTGGTGGTTTCCCAGTTTTTATGCAATTCTCCCCCAATGCCTCTCCTGAGGTTTAGTTATCAGCAGTAAGAGCTTTAAACTAAACTGCAGGCATTTTCGTCTCATCCCTTTTGCTTTCTCCTCATCCACCACTAGAATGTGGTTCCCTCTGAAAGAGGTTCAACATAAAAGATGTGAAGACAGATACCAAAATGCAGAACGTAATGCTGAGGGTGAAAAGTAGTTGTTGCCCACCCTTGACTGGGTATCTCTCTCTCTCACAGTAAATTTGCCCCAAGTGAGAAGGTAAGTACTGCATCTTTAAGGAATAGCAGTGAGGTAAAGGAGAGGAACAGATTGTTGGTGTTTTATACCTTTCTTCTCTGTTGAATTTGGGATTGGCTTCACAGATATCCAGGCTTTTACTGAACATTGTTTTACTATGGCAGGAACAAAGTGAGAAAACAGAGTTACTAATGTGGACATTCATATGAGATTCACCTGATGCAGTCCCTGAAACCCACCCACCCAAAGTTACCCCTCCCATTTTGAGGAAATGCTCTGAAACAAGGAGCCTTGTTCTTTACCAGCTGGGGTGCATTTGACTCATATTTTGCTTTGGGCCAGTAAAGTCAGTGGGGAGAACAGATATTGGACTGAACAGCCAAATTTCTAGCCAAATGCTGGCATGAGGTAAAATTCATTTCCTGCTAACCATGTCTACATGGCTTCCCAAAACCAGTCACCACATAATGAAATACTGACCCAACTAGAATCATTTTGATCACACAAATGTTTGCGGTGTGTTGGACTTCAGATGGAGCCACCAATATTAAACTTGGTCTAAAATTGTAGATTTGATTAGCAATTCAAGATGGTCCTTTCTGCACATACCTTGTGCCCACAAGTCCTCTGTCTCCCATCCTATCACATGGTGTAGCTTGCAAACAAGGGCTGGAGAAGCAGCATTCCAAGCCCTCACTAAAGGACAGTTTCTGGCCTATAGACAATTGATCTGAGGGAATACCAGATTCTAATATTGGTTAGCTGCCAATGCAGAAAATGAGAAAAAGGACTCCAGTTTGTTGATGGAACCAACTTCTTCTTCTTTCCCATTCATTATCTACTCCCTGCACCACATTTTATTCACTTTAACATAAAGTTTAGATTTTTAATGCTCTAGAGCCTGATACCCAACCCAACTTTTCCAGAGTGGAACTCTCTTACAGGAAAATGCACTATGAATATGGCAGCTGCTAAGGCACTGATGCATCTTAGAGATGAAACATTGATTTTATATATGATGGATCTAAACAACTCAAAGTACTGAAGCCCCCACAAGAGAAAAAAATAAAAGGAAATGAAGTTTACAATAACTAAAACAGCAGATGGAGAAAGCAAGAATTCCAAAACAGAAATGCTAAAAGCCAAGTTGACTTTGGGGTATTCACTGCATTAATCTTTTTCACAGGCTATTCTCCTGGTAGCAGTGAAGAGCAAATAAAGAAGCAGGGAATATATGAACCAACAGATATACTAAAAAGTAGATACAAGAGCTGAAGGAATTAAGTAATGCTTTTTCTTCACAATGCTTTTAGTTGGCAATCAACAGAATTAAGAAAGACTAGCCAAACTGCTGACTGTTAAGTGGGTCTCACAGAGCTAGGAAGACGATATATATTATCAAAACATTTTAAGCACACAAAAAGCAACTAGAGCTAGAGTTAGGCTGGTGCAGAGGTTTTCTTTCTGTCCTTTTTCTATAGTTTCCCCCCACTGTATTAAATAAAGGGCAGCTTTTTCACAACACCACTAAAGTCTAGATTTTTTTTCAGAGTTTAAACTATGAACACTTATTTCTATACTCTGAAAATGGCTAAGGTCAGAATTACAGGACCCTTTGGTTCTCAAGTAGAAACCTCATGCAGGATACTAGACACATGCAATGAAGATGCTGTTACATAAACACGTTCTGCAGAGAAGCAAGTATTCACAGAAGTGGGAAAATAAGGTTGAGAATAAAAGTAAAAGTCACCGGAAGCAGCTTTCATAGTGAGGCATCCTTACTGCTTTGAAAGGTTACTCCTAAGTCCTGCACTTTGCCCCACAACTTGAGAAAAAATGCCTAATACAGACTGGTTGTATACCAACACTAGCAGCCTATATTGGATAAATATCAGCTTAACTAATAAGGCTTCTACCAAAAGATACTGGAATTTGTAATGCAGTAAGGATGATGTGAATTGTCTTCAAGACCACTAGCCAGTTATCATGGAAGGACAGCTTCCAAACCCCCCAGGAATTACTCTTAAACCACTTGTGCCTGTATTGTAAATACTTCCTAAGAATAATGTTCTTTAAAGCAGTACTATAGCCTCCAAAAGATGGAAACCTATAACCTTAACATTGGCTGCTTTGTACTAAATGCTGTAAGCCATACAAATTTTTGCCTCCCAACAAGAGGTATGTTTTTCAGTGGTTGGACAAATGATGCCCCGTCATAAGGCTAATATCTCTAAACACATGCTTCTGTTAAATAAGAATCCATGTTCTGAATAATCCCACTGCCGAGAGTCTATGGCGTGTGCTTCTTTTCATCTAAGGCTGAGATGTGATACTTGACTTATAAAAGTTCAGGCCTTGAATGTAACAGTCCCTCCCTTGGTGCACTTATGAAACTATACATTTTTATCTGTTCTATAACTGTTCCCTTTCCCTGACCACGATCACATATTTGCATGCTCCTCTAGGAGATGTTGTCTAGTGTACACACATCCCTGCATCACTAGCATTATTTCAGATATTATATCTGGCGTGTATATTGATACCCTAAAGCCTGGACTGTGATATGGTCTTTTGTAGAGTATTTCTGAGTGCATCACTTCATAAAAATCGCTCTGAGTCTTTGTCAGTTGACCAGTTTGCAGTACAACAATGGTTTTCAAGACTCAAATGAAGAAATAAATTTGATATCAAACACACCCAGGCTAGTGAATAATGCAGTTTTGTAATATTGGCACTTCCTTGACTATCTGTTACTTTATTGCAATCCCAAGCTACCAGGTTGTAGGAATTGCATACTGCAGCTCAATATATTAGAATCAAGGCAAGACTTCCTTATTGTTAAGAAATGACATTCTACCAAATTCAGATTTCCTTTCTCAGTTTGATAGTCCCACCTTCTTCTATTTCACCAAGTGCTGGATTCAAACAACTGAAATATAACTTAGGAAACAAACTATCTGCAGATGAGTTTCTGAAAAGCCATGTTCCAATCTGGGAGAGCTTTAGGGGCAAGCAAAGTCTTCGGCATGCAGTGTGGACATCTAGATCTGAGACAGGAAATTGATGTAGTCACTGGAAATAACTGAGTGGTAGTTCAGCCTCACCCTTGCTTTTTAACCTCTCATTTTTGATAGAAGCAAACTTCACCACCAGAACAATTTCACCATGGTATTTTTTCAAATATTTGGTTACCATTCTTTGTTTGCATTTCAGTTATCCTAGTACTATGTATCTCGGAACCAAAATCATAAAGTACCCTGCCTTGTACCCTGGGAAATCACACTTAAAAAGCCTTGGGGTACTGCTATTTGCTTGCTAGAAGCTTATCTGTGATGGACTGCAGACAATTCTAAGAGACTGTCGTGCTTTCTACTTGGTGGCTGGCCATCAACTAAAATGGTAAGGAGGACTGACTTTCTAGCCTAACAGCTGAGATATGAGCCTATGTTGCAATAACTAAATTAATATTGAAAAACTACAAACCAACCATTTCTTTAATATACAGTATAACACATAAGGGACTTTCTGTCCCATTCAAAATGCAAACCAAAGACCATACAGAAGTTCGCAAAGCTTATGCTTTTGTGCTCTCAGATAGCATCTTTTTTTGCAATTAGCATTTCACTGCAGGACTATGAGTGGCTAGCATATTTCCTTAGTCAGTGAGAGATCTGAAATATATTTCCACATCTTGTAGGAAGTATGTTCACACTGTAGGATAAGACCAGGAGCTATACTTATATTTCTGATTTAGTTATAGTGTTTCCTGGTCCACAGTGGACCCTATTGGTAGTTTCTCCATCCCTTTCCCCCAGCATTACTTTGAAATGCTAGATGAGAAGCAAAGAAAAGAAGCAACGGTAACAAACAAAGAAGCATTCTATTGATTGACTTCTGTTTCTGCTAAATTTTACAGCATCTAATCCCTACAGAGCCTAGACCAAAGCTTCTTCCCTGGGTAAAAACTACTGTGCCACTGTTTCACCTGCAATGTCTTCTGAAACCTCGGGTCAATGGCACATACCTCCTGTCTTTTAACTTTGGGGACCACCTACCTCTGTCCATGCTGTGTCATTTCAATAGCTCTGCGGGCTGGAACTGGGGATCCTCCATCTGTCACACTCAGAACTTCCATTGACTTCCTCTCTGGCCTCCGCTTCCCATGTCTGTTCAGCATTGGAGAGTCCACACGCTTTCTGGGAGGGTCTTTATGCAGAGACAATGCAGTCAACTTAGCATGGCTGGAAAGACCTGGACACTTTTGGATGAAAATATCTTGATTCCCAAGAGCCCCTTAACCATATCTCTTAAAGTACTGAGACAGGAGGAGCCCCAGTAAACATCTGAAACATTAACACCCCTTCCTACACTTCTAAATCTCATGCAAGATACGTCTTTTGTCACACAGTGATTACCTCTCAGCAAGGTGACTGGCAGCACAATAAATATAAACAAATGAGTAAAAGTAGAACAGAAGAGTAAAAAGAAAAATGGATCTTTTCCTCTTTGGGGCATGTTAAATTCAAGGAAATCTGGTGCTCAAACAATACTTTTCCCTACTAGTTTCTCTGTCATTTAATCTTCATATTGTACCTTCATGTTTACTATAAATTTTATATTCCCTGACTATGTAGCACTCAGCCATGACAATGCTCTAGACAAATTGCAATGTAGCAAGCCAGTGTGGCAAGTCATTTTAGATATGGAAATGCTGTTTTATTTGTTTGTAGCCAACTCCTTAATGTTCAATGAAGGCATCTTTGAAAGACATCCAAGATACAGCCTTGCCTGTTCAGTGGGTTGGATCCAGCAAAAGCCTCCAGAGGATGGAAGTGCTACTTTCATCAGCAAGAGGCTTCTGATCCAGCAGAACTTTTCTGCTGGCTGAACAGGAGAAGAGAAGACCTTTACCAATTTCCATTCACCCCTTTATAGCTACCAAACATCTGCTCCAGGGAGTTGGGGATTCCCCCAGAACAGCAGGGAGGGAGGTGTTGCCAGGAGCTGCAGAGGAAGTGGGGAATCAGCAAAGACCTTCTCCTCCTCTTCTACTGGAGGAAGGTTTCTGACTGGAATGCTGCTCAGAAACACTCCCACTGGTTGAATAAAAGCTGTGCATTCAGCAGACACTTCTGTGGCCAAGGAGTTATATAACAACAGTCAACAGTTAAACTTGAAGCCTGGCATTTCTTAATAGGATTAGAGGATGCTGCATAGGATTCTGTGTGTTTTATGCTACCACGTACTCCAGAAATTCTGGAGTGGTCCAGAATCTCCAGCAACTTGGTGTTCCAGTGTACTGCAGAAGTTAATTCAGATGTCATTTTACACCAAAAATCAACCATCTCTGAGAAAAGAGAAGACATGGTTGGCGACAACATCTGCTATATCCTTAGTCTTGACCTATGAACCTTTTAGCACTAGCACTTGCATCTGCCAACCCAGCACCAAAGTAATTTCAAGGCATGCAGAATGGAGAACAATATGTACTCCTGCATGCATGCTTTTGTATTCTGATCTTCTTGTTACAGAGTTGGTAGAGCAAAAAAGAACAGACACTCTATTTCTAAATCTTATAAAAAGTGATATATGCATGTTTTGGAAAATTGTGGCATTACGCAATAAAGACACAGAGGACCTCAGTCAACCATCCATCACAGGAAGAAATCAAGAAACTTGGTTCAGTGAAGATGACAAAATACAGGTGTGAGAGAAGAGGATTATAAAAATGAAGAAAGTAAAAAACAAGAAGAGACTAAACAGAGATAAGAACATTCTACAGCTTTCTATCTTTAGTGTAGGGTGAACTAGAATTTCAAAGCCCATACAATTCCTCCTGTCTCATCTCATCCAAACATTCCTCTAGAAGGAGCACCAACTTGCATGGCAAACATCTTTGAAAGACAATATGTCTCCAAGCAGCTATTATTAAACTATCTCCACTTCCTTGAGCCTATCCTCTCATCTCTTTGTTAGAGGCCACAGTGAACAGCTAATAATGCTCAAGAAACATGATTGTTCTCAATTAAACTTTGCTCTGCATTCCCAGAGATACTGCTAGGAGCAAGGAGCTGAACTTACCCATTCTGCTTCCCTTGGGAAATGAAACACAACTAACACTTGAATAATAATATACAGGAGTTCTAAAATATGGTAAGATATCACATGGATATCTTCAGCTCACAGATAAAATTAGCACATTCAGGGAAGATTTTTTTGTTCCTTCCTGCACAGAGTCATCCAGATAAAACTTTGCATTAAAGTATGAAATAAATGGCATACTATATCCTTAGGATGTGAGAAGCAGAAGGAAAGGCTACCTCACACAGCTGCAGCATAGTGTTACACTAGTCTGCCCAGGAAGTGAAAATTCAACTACTTGAAGTATCGGTAGCATAGCAGAATGATCCTCTGCTCCATTTATGTGAGAGCATACAGATGAATCACTGTTACATTGTCTAGGGAGTTCACTTTAAGACACCAGGAGCACACTGCATCAGAAGAGACTCTCCTATCATTTCCACATGCTTTTAAGCAAGATTTAATGAGTGAAAGAAGGGAATGCTGCATGAACTGAAAATGCTTCCTCTTTGAGCATACATAAGAATGGGTTAGATGTGAGGTGATTCAGGAATGGTGCCAATGCAACACTCAACTACACATGGAGAACAGGTTTTATTTCAGTGGTTGGCGGAACTCCGTGTAGATGTGTAAGCAGAGGTGGTTCATCCTTCACTGAAGAATATTACAAACCTTTCCAGTCACAGGAGACCTTCAGAGTGTGCAAAAAGCTTCTTAAATGGGTTGAATATTGAAAATGTGCTGTAACAATTGATTATATGACTAGGCAATACAATGCAAGAAACCAGGTGAAGAGAAGTGACCAAGATTTTTTAAAAATTTGGTAGATATACCTATCTCATTTCGAGGAGGAAGGTCCTCATCTTCATGACTAGGATATCTCTCTTTCCGATCAAGGAGTAGAAAATAAATCATTTTCTCTTGATTTTCTCTGGAAAATAACATCACAGCATCATTACTTCTTCCTCTCCCTCTATTAAAACACTGCAGCTTTCTGAAGAAACTTAATCCCAATTTTGACACCTTAAATGTTGGAACTAAGACATAATTTGAAGGGGCTTATCACCATAAATAACGGATTCTTTAAGGAGAGAGAGCATCTGGCTCATATTTCAATGCCACTTACAGTGAAATATACAGAAATAGCATGTTATGCCGTCCATCTATGAAAAAAACCCGTCTTCCCATACGAATGTATGTGATGTCTAGCCAGAGAGGCCCTGCTTTATGTCCTGCAACCTTGTGAAGTGCAAAGAACAGAGACACAGAATAGTGCCTTCTCAAGTAAGTAGCACCTAGTGTGTGAAATTCTTTGTCCCAGGAGGTCTGGCAATTTTCCTCACTCCATGTGTTCTGGTGTCAGGTTAAAATGGTATTGCATAAAAAAGCATACTCTTTCTGACACTGGCCTGATGGTTTAATATATGCTTGTTAACTGCTCTTGGCACCCAATGTTGGGAACAGGGGATACAAAATATACATGAAGTTATACATAAACATTCTGCTTATGTAAAAGCTCTCTAAACATAGAAAGTAGCTGGTAAGAAAAATGGCTCTCCGGATGCAGGGAGGTGTCTTAATTTATGACTTTTTAAAAGAAACAGCATTTGAACACACAACTGTCTGCTGTCTGAAGTGGTACACTTAAGAAGCCGCAAGAAGAAACATTTCTTTATTTAAAATCAAACAATTCTGATGCTAAAGTTGCAATCCTACTCACATTCAGCTGGAGGAAAACCTTACAATCCCTAGCATGCCTCCAGCTAGCTGAGTTGCAGTGCTTTTTCTTATCTAAACATGTATAGGATTGCACCTTAAGAGACTGAACTACAAATCCAGAGGCCCCTAGTTTGAATCTCACCTCTGCAATGAGTGCACTTGGCCATAGGCAAGTGACGCTCTTTCAACTTCAATCGTCTTCATGCCCCCCCCCACCATTTATATGTGAGCTAATTATACTTTGGACATTTGAAAACATCACATTGCATCCAATGGCACCAGCTCTTAGCAATTTGCCAAAGAATCTCCAAGAGCCTGCTATATGGATCACTAGTCTAGCATAACACAAAGAAGTTCTTTCATACCCCAACTTTTCAGTAAGTCAGTTGCCTTGTCTTGTAACCAAATTGGAAAACGATCCATGCACCAGGGCGACGTTGTGCATCACAGGGCAGAGCTCTTGCACCTTCAACAGTTCTATAAAAAGGAGGACCTTCTGCAGCTACAGGGGTGACGCATGCTCTGCGTCTGTGCGCTCGCGTGCACGTGCACACATGGGCGTGTGTGTCAAAGATTTCCCTCTAACAGAACTATAGTAGCTACAGAAGTCCTCTCCTCTACTTGCTGGCTCTCCCCATAAACCCAACCATGACTATGTCAAAGAAAGACCGAGCGCTTACTCTTCTGACAGGAGGTCCTGTAAGAGTTTGTTTCTGTCACGGAAGCAACCTAATGAGTGCATGCTGTCTAAAACGTCAGGATCAATGTCCTCCAAGGAAGGGAGAGAGCGAATCTGCACCTTTCGAGGAATTGGTTGTTCTGGTTCTGGCTCATTTTTACCCCCTCTGTAAAGAAAGGGAAAGTGAAAAAGTAAAACATGACAGTATTCATAGCACTAGCAAGAACTGTTCTCCCAAAGAGGGAAGTTTTCTTTTAGTTTCACGAATCAGTGAGAGATGAAGGTCTGCGATACCTTGCAGATCTATACCCACTAAGAGTAATTTTCTGTCTGCACTTATTAGAAGGCAGTTTGAACCTCACAGAGATGTAATTAAGGTCAGTGAAGTATTTTGGAGACCCACATTTGAAGAACACTTGTAATTACAGGTGATGCCCCCTCAAACTCTGGGCTCCAAGCCTAAACACATTCATTAATAATAACCCAAAGTGTGAATTGTGGAAAAATCACCACTCCCAAAACCTCCACTCAGACAGTTGTGCTTCAGAAAAAGGCACGTGTGACTGCCTAAATGTTCATGAACAGTTCTCTGCATTAAGAGAGAATATATGCTCAGCTTTAATAGCCAGTTTGAGGCCCCTCAATAGTGCCCAGTAGTTTTTAATATTTTTAATCTTCCAACTTATCCTGCTTTTAGATACAGTTCTTCAAATTAGAAGTTATTTTTTCTTGGATGCCACGTACTATTCTCTTCAATGAAGGGCCTTTCCAAGTGGGCAATGCCACTTCATGTTAGTAGTCTCCTACTGAGTGTCACAGCCAGTGGTACCTCAGTCCTACATAAAGTCATGGGGTAGAATTAGAAAAATAATGTTTTGTTTGGAAGAAATATGCTTTATTATTGGGTAGAACAGCTGTTGTATTCTTTTTAGTACCTGAAGTAGATGCATGCTTAAGCACTAGGAAGGATAAGTGCAAAGCCTCCAGGAAATTTTAAGAGGGAGAGGCAAGAAAGAGGGAAAGTTTCAAAATTAGTCAGGCTTCCGAACTGTAGACTATGCTTAGTGTGGTAGGCACAGGTATAACTCGCACTACAACCATAATTCTCTTCTACTTTTATTTTATTGTCTTTGTTATTGAACTATTGACTGTGAACCACATTGAATGAAATGTTTAGAAGAGGGGGTAATATTTTAATATAAATAGCAAGTCACCTTAGTAGAGTGGTACCTTGGCTCACGAACTTAATCCATTCCATGACTCTGGTTGTGACCCAAATTGGTTGTGAGCCAAGTCAAATTTCCCCATAAGGGTCAATGTAAATAAGGTTAATCCGTTCTGCAACTATTTTTTTTTACTCACAAAAATTTGAAGCAAAGTGACAAAGAACAACAAAGATTGGGGCCATCTCCTCCCCACCAGCCATCGTGTGGGGGTGGGGGGAGACGGGCACGATTGCGGGCGTGCTGGGGGGGAGGTGGGTGCAGTCATCTCCCCCTCCCAGCACGAACGCGGCCATCTGCCCCCCCCCCAGCACAACCGTGATTGTGCCTGTGCAAGGAAGGCGGGCGCACTTGCAGTCGTCACCTGATGCAGAGTTTGCGACCTGCAACAAAATTTTTCAGAAATTTCTGTTTGCGACCTGATTTGGTTGTGAACTGAGGCGTTCGTGAGCCGAGGTACCACTGTATTAGCAAAACACTAGTGATGTGCTTGCTGAGAAATGAACTGCAATGCTTGTAAACAGAAATTCCTTACTTGGTACCCCCAGTCATGAACACACTCACTCAGAAATATGTCCCATTTATATTCCTTCATGGGAACTTATTTTCAAGGAAGGCTGCAATCCTGTACCCACTTACCAGGGTAAATCAACAGAGCTTGCTTAGGATTGCAGTGCAACTGTGCTTAAAGTTACAACTTTCTGCAGAACTAAGAAGATTAGGTAAACATTTACTAGGGAAAGGAAAATATCCTTGAAGTGTGCATTTGCGCATCACTTTGTTATCAACCTTTTCTGGAGATTTTTATTTTTAGTGTAGTGGCACTTCAATGCAAAGCAACATGCACTTCATAAGTGCTCTAAGAAGCATAATGTCTCTGTTATACATAAAACCCAAACTTAGGTGCCATTTTTCAGCAGTTAGGTGTTTTCTTCCTACATTTGCTGTGTCAGAACATTCCCTCCTTGTTGACTTTCATATTTCATGAATTAATGCTACTACTATCAGAGACAGTAGCAGTTGCATATACATATAAGCAAAAGACAATGCTATAAAAAGTATGCTCAAAGAAAAAGAAAGCTCAATTTTTGGTGGAAAGGCAGAATATAAATTAAATAAATTAAATTAAATAATTAAAATACTGCATTTGAAGGAGGCAGCCTTTGTTTGCAGAAGCTTCTTATTTCAGCTCTCTCTTGTTGGCCCAGGAATGCCAGAAGATATGCAGATATTTTCCTTGAGATTGATAAGAGAGATACTGTGATGGATAATATTCAGTTAAATCCAAAACAGTAAGAACAGTGCACACAGGATTCTGGCAGCACTGATCTAATGGGAGGGGTAGAAGAAATGGGGGAGTGTGTACTGGTCTTCAGTTGTGCTTGTGTCTCCCTATAAAGAGATCTTTCTTTGTACAGAAATTACATACAGCTTTCTAGTTTTCCTGAAAATCATTGACTTTATGATTGTTTTCCGAACTTCAACGAAAATTACTTACATATACCATATGTGCTTCTGAATGTGTTCTAGCTACAAGGAAACAGAAAACAAAAAGAATGAGTACACCACAAAATAACAATTACCTAAATTACACTGCTGAGCACTGTATTGTGTAACCATGGGCCAATGAGAAATGTGAATCTCTCTACAAGGATTCCAGTCCATCTATATTCATATGAAAGGAAGCTCTGACTATACTCACCACTCCTCCTATTATGTCAGCATTCAACACAAATATATGTGCCCTTTTATCACAAGCAGTCATAGTCAAGGTGCAACTGTGCTAATTTCAGATTAGGGTAACTAGGGGACAAGGACAAATAAATGCAAAATGCTGCCCAATGTGCAGAGGAAACAAACATTTTCAAGACTAGAACTTAAGCACCATAGGATTTCCCTATGTAATCACATAATAAGCCATACCTAATTTGCCTAATTTTGACTTCATTTCCAGACACAGTACTACACGTTGCACAAAGGACTCATATATGAAAGAATCCTTCTTTAAAAATTCAATGGTATAAGTTCTGGTTGCTGTTCTTTGCTTCCCTTCCTAACCTCTACTGGAGGTTAGAAAATAGAAGGACCTGCAAAAACTTCCTAAGATTTAGAGAGTTAGAGCTAAGGCTTCAATAGAAGTCAATGGAGAAATCAACACGTTCAAGGGATGAAATAGCCAAAACTATTTTCTCTAAATGGGGGGTGTGGAAGTTTTTCATCTCCCCCTGGAGTCCTCTCCATGGGATGGATGATGTTGGGGGAACAGCTGTGCCTGTGAATTCATGAAATGGACCTCATCCCTTGGCATCATCAGGCCCTCAATCAATGTATCAACTGGAGCTTCTCCAGCTGGCTCTTTAATCAGGAAGCACAGCTCATTCCACCCAGGTTTCCCCACCTAGGAATAGTACAGGAAGAAAAAAGTCAACCAAGGCAGCTTGATCTCAGTCCTCCCCTACAGTCTCAGGCAGGAAAGCTGGGGAAGAGCTGGCTCCATTTCTTTCACTTCTCCATCACCCTCAAATATGCTAGCAAGGACGACTGAGCTGACTTCATTTCTTTCTGGCTACACATTAGAGATAACAGTAGGGATTCCTTAGGGTGTCACTGATTGAAGGTAATAGTGGGGGTTCCTCTTCCTGTTAACTTCCCTAAACCTCTGCAAATCTCCAGGGTGTGGACACAAGGGGAGTGGAGGGGAGCGGAGGGGAGGGGAGGGGAGCAGGTTCTGCAGAGGAAGCCCAAACCTCCATTGGCTGGATTAGGCCCACAGGCCAGTAGATCCTCATTCCTGAACTGAACAAACAACAAATAAGATTCAGAATTCTGGTTGCAGCAAGTTGCATGCCAGAAGTTTTCTTGCGATGTCAAAAGTAACCACCCACAGCAAAACTCTTCACTTTCCTCCATGAAAGTCGTACATAACACTTGTTCTGGGTCATCAGAGTGGCCAAGCTGGAGGTAAAGGAAACAGTGTTTTCTGGGTGCCGATTCCAAATGAATGGGCCTCAAAACAACCTGCTGAGCTTGCAAGGCAATATGCATGAAGCTGTTCACAGTGCAGATGGGCTGGTGCTAGCTGTGACCAGGGGTGGGCAGACAACTGGAACAATGTGTAAGCCCTTTTGGCTGAAATATGGGTTCAGAGGCCCATTAAGCAGGCCAGCAAGAACTGAGGCAGCTGTCCTGCTCCCATTACTTTTCACTTCATTTCCAGACTAATGAGAAATGGTGAGCTAAAACATGTGCAAGAATATGTGAGGGAACACAACAAACTGACAGAAGACTGCTTTGAGATCAAGAAAGGAGACCCACATAGACAGCAAGGGAATCAAAGGCTTCTGTACATTATATAATAATCACCTTGGGAAGCTCTGAGCAGTCTTATTTTTTTTAATGAGGCAACTTGTTTACTATGACAGGGATTTTCCTAAATTAAAAGTACATGAAATAGAATTCTGAAGAGTGGAACAGGAGTTGAAAGTGAGTAAGAAAGTTTAAAGTCTCCTTTAAAATGTTAATAATAATAATAAACATTGGACCTTCTGCTCCTAGCTAGTAAGCAAATACATCCCAGCTCATTTTAGCATAACTTGAGCATGGAGAATTTTCTATGCTTTTCATCAAACCCTTCAATCTAATATATTTTTTTTCAGCACCTGTAGGTGGAATGGCAATGGACCAGGCCAGTCCATTGTCTATTCATACAGGGACAATCCTTTCTCACCTAAACTAAGGGGAAAAAACCATTATGTTATTGCGAAAGGTCATGTGTGGGTAAATCATATCAAGGATGGGTGCTCCTACTGTCTTGCCTGCTATGTGTTGGAACATTGATATTGAACTTCCTGTACGCAAGGCTCCTGAAGAAAAGTTATATTTTTATTTATTACATTGCATTTATATCCTGCCTTTCCTCCAGAAATTTCAGAGATGGTCCTCCATCCAAGACCTGACTTAACTAAATCTGATTCATGTACATGCAACAATTTATAGCTTAATAGATGCTTTATATTCCAAAGGCTATTTTTCAACAATATTATTATTTATTGCATGTTGTGACTCTGAATATACTTATATTTGTACAACTGGGTGCCCCAGCTTCAAAGTAGTGCTCAGGTCCAACCTTGTGCTCCTTTCACAAGGTTAGTCCCCTTGCCATGCATGCACCAAGGGCTTCTCTACAGGAGACATTTATTCTGTGCGCATAATTCTTCACTCATGGAAGCTTGTGGGGCCTTTTCATAGCATTGCCATCTTCCAGGGCCTTTACTATGTTTTCCAGCCATTTGGAAGTCAGCTCTTTTCCATTAATTGCTATGGAAGCCTGATGTATTGCCACTTGGTGCTGTGTAACAGAACATATAGGAACAAATAGAATGGTAGAGAGGAAAATTCCTGGGCAAAGGACACTCTAATCCTCCCACAAAGAAAACATAAGAAAGCACCAGGTTAAATGTCTCATATATAGAAGCCCCAAGTGAAGATGTACAGTCATTAATCACTTCAGGCAAGAGTGCAGATGATGGGGCTAAGACATGTCCAAGTCTCTCTTCGTACCTGCTTCTTTACCAATCTGAAGCTCTTTGAAGCAACAGTTTCCATACCACAAAAGTTTGCAATAGTTTCCCAGATAAAAAAAGTCTGTGAAAATAGGACTTGACTCATGATTGAGTCATTTTGATCCCTCATATAGGGCCATTGAATGTGGTCGAATGATTTCTTAAAAATAAACTCAGTATCTTCTTTCTTACTCTGAAAGTATGTTCAGATTTTCTGGTTGGAGGAAGGAATGTGTTGAATAAAATCAGTATCTATTCTTACTCCAATTTAATGGCATTGAAATATGATATCATATATGCCAATATGTTGGCTGCTGCTGCATTTTTAATGCAGTACTTAATTAATGTTTTGTTGCTTTTCAGCTGCTTTAAAGTGACAAGGAAGGGCTACAAGAGGGCAATTGATTTTGACAAGATGACTGTAAGGTTTTTGCTCCACAGTACAAGGCAGGTTGATCCACAGTAGGAGTGAATTTTAATGCTAAACATGTTGCTTAAATGTGTTTAAGTGACAAGGGGATTTAAAGGCCCTCCCAAAAGGAATTTCTCTCTTCTCTCACCAGTGCTACGTTTAATTATTTTATTGTATTACATTTCTATACCGCCCATAACTGAAACTCTCTGGGCAGTTCAGAACATATGAAGATACCCATCCAAATTTTAACCAGGCCCAACCCTGCTCAGCTTCCAAAATTAGGCATAATCAGGCACTTCAGGCTATACAGAAGGTACAGAAGGTCCTCCCTTGATGGAGAAGAGCTTTCAATGTTTTATTTTCCTGTATCATGTGGCCCAGTTTGGAATGCTTGACAGATGCATGATAAAAACAAATAGGGAAACAGGGAACAAGGGCCACAGTTCTGCAGATGCCCATACAATGAAAATGCCTGGACCTTCTCAGGAGGTACACCAATTATGGAATTCCCAACATGGAGTTTGCTTTTTTCACAGCAGCTGCACACTGGGTTGGCATTTCCACTGAGCTGTTCACCACAACCCCAAGATCTTTCTTGTTCCATCACTGCTAGCTCAGATTCCATCAGCTTGAAGTTGGGATTTTTTGCCCTCTTGTGCATTACTTTACACTTGATTTCATTGAATCTAATTTTCCATTTTGATGCCCATTATCACAGTTCGGAGAAATCCTTTTGGCACTCCTCACAATCCATTGTTGTTGGATTTGTGTCATCAACAAACTTCCCCACTGCACAACTTATTCCTGATTCCCGATCACCTGAATAAGTTGGAAAGCAAAGCACTGGTGTCAATGCAGATCCCTTGGGTGCCCCACTATTTATATCCCTCCACTGGGAGAAATTACCATTCCTTCCTACTCTCTGCTCTGTTCTTTAAGCAGTCGCCGATCCATAAAAGGAAAGGCCAGAAGTTCAGAAATTGTGTTGTGCAAATGTAATGGTAAACTTGCTATGGACCAAACCCAAAGTCCAAAAATATTGCTGTCCAGCTTTTTATTAGTTCATTAGCTGTTTATTAATTCACTGAGACCAACTTCAGAATCCCTGCTAATGTATTTACCTCCTTCCCTTCCTAATTATGTGTAGGAATAGCAACGATAGGGAGGCTCCTTTGAAGACCTCCTTACAATGCTCCTGATCCTCCATTGCTGATGCTTTGAACAACTGTAGCATCCCAGGCATTAGGGGACCCTAAAGGAGCAGTATTCCTTGGTGTGCATCCCCTTCATATAGACATGAAGCTAGAAACCTAGAAACTAAATGGCCCAAGGATACTCTGCTGGAACGGTTGGACCCCAGTATGCTCAAAGACCATACAAATGAGCACTAAAAGTGGTAGTTCCTCAGCTCTGCGACAGGCACCACAAAGGGTTGAAGAAAGGCTTTCTAGCGAGACCACTGTGGCTGCTACAGCTACATAAATGGGAAGGGAAGCAGTTTTCAGAAGGAGCTGGAATGCATTTGGACTCCTTTATTCTCTTAATGATGTCTCAGAAGAATGTGTATCTTTTATATAAGGTTATATTGTTTTTACTTGTGAACTGTCCTGGGAACTTTTAAGTCTAAATATCCAGCAAATATATAGATCAAGAGTGCATCTGGCTACACATTTCAGAATTAAAACCCTACAGAATTAGTTTGGTTTGCTAACCCCAATACTGAGTCAAACCCAGTTCTAAGGGTGTTGGCCATCACAAGTAGGCTAAGCATAATGAAATAACTCAGATACTTGACATTTTGCATCTAGGATTCCCAAGACCCAGAAATTCATAATATACAGTCTAAAAGAGTCAGAACTGGGGAATCTTGTAAGGGGAAGTAAGTAGCACTGGGGTGAACATGGTAGACATTAAACAACAACAGCAGGCTTGAACTCTGAACGCTTGATTGTACAATGTTTCTTTTAATGGCAACCATAGCATTCTGAAGATGCCTTCCTGTAATGCGAATAAATAGATCATGGGCTAATGGAAGATAATAAGAGGCAGGCTTAAGCCTAAATGGAGACCTGGCCATACACAATGGTGGTCAGTCAACTAGCTGAGAATAAATATGAATTTCATTCAGGTGCTAGTTTCAGGTTATTGGAATGGGCATGGAAGGAGAGGGTAAAACCCAGCAGAGTTTTGTGACATTCAGACCCCAAAATATTGAGACTGTTGCTGGTTAACTTTAAGTCATAAACAACAGTTTATAGGTTCAGATGTCATGAAATAACCCAGGAATGGGGGTGTTCCTAGACTAACAGAAATAAAAAATAACTTGTGTGCACTACTTGTCCCTGACACACAAACCAGGTCACTAAGTGCCTTGGATAGAGGCAATCATGAGATCTGCAGTGGATGTCTTCTTACCGTCAGCCGTTTCGAGGCATCCACTTCAATCATCCCCCGTAAGAGATTTTGACAGTCTGGGGGGATGAAATGTGGCATATGGAACACACCACGTTTCACTTTCTCCAGCAGCTGCCTCAAGTTATCATCATCAAATGGAAGGGCACCCTGAAGTAACATGACAAATGGACAGAAGTAAAAGAAGGGAAGAATGTAAATAGATGTTGAGCAAAAGCAATGGAAGAACAGTAGAGAAGAATGAGAAGGCATTAAGAAGATTGGTTCCCAGACACTGGGGTAGAAAACAATTTTCCATCATCTCATAGTGGTACATCCTGTTAGATTTTTCAAGCCATGGAAAATAAAGTCTGATGAACTTAGTTCATTATTTTGAATTTTAATTAGTTTTTGAGGAACAGAACACAGAATGATTGGTTTTTAAGAAAATTATCCATAGATACAAAGATCCACTTAAATTCAACTGAGTTATTGGTTGTACACTTTGATCTGCTGGCAGTCCTCCTGGGCAAACTATAAGAGCAGACATGCTTATCTGCTCTTTGGTTTAATCTCCTATGGACATATTTACACCAAACACTAAAAAGCTGCTGTTTAGCATTAGAGATTTTTCACCCTAGAAAATGTCAAATGGCCAGAGGGAACTGCAACTAATCAGAATATGACCTGCATTCAGGATAATAATAAAAAGAAAAGGCATTCTAGTTCCTTCATTCAGAATATTCAGCTCATGGAGCAAGTTTCCCATCAGCTTCTGATTTCAGATCTTTAGCTGGATTCCTATCATATTAGTTGATAGGATTTTCAAGCAGAACTGAGCACACAATAAATGTGCATTCTCAGCTAGGAAAAATGAAGGGGAAACCACACTGGACAAATCAATGACTTTCTTGGAGACTATTTGGAAACAAATAATTATCTATTATCTTTGCCTTCAATATCTTAAAAAACAAAGGAGGAGGAAGTTGAAGGGGAAATGACTTCAATTTTCAGTGTTATCCAACATTTATTTAAATGAAATTGTTTTTAATATGTGTGTGTTTTGGGGTGGGGATGAGGTGTACTTATGTTTGGAAGTACAAAGGCATGCATTATTTAACAGTTTTAATTTTATGCCCGAAAAGATAAATAATTTGACTTCAGGCTATCCTCCAAATGTAAATTAATGTATCAAGACCTTCAGTGCAAAATCCATTCAAGTATCAATATTGATATAATACACCCCAACTTTTTTGGCCCTGTGGCATAGTTGGTATTTGGTGCAAGCAAAAATCAGCTGCTGTGAGGGATATGGCTAGTCATCACTTGGTTGTCTTAGAGGGATGCCCTTTCTCAGAACTCCTGACAGCACAATCTCTTCCTCTTTCCTCACTCACTCACACTTTCTCACACACAGATAACATAGACCCAGGCAGGGAAACACACATACAATCATGCAGATGGAAGGGAAACAGAGGGAGAACATGCACTCACGGGGAGGGGAGGGGAGGGGAGGGGAGGGGAGGGGGGACCCAGAGGCAGTAGAACAGAAACATGAAAAAGAGGGAGTAAAAGCACATGCATGTGCATTGCACACACAGAGAGGCAATAAAACAAAAAGGTAGAAACAAAAAACAATTAGAAAGGAGAGAAACAGGAAGGAGTATGAGGGAAACAGAGGGAGAAAATTAGGGAGAGGAATAAAGCCAGACACACCACAGAAGCATCACATTCACACACCACAAAGTATTTTTTTCTCTTTCTTTGCAACCATTTTTCCCATTCCATCAAGGGAATGGAAAAATTGCTTCACTTGAATAGAAAGGGAAAAGAGCTCCCCAGGTAGAAAAAGAACAGAAGACCTCAGTGGGTCTACTCTCCCTCCAGCTGTTTCCAAGCAGGACAGGTCCTCCTCTCTCTATTTAAGTGAATCTGGATGTTGATGTAAGTTAATATGGCCATCATGAATTCAACCATACATGGCTTATTACAGTGCTGATCTGAGGTGCCTGTGATTGTTTTAGATTCATGCCTCTGTGGGTCTCCCTATTATAACAAAGTAGCAGCACAGTCTAGGAATGCTATAATTCCCAAACCTTAATCGAAAATAAGCTTCAATTAATTCAGTGAGGCTTATTCCTAAGTAAATTTGCACAGGATTGCAACTTTTAAAAAGTTTTCACTCCCATAAATCCTTGCCTTCCTTTTATACTAAGATCAGCATTTGAACACACAATCCTGTGCATGCTGACACCTTTAAAGAAGTTGCAAAATTGTTCAAACCTTTTCATTATGGGAATGATGCAGAGAAATTGCATTTGAGACATATAGGTAGAGGGAGGGAAAATGAACTTAAACATGTAGGTGATATTAAAATATAAGTGAAAAAATAGAGCAGATTTTTTAAAAAATAATGTAGTGAGGGTGATGACTCACCACTAACAATGCAAATAAAATGACTCCACAGCTCCAGACATCTGCCTTTCTCCCATCATATTTTTCTCCCTGAGTGATATGAAAGTGGAGGATTAATGAAAAGTTTTTAAAGAAAGTATCTGTTAGGTTGTCTTTGAACTCACTGGAAAGGAACAATCAGAACATTCTGATTCTCAAAATATATAAGCAATTTATAACACAGATCTCAAATATTAAATGAAATATTTATACACATAAAGGGTACACAAATCACATCCTCATTGATTCATTTTATACCATTTATATAATGATTTTCTGTAATTTTTAAAATATCCCAAAGCAGTTCACAAAATAAAATTTATAATGTACAATTAAACTCATAAATAAAATAACAACAGTCATAAAACAGTAAGACATGCCATTTCAACAAAGGATAGTTTACAATGCTAGCAGTCAGGTAAGCAGAGAGGGAAAGCATGTGTCTTCAGATGCTGGCAGAAACAATTAGCACTAAGAGGCTGCCTGCTCTCGATGGCAAAATCATTCCACACACCCGTGTCACAACAGAGGAGGACCTCCTCAGCACCATGGCCAAGTGACCATCGCGAGACTCTGCTCTGGTACAGTCAAAGCCTCAGATGAAGACTAGAGCAATCTATTGGAGAAGGCATTCTCTCAAACAGTCTGGTTCTCAACCATTTAGGGTATTATTACCCACAATTAACAACATAAACATGGCCCAGCAGCTAACTGGTAGCCTGCACACAGCTTTCAGCAAAGCATGCATCTATGAATTTTCAGTGGGCTGCCTCAACATACTGTAGCTTCACCATTCAAACAAACTCAAGGGCAGCCTCATATAAAACACATTAAAAGGATCCAGTCCTGGTCGTATGGCACTACCCAGACCAACACAGGCGTACTGCCTACTCCCAGAGTTCCTCTGCCCCTCCCTTTCTGCAAACTCCAATAATTTACATCTAGGTGAAAAGGAAAGCTGTATGGAGGATTGAAAGTCCTGAGAACAGCCTGGATACTGTGGTGTGCATAGCACATGCACTGTATAGGATTTCATGGTGCCCTGCCTTTGTTGACGATGTACCACCCAAAACCGCTGCTTGCACTATGTCAAGCCAGTGTGGTGTAGTGGTTAAGAGCATGGGACTGGGACTCAGACGATCTGGGTTCTAGTCCCCACTCAGCCATGGAGTCAACTGGGTGACTTTGGGCCAGTCACAGACTCTCAGCCCGACCTACCTCACAGGGTTGTTGTTGTGGGGATAAGATGGAGGAGGAGATGTAAGCTGCCTTGAGCCCTTGTAGGAAAAAAGGCAGGATATAAATTGAATGAATGAATAAATAAATAGTGCTTGATAGCACAGTGGATTTAGTCCTTTTTTGCTGTATCTCAACACCTGCCGTCAATTTCCTGCTACTGATTTTATGGGTTCAGCTTCACAACTATGTGGAGAACTACATTTTGAATGTATTGCCCTTTTATATACCAGGCCACCAAGAGCTTTTAGTGCAGGTAAGGAGGACATCTCTTGGTATTTACTGGCACACCAAAAGCAGCACAGCATAGTATTTGTTTTGTAAATGAAGGCTGTGATGGAGGTAAAAAGGGACCAAAAAGACATGAATGAATCTGAACAGGAACATAAATGAAGTAATACCTTTGGGTCATTGCTTTGGCTGTTACAGTTCTTTCAGGTGCTGTTGTGATGGTGACGGCCCTTTCATTTAGAAATTGTCTAAACTCTGTGCTTTGCTGAGAGACCCAATATGGAAATGTTTATGTCTTTTACAGCATAGCTGAAGATGACCCAAAGTCACCTAATCATAAAAGGGAGTAAGGGTTTGTTTTGTTTAAGGATGTTGTGAATTCAAGCTCACTTACCCGGATTACTTCTGGGCAGGCATAATGCGGTGACCTGAAAAACAGAGCATGATCCAGTAAGTGCAAAATCCTCCTTATGTGCATTTATTTTGTGTATAGTATTCCAGAGCCAACCCTCAAGTAGAGCAGCATCAGTGAAAATTTCAGTGCTCATTCAGCCACCGAGGCACAGCGATCCTAAATTTTATGTGGTGAGGAACAGATCTCAAGCATCCAGAGTCCTGCCCAAAAACAGTGGCTATCATCTGCTGCATTTTTCTTTGCCTCCTTCTCCTTTAAAATTTTTCCCCATTCAACCAGTAGAGGAAAAATTAACTCTTGTTTGGGCAGGACATTCCTTGTGCCCATATGAGGATACCTGTGCAGTGGGCTTCCCAGCCTTCTGGTGAAGCATCCCTCTGCCCCATCCTAAAACACTTTGGCCAACCTTTTGCAGGGGTTAGAGTCACTCTGTAACAGAAAAGTTTTCACTAAAACTTTAAAATGGACATGATACAGATTTTGATGGAATAAGAATATGCTTATTAGGTAAGTCTTCGGCATAACAATATGCCAGAACAGTGAAATATAATTTCACTTATGTGAAATATGTATCTAGACAACCCTCTAGCTAAAATACAAGTTAATACTCCTCACAGGAGAACTACAGGCAGTTCTAGTTGGGGAACTTGTACAAGAGTCCAGAAAAATTCCTAGCCCTGGGGAGCTTATTCCTTCCCTCAGTAAGGACAACCTGTTGCTGTGTAAAGCTATCAGGTTCTTCATCAGGACCAGCACAGCAAAACCTTGTCATCAGACTACCTGCTGCCTTCCTGCTTGTTTAACTGCACCTTGGGCCGCGTGATGTATTTAATACTGATCGTATGTCAGCAGCATAATCAGGGCATTCTATCTATCTATCTATCTATCTATCTATCTATCTATCTATTTATTTATTTATTACCTTCAGAGATGCTTAAGAAGAATTTTCCTTAACTAGGAAAACAGTTGGAAAATGTTTGCTTGAAATAACCTTAAATTATGCTCCTGAATTGTACTAGGCAGTCATCATTAAATGTATTATCTTCTGCTCCATGATTTCTACATGTAGTTCATTAAAGCAGTGATGGAAAAAATGGACAACAGCGGTAACCCCCACCAACACAACATGTGCTCAGACCACTGTCTGCTGCTGTGCTCCCTGCCTAGCAACTAATTGAGAAACAGTTCCCTGAAATCAATTATTCGTTCCAACCTGCCACATAATAATTTAGCATCCTAGAAATTATACAGCAGCAGCAGCCATTTGCTTTATAGCCTTCATTAGAAGCAGCCTGACAAAGCAAGAGGGACCCAAACAGTTCTAATAATGTATGCAGATCTCAAATAACACCCTCTTCTACCATCACATGGCAGATTACCAGGAAGTGCTTATTGTGCATATACTCTTATGGGAAAAAATAATTATGCAATGGATAATGCCAGCTTCCTATAACTATGTCTGCATTCCTATAGCATATCCTTGCATTTATTCACTGGTATGTTACTGGTATATAATTGTTATATTATTATTATTTATGTATGTTTTTATGTATTCTTTGTGAGCCGCCCCGAGGCTTTGTTGCGATGGGGGCGGCATAGAAATGTTTTAAATAAACAAACAAATAAATAAATATAGTGCATGTGCCCCTTAATACTGATATGGTTGAAATTTCCCAACGAAAGGCTTTCCTTTCATATTAATGGCTCAAACACACAACCATTTTTGATCTTATTTCCTGAAGGTTAAATTAAAGATGTGGGCATAAACATGTATGGATAGCAAGCCTGTGTAGAAGGCACAAATGCAATGAATTCAAAGCTGGATCAAGAAGCAGATTGTGCTCTGTCTATGCGCAAAATTCAGGAATGAGGCACACGATGCCAGAATACTCCTGCTTTACAAATATTAACACAATCCAACTGCAGTGAGAAGGCAGGCCAACGTGGATGTGACATGGCAGATCCATGAAAAGAATCTCTGTACTTTTTAAAAATCAAAGTACCTAAGGTTTGTGTGTGTGTAGGAAGATTGGTAGGGAGGGATATTTGGATTGGGGTTGCAGCACTGCAGAAGGGGAGGGGGTTGAACATAAACTTGGAGGAGAGCAATTTAAATCAAGAAAATGGCATGGAGGAAATGATTTAAATGGCTCTCCATTAGGGCTGCATCTGCAACTCACCCACCTCAACTCCCCACAAAAGCTGCTTTGATTTAAAAAGAAAACAGAAGAAAGAAATCCTGGAAGTGGACCTTCCACATCAAGCATGTATTGTTGTATCCATTTGTTCTCCTGTATTGCTTCTTTCTTTTGGCACACTGGCATAAAATCATCTTTGCTTAGCCTCAGCTTTGCTGAACTGAACAGAAATGGATGCTTCCTCTCCAGAATTGCTCCTACTGAACTGTGAAGTCAGTTATTTGATCTTCTAGGGGATATTTAAAAATCATCTAAGTGATGCAAAACTAAGTAGGGAGTTTTTCATTTACTAGCTCAAGATATCAAAAAGGAAACAGGGTAAGTGCTATGGCCAATATTGTATACAGATGAAATAGAGGGCCAGGGAACAACAGGAAGAAAATGCAGGCTTAACCTGACTACTCAACAGCTGCATCTCAACTGCTGTGACAGTAGCATGAGTTCTTGGCATATCCACTCTAAATTTCCTGCCAATTCACAGCAACTATATATGTCCAGCTTTATCTTGGCTAACAGCTCTAAACGGCATCCTTGGGCCAGCCAGGATGCACAGAAAACTCATTTCCACACTGCCAATCACCAAACAACTTTGACTGCCTTAGAAAAGAAAATCCAAATTTAATCAGAAATCTGTTTATCTTTCTACAAAGTCATGAATATTTCCTTGGCTCTTATCACTAATTATTCAATGTGTGTGCATCTAAGCAACTTTCTCCCACCCTCCTCCCCCTAGGCTCTCTCCTCATCTTTGCTGCTACATCTCCAGGCAGTAACGCTACAATCTGCATGGCATCTTCAATAACAATATCAATCAGCAAGATCAAGAAGCATTTTTGCCAGCAGCCTCTGCTGCGGTACACTGGAAAAAGCATGAGGAATAAGAACACTTCTTTGAGGGGGGGAGGTTGTTTTCTTGAGTTACAAGCTCTGTAGACATCAGTGGGACTCTAAAGATGCCACTCTGCAGGCCTTGACTTGTGCATGAAGCATAATGAATTATCAGCATGGTCTCATTCTGTCACTTCCAGGGCAGAACTCCATTCAAGATGTAGTTCTGGAGTGCAGCTGGTAGGGTGGCATGGCAGAGGGAAACTGACAAGCAGGGGAAGGTTTAAGTACCCTGCCATTGCCTAACGTACTTCTGCTATATATTATGCCCTACCAGGCCCCATTTGCCATAGACATTGGAACATACATGCAGTTCTGCCAACAGGCGATCATGAATTTAGGCCTGGTACATAAATAATTTTGTGAATGCCTCAGAAGTGCGAAGTAGCCACCAAGTAAGCAGCACCACATCACTTCTAGGTGGATGGTTTATATATGGATGCTCTAATTACCAGGACAGAGGCTATTTAGGAATGAGTTTTACTCATAACAAGGATCAGAGTGTCTCCATATGGGCCAATGGGGAGAGGCGTCAAGTCACATAAAAAAACTTTCACTGCATGAAAGCGTAGCTGCAAGGCATGACTTTCTTATGGATGAACCAGTGCTCCAGGAGCCAGGGAGAGATATGAATCCTTTCATGGGTTTAGCAATTATCTCAATTTCCTAATGCATATCTTTACACAGAGACAAAGCCTGTTTGCACAAACTCAGACTCACATACCCCACCACCAATAACTCAACTCCTGCTTCTGTTTCTTGTGAAGTTATGAAAAATCAGTGCTGCACTGTGCAGTGTGGTCTTTCCACACAACCAGGATGATTGTAAATCCCCTAACTTTCATCTCTGCATTGTCAACAGCTGTCTTAAACGTATCCTTTTACAGAAACACTTACTATTCCTACAATCTCTTTAACTGTAGTGTTTCATTTTCTATCCCCTTCCATGACTCCCCAAAAGCCAAACACCTGAGAAATCATGGGACATGACCAAGAATGAAGGAGGACAGGGGAACAGTTAAAAACTAAACATGGCCACTCCTATTCGACCTACAGACGTGGTGTCTTCACTGTTTTTATTTGGAGCATTAAATGCAGCTACATCTATTAAAAACATTCCTCTCTTCTTCATTTGGCATAAGAAAACTCACCTTAAATAATTCAAGGAAATAGATAGCATTGCTACCTATTCAGACATTTAGGCAGAAGCCAAACTACCATTTGCACTACTTACTTTATAGCTATAGTAGTAACTTTTCTGCAGGTTTAACAATTGTGAATGTACATATGTGTGCATTTATTATCATATCGATATCCCAGCTTTTTTCATTCAAAGATGCCAGGGGGCTTATATAATCCCCTCCTCTCCATTTTATTTTCATAGCAGCCCTGTGAGGTAGGTTAGGCTAAGAGTAGGTGACTGGCCCAAAAGTCACCCAGTGGGATTTTTGGTCAACGAGGCTACAGTGAAGCATTCTTAGCCCCTAATCCAACACTCTCATGACATGCATGTAAAATAAAAAGCATTTGGCACACAAGTGCTGGTGAGACTATTCCTACTGGGACTGAGAAGCATGGTTCACAACAGGTGAAGAACAACACAAATAAGCTTTTCAGCTTGCTTTATCAAATGGCAACAGTGTTCCTTGGGATATTTAGCTGAACATTGTGAGGAACATTATGGAGCGTCAGTGCTACTTTTAACAAAGAGGATCTTCCCTGCAACAAAACACTGGTGAACAGTCCTCCTTGAGGACTTCTCTTACAACGATGTGTGGACTATACTGGCTGTTCACTGAATTCCCCAATTGGGGGGTGGGGGTGGGGAGAGGGCTGGTAGAGGCACATCCTTATAAATACAACTCACCACCACCACCACCTGCATTGGAATCATGGGAGAAATGAGTTGCTGTCATTCTTCCCACACACATGTAACCTTCTGGATCAGAGTAAGGATTCCTGCAGAGGCCTGATGTAAAATGATGCTGCATAGGCTCATCGTATCAGCCATGCCCGTTTTTCTACAGACCACCTCTTCAGGAATTTGGGTTGGAGGCAAAGACAAAGCACATAGACGTGTCAACCGTACTATAGTTACTGCTCATTTTGAGCAGAGGGATTTTGAGTTAGGCAGCACAGAGACTTAGTACTTGTGCCCTGTTTTTCAATCAGTGTGCCTGCCTGCAGCAATTCCTGTTTATAGGGGACTCAATTTTTCTAAGCTCTGATTAGAGAAAGTGAGAATTTGTAATTGTGCTAAATAAATAAATAAATAAATAAATAAATAAATAAATAAATAGGAGAAGTGTTAATTTCCAAGTAAGTGACACAAGCAATGAAGAAGCAATGAAAACTCCAAGTCTGGACAAAGATCCTGTCTTTCTTTTCATAATGTGCCACAGTGGGTACCCTTCCACCAAGTAATAACAGGTACAACACTCTTGGAAGTTCTACACTGAAGAGGTTAAGAAATATTTGGTGCATTATTTCACAGTACATTCTGGGTAAGGTTGTCCTTCCCATGTTGCTTCTGGACCCCACATCCTGTGGCAAATTTCCCTTTTTTCTGGAAGAGCAGCTACAAGGAGCTCATAATCTGGCAAGGACTTGAAAGAGCATTGAAAGACAACTATTGCCATGTATGCATGTCTTGTAACTGCAAAATCCATAATGGCAGCCACATGGGTATTCTATTGACATCATCCTAGCACTATTGCTATTATGCTTTATCATTCTGGAAGTCTTCACAGGCCAACTAGTAGCAAAAGTATCCTAATGATGATGTGCAAGCTTCTAGCCATGTACATAACTAGCATGCCCTTTACCTCTAACGGTATTAAAAGGAGCTGTCTTTATGCTAGTACTCAAACCATGGCAATTCGGGATAAATGCAAATACCTCCTTGGGAGTGATTATGAGAATTGCAGGACAAAACATTGAGCGTTCCAAGTTGCTCCACCCTGCTGGGGAAGATCAAAGGCCACTGTGCTTACAAGAATCTCTTGTACTTAGTGATTACCTCATTAGGCATTAATCCTGGGAAACCTGTAGAAGTGGGGATAACCAGTGTTATAAGTGAATTTTCAAGTGATCAGATCAAGAAAGAAGTGAAACACTTGGCTTTCCACTTCTTCCAAAGCAGGTAAATATATCCGATCATTTTCATGGGTATTGCTCAAAATCTTTCAGTTCTGCTCCTCCCACGTCTGACCGTGTACCACTGAAACACAGGCCTGGAGTGCCAAGGCCTCCCTATCCCTGCCCACCCCACTCAATTACTCTAGCTGCTTTCCTGGCTCCTTATCTGGTGAACTATAACACAGTTTTCTCTTGTTCTGTCATTGTTATTGGGAATAACAAAGAAATAGTTTGCTTTGCAATAGTTACATGTTGTACACTAACGTGTATTGCTTTTCTGCAAAAATCTGTAATAGAACAAAGCTTGTACGTTTTAATCTTAAATGTTGTTAGTACAGGAATGCCAATTTCCTCACTCTATCTATCTCAGTGTGAAATCTACCACATCTTTGCAAAATATTCCCATGCTGTTTGAATATACACATGCACACACAAAAAGATGTGTGTTTACATGCATGTGTGATTGAGAACAAAAGGTCACAACATGTATATAGGTATCTGTGTAAATGAGGCAGAGAAGATGATGCATATCATTGGCACAGTACCATAGCAAATTATGCAAAGAAGCAAATCCCCATTATCCTGGCTATTGGGATAGTGAAAGGGAACACCGACAACAAGAAAATCAGAGCATGCCTGCACTACATACTTAAAAGTTTCAAGTCTGTTTACAACCAGAGCTCTTATGACTGAGGAAGTGAAGGTATGAAGTTGCTGTGATACAAAAGACTTAGCTTAACCAGCTCCACACTGGCCTTGGATAATACTAGTAGGAAATGTATGACACAGAAAAGGAAGTAATCTTTCAAACAGTGCATAGTAAAGACTGAAATTCATTTCCAAAAGATGTAGCGATGGTCATCAATGACTCTTCCTACATCCAAATGTTCTTAATATTCACTACAAACTCCTGGATACTTTCTTGGAACATGATACAAGAGAGTTCCTGCTCCAGAGAGGCTTTGGGTTATGCTTCAAAGAAAAGCAGCGACTGAGAGAAATGAAAGGCCACTGTTGGTGCATGGATACTAAGCAAGGTAAACTCAGGGCAAAACCGAGCCTGTGGCAGTAGAAGAGTTATTTTGCCTCAGCCTTCACAACAAAGCCATAGTGCTGACATTACCCTGCACAACAGCCAAGTATTTGGGGGCTATGACTAGCAATTTGCAATATCATAAAAAGTACCATGCGGGGAGAAGTGGCTCTGGGACAGGTGGGAGAGTCTTCTCAGCATTTAATTGCCTTGAATTTTCTGTGCCCAGAAGGTAAAGACAAGTGAGAAAAGGAAGAATCTGAACTAATAAAAGCTGCAGCATGCTAACTCCCCAGTTCCATCCATTCTCTGCTGTTTGCTTGTGGGCCTCCCTGGCTCTTGGAGAAATGCAAAGACTTGCCGAATTACCCCTGTGCTTCAGAGACCAGCTTTCTAATGCAAAACTTGTTTGGCTATGCAATTTCTACAGTAAGCACCTGGGGTGGCCAACCTCTTCAAAAACCTCTAGTACAAAATATTCTTCCCCTCTGGGATCTGTTGTGTGAATGTGTACGCCCACACAAGTCTAAAACCGTCCCTCACTCCCTATGGAAATGTGAACACTAAGGGGTCCCAGAAATAGGGAATTTATTAAAAGTTTGATGCACAGTCAATGAAAGAACTAGTCTGCTTCCCCTCCCCACCTTCGTTCTCAAAGATACATACAAACAATCAAGACTGCACTTTTTATTGTTTCCTCCAGGGATGTTTGTGTGTGTAGCCATCAGGGCTAGGGCAAACAATCTGTGCTGATCTAATGAGTAATTCCCAGAAAATACTAAACCTGAGAGAAAGGATTTATAGTGGAAAATGAGAAGATGCATAAAGGTAATGTTCAAGGCCACCTGAAACCAGCCAGAGGTGGATGACCTAATGCAGCCTGCTGTAAGTGGATGCTACGATAAGAAGACAATCTGTATAAAGAAGTCTTTCACTGAACGCTTGAACTTTCATGCCACAACAATACAGAGGGTCTGGTTCATTGCAGCATCAAACACCATTTTATCCCTACAGTTCATCAGAGAAAGTTAACTGGAAACTCCTTCAGTCACAATCACTGGCATGCCCTAAGTTCCGTTTTGTTATCCAACACAGATTTTTTTTTTAAATAATGCTGGAACACAGCACTTGTTAAGATTTACTTAAAAAAATGTTTTAAAGCACTAGCTTCACAATGAGGACCAAGCGCAGGGTGAAGGTGTTGCCATAAAAAGGTTTGATGTTGGTTTACCTCATAGTAAGTGGGTCAAATTTCTGATGCTGACTGTAGTCTACCCTACACACATACTTTTTCAACTGTACAGCATGACACTGTGTGTTCCTCTCTCCCTCCTTAACAGATACATCACAAAGCACCAGTATCAGCCATGCTGCTGGGCCTCATGCCAGGAGAATTAATGAAGTGGTGTAATAGCTCACATGGAGGTCTAGCAATTGTGTTTCAAATGTATCTGCAAAGCAGGGGATTGCAGAGTTGCTGTGTTCTGTTTATTATACACACATCTCTTCCATTCCACTGGATTTTTATTGGTGCATTTTAAGGCAGCAACTTGTTCTGCTTCAGGTATCAAGATTTGGTCTGGTACTGCCCACAGACAGCATATTTGCCCTCTGAGATTCTAGGCAGGGCTTTCTGCCATCTGCTATATTACCTGCTGTTGTTCCTTAGGAATATGAATAATCCTATACTTTAATTTAAGTATACAATTTAAGGTTCAATTGGAAACTTACTTTTTAAAGAAGGACAAAGAGGATATTTTCATATAACTACAAAGATGTTTCTGTGTGGAAAAGGGTGCATGGATATGAAAAGAACAGAAACAGCAAAAGTACTGAAATTCAGAGTTAGCTCAGGGGTCAGGCATGTAGAAGTAGGCATAGGGCCATTCTGCCCCCCTTCCTATGAGCGACAGTCCATGGAATATTTCAAGTTTTAAAAAAATCAGTGGCAAACCCCTTCCTAATACTCAGCAGTACTAAAGGAGTTAAATTCATCTTGGTTTCAAAAGACTTAACCTTGTGCTAAAAAGAGCATAATCACTGGAGAGAGCATTCTCATTCAGGGGCCACCACTAAGAAAGTCTTCTCCCTTGATGTTTTCCATCTGATTTTTTGGCCCTAAGTCATATAACTTCATAGCTTGAAACTAGCTCTTTGATCTAGGCTTGGAAACATACAGGCTGCCAGATTCAGTGCTATAGGCCAGCCTTTCTGGTTCCCACTATCATTATGGCCACTCCATTTTGCACAAATGGCAGGTTCTGAACCATTTTCAAAGGCAGCCCTACACAGAGTACACTGCAGTAATCTAATCTGGAGGCTACCAGAGTACAGGCTACTTAAACCAGGTTATTCCTGTCTAGATATGGGTGTAGTTAGGCAAACTGTTATATGCCTTGCTGGCATGTAGTTGAAAGAAAGAGAGAGAGGGGTGTTTAATATGTATGCACCAAAGATAGCCTAGAAATATGGATCCCAGAAACACTTCTGCCCTTTCACAGGCCCTGTTCCAACCAGCAGGACTTGCAGCTTTGAGAAGCTAGTTACATGCCAATAAATATAAATTAGAGGTTTTTGCATATGTTCATGTATACAAGATCATTTATGTCCCTGAATTCATTTCACAGAGAACATCAATATTCCTTGGAAATAGATGCTTAGGCTTTCTGGATGACAAGCAGCAGTCAATGCAAGTGTTCCTGGTTGCTACCAGTAGGTGGCGGCAGGATACAGAAGTTTCCATAAATAGTAAGTGTAAACTCCTTTGGGAAACCTGCATTTGAGTCTCCATAGAAGCCTAAACACAAGGGGAAATCTCATTGTTATAGTCTTCAGGGATTTTAAAAATATATTTAATGGTTCTGCTTTCTATTTTTAAGTGGCTTCGGTGAGGATATTTTCAGTAGAAACTCATAGAAACACAGGCCTGTAGGTCTTTAAATTGCAGTTTGTTGTACATATCCTCTATGAAATAAGAGGTTTTACTGAAAAGGAAAACAAATATTTGCTTGCTATGGTGGTTTTTAAAAGACTCTTATGTAAGCTTGTGTAGGCAGTTTCATTTATTTACTGCATGCCACTCTCTCCCACTATGTGTAGAACTTTGCAAAGCCGTCAAAGCTACCTCATCAAAACCACGCATATTCCAGTGGAAACTTCTCCATGTCCTTTCCATTTAAAAATTCAGATACCCAAGCTTGGAAGTATTATGCTTACTGGAAGGAGGAGGAGGAGGAGGAGGAGGAGGAGGTGGTGCTGGTGGTTTGTTATAGGAAACTGAGGCTTTATGGAATCCCAACTGCTTAAAAATGTTCTTGTAGGGATGGGGCATGGATAAAATCAGGGGTCAAACTGACCAAGCATTAAATGCATACAGAGACGTATTAATCGTTTTTATTAGGGTTTATCAGGGAAATACCCCTGTGCTCAAAGGAGTTGCCTAGTAGAGTAGCTTTGTTACCCTGCTGCCCTGGTGCTGTACTACCATGGCCTAGACACTCATACATCAGGAAGAAGGAGCAGAATCACCTGCATTGCTTTGTTTCTTTGCACAAAAATAATCAGCAAACACTGCAACCTCTATAGCAGAAAGTCAGACAGGGGAAACGATCTCCCCCTGAAAAGAGAAGGAGCTGGATATAACTGCAGAACCCTGCATGATCACCAGAACAGCCCTGCTAATATTCATTGACTGGCTAATCAACACTACTTTATAACTTCGTTGTAACTTACCCGCAACTTGTTTCAAGCAAACTGTCCCCAACTTGCAGTGATGCCATCCCAAAGTCTGCTATTCGGATGTTATTCTTTTCATCCAGCAGTAGGTTTTCTGGTTTTAAATCCCTGTGGCTGTAAAGACAGGACCAAATCATGAGTTAGGAGAAAGATCATGGCCCCCTGCTCATGCCTGCTGCAACACATGTCAAGCATAGGCCTGGTTTCCTTTGGTGTGGCTTCCTTTTGGTCCCAATGACCTAGGAGAAAATACATTTTCAGAACTACTTCATGCCACGTTTTCTTCTGTCTTGAAAAGGTAGGGAAAGAGGGCACTGATTTTAACACTTTTGAAGCATTGGTGGTTTGGGACTGCTGATTTGAGGCAATCTCAATTTATTTCTCTCTGATAAAGAACAGGTGAAAATAAGGAGCTACAAGAAATGAGATTCCAATCCATGTCCACTCTGAGTGATGAAAGCCAGCTGAGGAAAAGTGATGCAATTATCAGCGCCCCTCTGCCCTACAGCCTCTAACAGCATTCCCCCAGACTCTTTAAACAAACAACTCAGTGCTTGTTGGGAGGCAGAGAGAATTGTTAAGTCATTGATTACTTTGGAGATTCAGAATCATCTGGATGTTTTTGCTCTGTCAACCAGTTTCGATTTCAGTCTATGGATGTGACAGTTGAGTTGTGTTATATTAAAAGATCCTTCAGAAACCTTTAATAATTCTGATCACAGCATTAATTTCTCAAGCATGTGTCCCAATGGACAGCTCCCTACTGATCCCAGTCATTTCAGGTAAGAGGATGATTGTGATAAAGGGCAGAACTGAGGTGAAGTTCTACTTTTAGCTTTGGCGTTTCTCTGTGTGTTTTCCATAGTGTGCTCGACATTTCCTGTTTTGCATAAGAATCCTGAATTTCTTGTGTAAAACCCCCAGTGAAAACTCAAAGCCTCCAGGGAACTGTATAGTACCTGAGCTAGCCCATACCTGTTTGATGAAATTGCAAATTCTGACATGAAAGTAGAAACTTACAAAGGGTAGCTCAGCTCAGACTTAGGAATGAACAGCTGCTAGTCATCCCCTGAGAACTTTCATGCAAAGCCTTGAACAGTACAGCTCACCCTTTGGGGACCAGAATTATGCCTGGAAAGCCTTCTTATAAAGAAACATCTTTCACATTTTCTATATCATTGTTCCCCTTGACAACCCTGGGGGTTAAAAAGTACATTTGTGCACATGAGCAAAAAAACCAACAATGATCCAATAGGAATATAAGGGGGAAAAAATCATCTGAAAATGACTTACTTTTGGGAGTAGGGAATAGAGATCACAAGAGTACAACAGTCTGTCAGTTGACAGTCTTGATGTCAGATTCATAGCATTTTGTACGCATCCATTTTTGTAATGAGGTAAGCTAAAGCCAAGAACATGGAGCCAGCATTGCAATAAATGGCAACGTGGAGCTAACATTGCAATATACTGATTTTGAGATATTGTCACCACAGATAGCACAGTGCAGATATAAGCTGCTGGTATCCCAGGTCATCATTTATCTGGGATAATCAAGTAACAAAGACATGCCCTAAGGTACGTTCAGATTGATGCAGAGCATCTATGTAGTATCTACATAGTCTCTCAGTCTCTGTTTACTAAAAATTCTCCTGAGGAGGCAGGAGAGACATGTGGAAGAGATGCTGGCTGCAATTTCTTTAAGTGTCCAACAGCCTGGATGATCTAATTAATATGCAAAAAGAACCTCCTTGTGCCAAAATGAAAGAAAACAAAAACAAAACCCCACAACATATGCTAATTACTCAGCATTTAATGGAACATCGCAGGGTAAATGAACTTCATTTGGTTTCTTTCCAGCTGATCTCTCTGGTTCCATGTCTTACATGATCAGTGTCACCTCCTCCCTCTGTAGGTGAACAGAGGACACAATACTCTTTCATTGTTCTAGAGGTTGAAATGCCCCAGGGGCTTTCTCCACATCGGCTAGAAAGGAGGATTAAATAAGGCAGCAGCTTTGGTGAACAAGCAAGGGGAAGTGCTTCATACAGAGCTGCATATGCTGAGAGGGACGATGAAAGAGAGAGACATGTAGTACAGAGCACATCAGAAAGCTTTGCTCCAGTCCCATTCAGGATTGCACAGGATAATGTCCACAGCCCGTCTACAGATGGTAAAGCAAACAGCATGTTTGTAGATCCTGCATGGAGCACAGCTTTCAAAAGATATATGTTTGCATGTGGGCATACATGCATGAAAGTGCATGTGTGTGAGAGAGAGTTTGTGTGCATGGATATTTATATGGATTAATGAGTGTTATCCTAATCAACAAAACATAAGAAGGGGAAAAGTCAAGAAGGTTGAGGCTTTTTCTTGCTACACAGACGCAACCCATCAAATAGCATAAAAGGATCTAAAACAGTACTCCTGAAATAGTATAACAGTTTTTAAATTCTGAATCAGACTAATGGTGCATCTATACTAGCCCTGTCAACCTTGTCTTAAAGAACCCAAGTATGAAATGGCAGATCTCGTTACAAAAAAAAGTAACATGTCCCTAAGGTCAACCTGTATATCAGAAAAAAAGAATGGCCAATTGAACACCAGTTTTTTTTTAAAGGATCCAGGAGATTCTGAGAAATAAACAGCTTTTCCAAAATCCAGAGTATGTGTATGGCTACAGTCCATTTTTGCTTCCTTTAAAATCAGGAAGTCAATGTTGTGGTCACTTTTCTTCACAGTTCTAATAATTTCCACTTCATCCACTAAATTGTTGCTGTTAGTACTAAGTTGAGGATAGCTGACCCTCTAGGTCAGTGAGGGTGAACCTTTGGAGACTGAGTGCCCAAACTGCAACCCAAAACCCACTTATTTATTGCAAAGTGCCAACACTGAAATAAAACCTGAAAACTGAGGTTTTAGTTTAGAAAAAACAACTCTCAGCCAGTCCAAGCAAATATATATATATATATCCTTGGCAGCGCACTGACTGGCCATGTGAAAGCTCAGATGAGTCGCAGCTAATGAGTTACGACTCGTGACATCATTGCCTGGCGCTGCTACTCCTTTCTGAGCATGCAGTGGCCCCTATGTGCACTGTTATCTGATGCTCGGCTGCTGGGGTGATGCTGGGGTGACTTGGCTCGTGTGTTCATAGAGAGGGCTCTGCGTGCCCACTGTGGCACGCGTGTCATAGGTTCGCCACCACAGTTCTAGGTACTTCTCTACTTTCTATCCCGTATTCTCTGGTATGGAAACAATTCATTAGGCTTCTCTGCAATCTCCTGATCCTCCTTTAGTACTCCTGTAATTCCTTTGTCCATCTGCCTCCCCAGTTGCTTCTGATACATTTGCTAGTCTTGATGTTATTAGCAAGATGTTCTTCCAAATGCTTATTTGCATCTCTGATCATTTGCTTCCATCTCTTTTGTGCAAACTCATACTCCCTTTTGTTTTCCTTATTTGGGTAAGACTTGCATTTTCTGAAGGAAGCCTTCTTTAATCGCTTCCTTGACACTGCTTGTTTATCATGCTGGTGACCTATTGGACTTCCTCCTACATCTCCTAACTTGTAACATAATGCTATTATCATGCTTTTGAGTAATCTCCCAGCATGTTAAGGGATTTAACTTTCAACATCCCCTTTTAACTTCCTTTTCACTAGTCTTCCCATTTTAGAGAAGTTTCCTCTTTTGAAGTCAAATGTGACTGTATTGAACATCTCTGGCAAACTTCACCTAAACATATATTAAATCCATGGCCACTGTTTCCCACTGATTCAACAACATTTGCATCTCATACTAGGTCATGAACATACCCATCTATAATTAAATCCAGGGCTGCTTCCTCTCCGGCTGGTTCCATGGCCAGTCAGTTAGGACATTGACAATTTAAATTCTTTAACAGAATTGAAACATGCATTTATCCAATCATTGTGGGAATAGCTGAAGTCACTCATTATTACAATACCTCCTGTTTTTGAGCCCTCCCCATTTCATATTCCTTCTCACAATCACCCTGAATATTCTGGTCTAGGTACCTAGGACTAAATTAATTTTAGAGCCAGCTACTGCCATCCTCAGTGCTTCTGTGGAGAAGTCTGCACCTTTTAGATGTTCAAATCTTCTGGACTCTGTGACTTCTTTGACGTACAGAGCAACACCTCCTTCCCTGTCCTTCCAACAGAGTTTATACCCAGAGATGACCATATTCCACTGGCTCCCATTTCACAAGGATTCTCTCCATAATCCCTTCTATATTTTCATTCTCTTTTAAAACCAGACATTCCAGTTCCTTTATTTTGCCTCAAAGGTTTCTGTCTTTTGAAATACCTACACACAGTTTTCCCCTCCTGAAGGATGTCTCTGGCATGTCAAAGTTCTGTTTAGCACATAGGACTCTTCAATTAGTTATCATGTTCTCTTTCATGATCTAGTTCCTTCCTGTCTACATTTGGCCAATCATTTTCATCCCTTACAGATGATTGGTACCATCAGGCACCATGAGCACTGACTAGGTAATATCCCAGTATTACCTACAGAGCTATCTAGATGATTTGTGGTATCTGCAACCTTCATACGAGGCAGCCATTTTACCATGCTATCTATATACCCATCAGAAATCCAGATATCTATGTGTCCAATGACAGACTCTCCTCCTCCATGAGTGTCCCACCCTCAGAGGTATAGTTTCGGCAGAGGTGAATATTTCCTTATGTTCTGAGGAATAGGTCCCTTCAGTCCTTGATTAAAGCAACTGGAGACCCTGGGCTAGGAGAACCTAAACTCAATAGCATCTGATCATGAGAAACAAAACCTTGTTCTCTTCTTTATCTACTCAGTGAAAGTAGAACATTGCTGAAATTTTAGTATTGATAAAAAGATTGTTTCTAAATTTATAACCTTTGATAGTTTACAAAAGTATGGAATTAATCAAGGCATTCACAGAGAACATTCATAGGGGAATCATAGCTATGTTATAACATTGCACCATATTCAAACTCAGAACATTTTCTTTCAAGCTTTTTCGGATGCAAACTTATCAATTATATCATTAAAATCAGTAAGTCACCGTTTATCATTCTCTATGCAGAGAATGCTTAGATTGGACAACCAATCTAGGGACATTTTTGACCACAGATCATTCTTTATCCTTTTTAAGTATGCCCCTGATTTTTATTCTTATAAATGAAATAACATTTGTCAGGAGGTTGAGCCCCCCCACCCCGAGATTATGACATCCTGGGCTGTAGCCTGTTTAATATGTAAATCCAGCACTGGGTCCCTTCTAAGAAATTATTTCCCTCTTCTTCATAACAAAGCTTTCCTTCCCCAACACCCCCATTTTCTATGACAGCAGAGGAGCTGTCACCCAGGAATTGGAGCCCTACTATTTGGTCCCCAAGCTTCTCCTTGTCCAAATTCTTTGCCTCTCCTAGCTTCTCCAGGTCTGCAACCCTAACTCTGCAACCTTGGCTTAGGGGGAACAATCAGGGTCTTTTAGTAGGAGAAGGTGAGGAATGCTCTTTTACTTTTTCATGTAAACTGTACAATTTACAGTTATGGTAAGAAGGGAAGAAAAGACAGCGATTTCTGCCGAGACCTCCTTGTCTAGTTGCTGAACTTACACAGTTGGTTAACTTGCTTGTGTGCTGACACTTTGTCACTGGGAATCCTCACACTCAAAAAACTGGCTCCCTCACAAGCCTTCCTCCTTATATAGCTCTGGATGGGTCAACTGAACTGTTGCTGCAACCAATTTAATCGGAGGGCCTTGTCTACAAAGCAAGGGAGGCTGTAGCTGAACTCCTGGTCTGTCCTGGCTCCAGTGATCTGGGAATGTATGTTCATTGTCTCTCCTGGGAATGGAGCTATTCTATTCAGTGAGGAACACAATAGTCAATGTGTCCTAGAGGGTGACAACAGGGTAGATGATTTGTGAAAGGATGTGGTTTGGAAGATCTGGGTTCCAGTGTGCATGTGTGAGAAACTATATGATAACCTGGGCTCTCAAACTTGGGATAGCTCTATTTCCAAGCTAGAGTCTAAGCTTCTCTATAAGCACTAAAAACCTAAACCTACAGTGAGCTCAAACTGAAGCTACCCTTTACTTTAAAAAAAATGAGCAGATTCTTCCAATAGCTAGAACTGCACAGTGGCTCTTATCAGTACAGAACTAGATATTGCTTTATTTTCCCCTTTCTGAGCTCTGGTTTCTTTTAAAGATGGACCTTCTGTTTGCACAGGGCTGCAAAAGCTGTAAATTCCTGCTGGATTCTCCACCTCCACCCCACTAGGATTTAGCTTCCACTAAGTTTGTGATGCATTGTGATAATACATCACAATGATGCCCTCAGCTTCCACAGCCTTTAGGTATGTGGTGTTCTGGGTAGAAAATGGAGTCCCAATGAGGGACCATCTTGAGAAGCCCATAAACAAAGGTCTACAGAATGTTGAGGGGAGGAGGGAAAGTCTGACATCTGACATTCCCTTCGACCTATTTCTAAAAGATGCTTTTTGACTTGCAAAGTATGAACTATCTTTTAACAAAAGATACATGTACATAGTGGTATTTTAACCACAAGTTAGAGCTTGCAGAATCATGAGTAGCTCTCTTTATTCCACTGCTGTGGTATTCTGACAGATGCCTTTTAAATCAGTTGTGTCCTTTTAGCACGAAGGATACAAACAAAGCTCTGATTCTTTTACTGCTTGTCCCCACATAAATACAGACACAGAGATTACTATGAGTCCTGTCTGAATGCCCCAACAGACGTGGCCTCAGGCGATGGAAAGCGAAGAGGCTGCAGTAATTGTCATTTATCAATATTCATGAAAAATCCTGTGTCACCCTCTCCAAGTGGCCCACTAATAACCTCTCATAACCCAAATAAAAATAAGATGAAAACAGAACATTGCAACTCATTACCAGAGGGAAATACTTCTCAGTGTTCTCCCTCCCCTGTGGAATAATTGGCATTATTTATTAGCGCTGAAGCCTAATAAGGTTTGCCATTGGGCCTTTCCTGTAATCATACTTGTGTTTCTCCGCACTGCAAAACCAAAGGGGAAAAGCTCACCCACTCGCATCAACAGCGACCAGCCCAATCACGATGTTGGCTGGTGATGTCACGCACAGCCAATCCAGGCTCTCTTAGCTGTTCTCCCTGCTCCTCTTTGCTCACGCCGTCTGGAGGGAATCACTCCCGAGGAAATCTAAAACGGGAGCTCCACCCCCACGACTCCCCCCCAGGACCTAACATCATTTTCAAGGTACTGTCGGCTCAGCTACCTACAGCGCTGCTCCTACACCGTTCCCAAAATAACCACAAATAGCTCCATACTCTGCCCACCTGCAGCACTCGGAGGTCTGAATGCCCTGTCGGCTCAGCACAGCCAAGTGCCTCCACGGTGCAGGTGGGACTCACTTAACTGGGAGGTGATCTCCGTGGATGGCCAGTCACTTTTAAATGTAGCTCTGTTTTATCAGGCTAGCCTATCAAGAGCGTTTCCTAGAAAATGAACAAGCAGCTTTTGACATGTACATTGCTGCTTTCAGCGTTGATTTTCAAGTGATTTGGAGCTTTCACGTGGCTCACTGCCCAGTCATTATCTTGATATGCACTTGCAAATTAATCAGTGGAAAATCCATGATTCAAAACTGTCTCCGTGCTGGCAGGATGTGCTGATGTTTGAGCTGCTTCAAAGACTTAGTGAAGCATGCTTTGGCTATGAAATAAATGTAAATTCACCATGCGCCTTGCTTGCTCAGAAAATACTGGTGCTACTTTATTTTATGTGATGAGTGAGACCTTGTTTGAGAATTATAAATGGAGAGAGTGTGAATTCTCTCACCACTGTAATCCTTTCTCTTGCAAGGGAGAGGGGGCAAATTAATTACAAATGTCACTAGTGGTCTTGAATAGTTCATGCCTGGATTCAGACTGTCCCTAGATTTGGACCCTGAGTCTTCTATACAAGATACTTCCACCCTCAATAAACTCTACAAGAATGCATCAATCTAAGATGGCAGCACACGAGTCCTGATCTTGCAAACTGCAAAGAATGTGTTCTGGGGGAGTTTCTTATCTGGGAGCTAAGAGAGTTCTGGCCACATCAGTAATGATAATGTGAGAGTCAAGATGCGCCACTTACCTAGATCTATTTATTTGTACAGAATTTAAGAATATAAGCAAGTGCATTATTTATTTGTTTGACTGATCATATTAGCAGTTTTATTGTGTGTTATTACATATTTTTGAAGTTGGAATATAGATTTTGATGTTTATATGGTGTACTTCATTTTATATAAGTTATTAGTTGCTTGAACTCTTTGTGAGAAGAAATATCAATTAAACAAATAAAATAAGTAAATAAATGCAATATAAACTTTATGCCCTTCCACAGTTTGGGATCAGCCCAAGGCCCTGGTTTTCACTGCATTCAGATGAGATGGCCTTCAAAGACCCAAGGCAGTGAAGCACCTTTTCTGTCCCCAAGTATTAGAATTCTCTCATGGGATGCCTACCTAAGCCCTACAACATGGGTCCTCAAACTACAGTCCGGGGCCAGATCCGGCCTGCCATGTCCATTTGGACCTGCTGTGTGTGCACGCCCAAGTGTGTTCCTGCCGCCGCCCACCCCACCCTGCATGTGGGGAGGCAGCAGTTTGCTCACTCGGAGAAAACAATCTCCAAGTGAGCAAGCCGCTGCCTCGTGCGCCCGCCTCGTGGTGTGTGCCCGCCCCTACCTTGCCTCCCCTCGTGCCCTGCACCGCCTCAGCGCACGCACCCACACACACTGCCCCTGCCCACGCACACCGCCAGCACCACCTTTCCAGCCCGCGCCCAGCACCGGCACCTTTCAACTGGCCCCCTGGTGGAAAAGTTTGGGGACCCCTGCCCTACATTCTAGATTTTTAATAGGATGAAAAATATATTCTTGTTTTAGTAACTCTTTGACCCAATGGTTATTTGGATATTGTACTTTGAAATAGTTATCATGTAGTTTTTGTTGCATCGTAGGGACGTTGCATCGTAGGTGTGTATGTTTCAAAAAATAATTTACACCTTGCATTGACCCAGAGAAAGAATGGATAATTCGTTTTATTCAGTGATCATATTAACAATTTAACATTGGCAAGTGGTATATGACAAAGGAACACAGACTATGGGCGCTCTCACTGTGTGTGAGACAGAGAGAGAGAAGAAGGAGGAGAGAACTGATGGAGAAAGACAATGGTTTTTAAGACTAATGGAACAGGATTGAGAAATCCATCCATTCCCATGATGCACACACATTTCTTTTTACATACTGTGGGGTCTACCTAAATAGAAGTTGGGAACAAACCCTAACACATTCTGTTTACCGTATTTAAACGTCAGGGAGCTCTCTTGAAAATATTCTTCAGCCCCTGTCTCATGTACCATATTGCCTTGTGTACAAAATAACCAATGATATTTCCTCCTTATGCAGAAAACCCAATTAAGCAACGGGAACTCCATACCTGGCTGCCATGCTTCAGACAGATGGAGTGTTGAACATCTGATTTACTTAACCTGAGTTTGAAGCAAATTAAAAATCCAGTACATTGCAAGGTTGACCCTGCTTCCTTTCAGATCTTTCTGGAAAAAGAAGTAATTTTTAAATGCAAGCTAAAATCAGAGATATCTGATCCATAGACCCTGTGAGCAAAGGCTATCACATTCTTAGAGACAGAATACCATCTCAGGCCATCAGTAAATACAAAGCTGTAAAACAAAAACATCGCAGGGCTCTAAAAGGGATTTCTTAGACGTTTCTGTGTTTGCCCTCTCCTGGAAACAGTAGAGGAGAAAGCTAGCATGGGGTGGATCAAGCACAAGAATATCAATCTATTCTATCTGTTGGTAACAAGCATCCATGTTGTGTCATTAGCCAAAGGAAAAGCCTTCATTTTCAGCATGGTCATGACTGGATAACCTGGCTGATTAGATGATTTGTCATCTTGCTGCCCCCAACAGGACAAGGTCAGGCTTCATCATTTAAAAATGCACATTATAATGCTTTCCCACACTAGGAAACTAATCCTGTCCCTGTTTCCACATTTCTTTCCAATTTTTGATTATGAAATCTCATAAGCACTACCATCCTGGGAATTGCAAGAGGATAGAATCATGTTAATAGTTAATTTCTTAACAAATAGCACTGTATCTTATCAATCCTGTAGCATTCTGTCTCACAGCTCCCATAAGTTGTGACAGATTTTCTTGATAACTCATTCAGTCTAATTAATCTTATATGTTGATGCCGAGGAGTGGGTAGAAAAATTCCATTCAGGGTGGTTAAGCTGGGAATGAGAACCCTAGGTTCAAATCCATGGTCAGCCATGTACTCACTGAATGGCTTGGGAAATCAGCCTTAGTTCCCATCTCACCTCACCAGGCCATTGTGAAGATGGATGAGTGACTGAATGGCTTTACAGCACACTGCATTATTGGCAGTCCTTTACTATGCGTAAACGGTGTTGCTGACTCCCCACTGCTCCCAAGGTTTAAAAGAACCCTCAGCACTCTAAAAGGTCATTTTACAACGAATACTTCTTACTGTCTTTCATGAGGTCCTTCATTCTGTCCTGCATTATAAACCTGACAGTTGGACTACTAAGCATGTGTAGTGGTAGCATATGCTCAAAACATTCCTCTAGCTTGGCATTTGTAATCAACACAAGCTGGGCATCTGTGAAGACCACTTCTACGAGCTTTCTCCCAAACATGGCTCTGGCTGGGACTCCTGAACCTGCGCAAGTACCAGCATTTATTTTTAGAACCTAGGCATCCACTTGGATGCCCGTAGGGTTTCTGATTGACTCAACAGCCTGCATTGCATAGAGACAGAGGAAAGAAGTGGTCAGGTGATGGCAATTGCTAGATGTGACAAGTGACTAGGCTGCAGGCAGCTGGAGGATGAAGAAAAGACGCTGCTGCCTGGAGTCACTCCTGATACATACTGGCATTGCTGGGTAATCCAGATCCAGGTGAGTGAGGAGAGATGTGAGTTCGTGTCTATTACTCCAGCATTCAGCAAGGTACCCTACTGCTGTATATTCAACCAGTGACTGCAGCTCAGCTGCAAAAAGGCCTCTACTGTGTTTAAACAAATCCCTCAGCCCAGTGCGTGATGGAGATACAGAAGGAACCCTCCACAAGCGATCTCTGCACCATTCACATCCTTCTGCAAAGGGTTTGAGTAGCATGCACGTGTGTATGATAGAAAGAATGATGCGTTTGTGAATGTTGTGTGAATTGTTTGTAATTGTGCGTGGGAACAGGATGTAAATGGTCCTGTGTTTGAATATGTGTATAGGAGTTACGTGGTAAGACGTGACTTCACCCATTTGTAGCAGTGGCTCCATACACTCCTACCAGCTCAACAGCCACTGCACCAGGGGCACCAGGCAGCTTTGCAGTGTGTATCAAGAGTTCCACAGAAACAGTTATATGAAGAATGGTAAATTAGAACAAGATCATGTTAAGTAATAATTGGAACATGTATTTCTTTTCAAAGGAGGTAGATGGGTGGATTGCCATGAGACTGGACTTGAGCATCCAAGGTCAGATGCCACCACATTTTCAACGAAACAGTACTACTCCATAAAAACATGAGCATCCTCCAGTACCAAAAAGCCAATTATAGGGAGGCAGCCAAGCAAAACAAAACAAACAAATAAAATAAAACCACAGTCTATTAAAATAAGGCATTTTTGATCATGTAAGCAATAAGCTGCAGGCCTTTTGTTAACTGTGAAACTGTAAGTGTCTGCCAGACTGATGAAGTATCATTCCAAAGGACTTATGAGTTTGGTCATACAGTTTAATAAAGGAAAAAACTCTCAGCCTGATCCAATGGCTACCAAACTAAGTGGGACTCTCTTCATTAAAATTAATGAGTTTCAGATTGGGCCCTCAAGCAGATATTGATTTCTGTCAGCTCTCCCTTGTGCTCTGTTATAAACTCAGCTGTGCTACTTGCCTATTTTTTTCTAGACTTGGCATTCCAGTTCACCCCATGTCCTGTCACAAGTCCTTTCAAAGGGCTTTTCTACACTTGTAGCTTAGTACAACTCAAAACCCATGTCTTGGTTCACAGCACATGCACTGCCTCTAGAGTGTAAGGAAAGTGCTCCTTGCTATTTCATTGGAACCAGTTGTTGACTGCAACAATCAACTGGATGACCCAAAGCAGAAAAGGCCTGTTCCCCACTCACTGTCTCTCTGCATGATTTGCCTGCCTGAAACAGTTGTCTTTTTATTCTTCCCCCACTCCCATACCTCCTGGAAAAACATATGAATATACAAACTGTGTCCTGCAGATTTATACAAATGGTCAAACAGCTCTGCAGCAAAATGCAAATCTGGTGGAAAATCATTTTACCTGGCTAGATGCAGCAGACCAACTCATTAGAGGAAGATAAGCAGATAGCGCCGGGTCAGATCAGTTTAGCTCAGTAAGGAAAACTATCATGCCAGCTGAGTCAGGGTACATAACTTCTGTCACCACACATATTTGTATGATTGGAAAATAGGGTAAAAGTCTGTCCTTGTGCAGAGATAAAGAGATTACCTGTTTTCTCCCCTAGTGTAGATACTAAAGCAAACTAGCAGCTTAAGCAGCTATTCTATGAACCTTAATTTGGGCATGAATCTGTGTGGATCTATCAACCTTGCTTTCCTTCAGTTTTTCATTTTCCCAATTGTAAGTTCATTTCACCTCAATTCCTACACCATCAATTCTAAGTATCCACTTGAAAATTTGTAAGCATTTAATACATATTTCCCCTTATATACACATTTTTGTATGTACTTTGTCTAGTGTGCACACTAGCAAAAGTGATGCTTGCCCAATTTAAGGTGCACAGCTATGTTGGCTGGGACATGCTGGGAATTGTTGACCTTTTTTCTGTCTAAACAGGGATAGGATAGGATTCCCCCCCTTAATGTGACTTTGTGTATATTAATACACACATTTTTGTGCATAATTTTTGAGTTGCAAGCTGCATTGAAAAATTCTTGAAAGTATGGATTTTAGTACACAAATGCATTCTAACTTATGTATAACTAAAAGTGTAAATTGGGTGAATTGCTTTTGCTTTGAAATAAACATGCATTGGATGGTTCTGCAAATCAAGTATGACTCAACACTGAGTTGTAGACATGTTATATTTTATCTACATGTTCCCTTCATTCTCTATCAAAAATTGCAATCCATGTATATAGGATGTCTGTTCATAAAATAATAGAGTACACTTTTTTGTTATAGGGATAATAGGCTTCAGTCTATCAAGCAAAAATAGTCTCTGTACTCATTGTATCTTATTAAAATATATTAATACAATAGTTATGCAATACACACTTCATCTCCCTATAGGCTTAGCCGATCAGATTGAAGACAATTTAATGTCAACTATATGGAGAAAAACCTTACACTGAATATGTAAATCAAAATTTCCTGCCAATCAAAGTCTAGGAAACATTATTACTTAGAAATAAGTGTACTGTTATGGGTCAAGAGCTGTACCAGACCTTGCATTCCAGTTGGTAGCAAAAACGCAATTTCAGTGTAATTTAAAAATTACTCAAACTTGTTAAGTCAGTAAGTAGAAACTGGTTCAATTTAAAACATAGCCTGCAAGTTACAGGTTAAACTATACTCAACAGTTAAATCATCCAAGTGAGTATCAATAACAGACTGATAAAGCAAATTACTCTCTACTGGAAAGGAAATTAAAGGCAACAGTGATTCAAATGCCCAGAAGGGGTCTAAGCAAGCCTGCCAAATACCAGAAGGTTTCCTATAACCCAAGGATGCCATAAAATGAGTTTGTTGAATTGGTAATTGTCCCAGGTTTCTTCAGGGAGAAGGCTCAATATGACACATATTATTCTTATTTATTGGCAAGTGCCCCCAAGACCATTATAAATTAAGGCACTAGTCCCACTGGATTTTGATTTTCCTAGTTAAAGTGCTCACTATAAATGAATGTGACAGTAGGTGCTCCCTGTCTTCAAAGCTCACCATGAGAAAAAGGGCTTTCTTGTACAACAATAATCACACATGAGCCACTCGACATACTACATACTGCAGAACGAAGCCAAACAAAGATAGCCTTCAGCAGGAATATGTGTGTGGCTAAGCTACACAGTGAGCTGCATACATGTAATGCATCAGATTCCAAACCCTTACCTTCAACTAGCTAATGGCCTGTAAAATGCCCAGGAGCTTTCAAGAATCTAGAGACTGATCTGCTATATAACCTTCTGTCATGAGCATCCCTTATACCATCCCCTCTACTGAATTCAGGTGTTTGCGTGCTGACAAGATTTGAGGCAAATGTATTCACTGAGTAACAAGAAGGAGGTAGCAGCATACGTTAGTGATGAGTACCAAAGTACAAAATACTTAAAAAAAAATCTAATGGGGGCAACCTATCCTCCTAAGCCCGATGAAGAATGAACATGCTCAGGGGCATCCGGGAGCCATAGAAAGTTCAGTCTTCCCCAACTGAAATGGGGAAAGAAAAATGGGAAATGGGGAGGAGTGGGGGATAGAGTGACTTCTTCTAACCTCCTATTAGGCAATGAAGATTATATACTGCTATCTTTTGCTACAGATCCAACTTCTAGGCCATGTGGTTTATATTGCTGTACTTACCAGATTGAATGACTGTGACAGAAATCTAAAGCGGAGATGATCTGTCGGAAAAATTTCCTGGCTTCTTTTGGCGTTAATCTTCCTTTCTTTACAAGATAGTCAAACAGCTCTCCACCAGACACATGTTCTAGCACCAAATATCTAAACAAAAAGAAGGAACAGGTATTTGTATTGTGATGAAGTGGATGTTTGAAAATATACACTTGTTTGTGGACAGGTATTTCTATTCATTGCAATATAAGACCATGTAAAAACTAGTGCCCTTGTGCATTTTCAGCTGGGCTGTTAGCAAGTTAATTCCTGTAGTTATTAGATTTCCTGAAATATGGGATGACTTCATGGCTTTCACTGCCTTTATTGATTGATTTCCAATGCCTGGGGAAAAATGCAACTTTAAGAAGTATATGAACAGCAATCTAAATATGATCTTCTAAAATAACATAGGTGCTATGAATATTGATGCATTTTTATACTCCACATGCAATGGCATCACATTACTACATGGCATTCTCTGCTGAAATCATATTTGCAGGAAAAAGTAGTGCACAGGACTAAAAACAATGAGCACTTTGGTGGACAGGGAATGATTTTCACACCTCCAAAATAATAGTGTAACAAAATATTTGCAGTTGGTTTGCTTTGCTTTCAGCTATTCCAAAAAGGTGTTGATTATATTGTTATTTTGGACATGTTGGTATAGTGTGTCCACTTTCACTAGATATACTGGAAAGACAGACAGACAGACAGACTTCAATATGATAGGAAGAGGAAATTTTTATTTTTATTTTTTGTTGAAATGTGTATTTATAAGCTTCATTTAATTGATTTAACCACAGAATGGTTGGATATAAATGAAAATGCATTTTAAAATGTTATAAAGAAATACATATAAATTGATTATTCTAGGCAAGATTTATATGGAAGATAGATCTCAATGAAGAATGGACTTAAAAAGCCAAGAGATGTATCTTATGTAAACATTAATTATTTTATTATTATTACGCTTCCAAATACACTGGGATTCTAAATACAGTTCCAAAGTAAATATACATCAAGAGAACAAATATAAAAATATCTGCCATACAACATTATAATAAAATCATAGACTGAAAGTACTAAAGAACCCAAAAGAAATAACTACAAAGTCTAATAAGTTATTCCTAGAAGCAACAGTCTACCTTAGTCCACCAGCCAGAAATCCTAGCCCAAGCTGCCCTGAGCAGGTGTTGACCAGGAGGGGGGGCTGCCTCCAAGATGGACTGTGGCTGCGGCATGTGCTCGCCCGCTCCCCTTCTCTCTGTCCCAACACCAGTTGCCACCACCAATTGGAGAGGGGGCGAGGCTGTGATGGGCTGTGGTGGAGGAGAGGTGAGGGTCCAAGTCCAGAAGCACACAGGCACACACATGTAAATATCCTTTTTTCTTTCATTAAAAAATTATGAGAGTCTGTCTGCTATAGTAGTTAAACAAATGCTGGGCTGGGACTTGGTTCTAGTCCCCATTCACGCCTGGTGCTAACTGGGAGACTTTGGGTCAGTCACAGACTCTTAGCCAAACCTACCTCACAAGGTTGTTATTGTGAGGATGAGATTGAGAGGAAGAAGAGAATTATGTAAGCCATCTTTAGTTTGTTGAAATGAAAAAAGGTGGAATCTAAATATAATAAACAAATAAACCACATGATCTTTAGATTAAACCTTATTCTCTATAACCTCCACAGGATGAAATGGGACTGAACATGTTAGACTTTAGCATGAGAGGTGTGGCATTTCCTTAATGTTCATGTCATGCAAGTCTGCAGGAAAAGGTTTTGTGAAATTCAGGGGATGGTGACATCAGGCAATCTAACGATAGGTCCAAAATTAGCTTTCTGTTTAGGGACATTAGACTGCTGATGTTCTACATAGACTGAACACACAGGACAAAGCTGTATGCATTCTAAAGCATGGTACAAATTTAGGTACAAAACTGGTGACTTCGTAAAGATGTGCAAGCATTCGCCTTTACCCATGTTGCAAACGTACATCTTCAGAAAATTACAGTTGTCAGCCACAACAGGGACAGCATACAAATGCAGTTTTGACTAAGTTTCTCTTTAAACAAATGCTTCAACACATGCTAAAATATGTTGGGTAAAAAGTAAAGCAAATGTGGGGGGCAGAGATAATTCACAAGGCGAATTATTTTTGTTTACAAGCTAAAAATATCAGAGACAGTAATGGAAACAAATGGAGGAAGACTTTTTTAAAAGATGGCTGCCTGTGTCTCCTCAAGCGATCCAACGAGAGCAGAGAGACCACATTCTGTACTAACAGCTCTGCTAACATGAAGAGAGTGGCAGACTTGTTTGCTAAGCAATCTTCAAGGTGCAAGAGCTGATACGCAAAGGATATTATCTGAGTAATGCAACATCCCAAGTACTCAAGGCCTAAATTACTAGTGCACTAGAGACACTAACAATAGCTGTTCCTCAGCATTCAATAAATTACCTTTAAGATTGTCTTTACCAGATGGCTTTCATTAAACAGCCTTACTTTAGTATCCAAGTCCTGCCTTGTGCTCATATATTAGAAACACATATGTCAAACTCACTCTAACCCTGAAATGGTAATACAACATATTTTCCAAACACTTTCAGTAGAACTATTAGCTACAACTATTCCCTTGATCCTTGAAGCCTTTTCTGAGGTCACATATATACGTGTATTTTAATTATCCATGTTGCAGATGGGTTGCCAATGCTGGGAGGTTCCTGCCAGAATGCAGACTCAATTTCTTTGCACTTTACAGATTAGTCAATACTCATGCTAACCTTACACACATATCTTTGCTAGTCCATTTCTCTCTGCGACGTAGATATGGATATATTCAAGGGTGAGGCGGGGGGGGGGAATCTATGCAAATAGTAGAAGCCTTCCCAAGGAGTCACAGCTGCTATAGGAGTTGAAAGCTTCCGTGTGCAGTCAACGGTGGCTGCCTGACGGGATAGGAAACTCAACGTCATCCCTCCCCTCCCCAGCAACCAGGCACACACAAAAATACAGGTCCAGTGCCTAGGTATGTTTGTTCAGAAACAAGTCCCACAGTGTTCGATGCAGATGATTAGGATGGAACTGGAGCCATACACATTCCCAGTCAGTAATTACATAGTTGGAGGTTCATTGATGAAAGTGCAGGAACAGGAATTATGATATGCTGTGGTCTCACAGTGCTCAGCCATGCCACCTTTGAGGGGCAGGGGATCTGCCTGCACCTGGCTGAGAAATGGGGGAGCACTATCAATTAAACTTTTGTTTCAGGCATGACATCACAATTCAACTGATGTGTGATCAAGACAAATTGACCAGCTGTGCCCACTTTGCATCCACATACACAACATGAATAACTTGAGGAAGGGGCTGGGGACATTTGCTGGTACAGCTTGTCATGTAATATGGCATTAACTGTGGTTAACCAGACTATTACAGGGTTCTAGGGTGCCTTGTTAGCCATCCCAACAAGCCACTATTTCCTGGATGACATAGCATAGCAAGATGTGCCAGGAATTGTAATTATCAAATCCCTTGGAATGCAACCAGCATGTGTGATGAGGGAAATAAGCCACTGCAGCTTATTTCCCTTTCCATGATCCTATATATATGGCTAGATTTCTGATTTTCCAATCTGTGTTTGTTTATATTGTTTGAAAGATGTAAAATACAGTTGTTTAAATTTGGTGTGCTTTGACAGGAGTACATTTTAATATATAAATAAAGGTCATATTCACTGTATTTTCTGATTTAAAAATGGCCATTTATTGGAATGCAGTGGACAGGCATCAAGAAGAAGGAAAAGTCTAAGAATGAAGTCTTGCTGCAATCCATAATAAAAGGCTGCAAATGTAGACTCATAATGGTTTAAACACTAATGGTGGTGGTGGCAGCAAGTGAAAGACTATAGGAATATTTCTGAAGTTACATTTCTCTGTGTGGTGTGTGAAGAGGAGCAGGGTCAGGAGTGTATGTTTGTGATTAAACTTGATTTTCAGGTACAAAACTCTGCACCATAAATGGCTTCATAACATAGACTTAAAATCCGGAAATATTTCCTAAAAGAAAGAGTATGCCTCCAAAGGGTGGAGGAAATGTTTTTCATTCCATGCAACAAAAATGTCAATAACTGGGGCAGAACTACAGCAACCACAGAATAAGTCAGAGTCAGTCCCCATCATCCGTATTGCTGTGCTACATCACAGTTTAGCACACAGTTAAGAAGTAGACAAACTTCTCCATGTTAACCACTTCGTAAGTTGACCATCTGTATTCCCCTTTTGTTGAGGCATTCTTGCATATCCCAACCAATGCACCATACTTAGACATGTGGCACACCTGAATTATTGCAAAAAATGACATATATTTGTGTCAATTCTTGTCCCTTCTGTCACTCATTGGAAGAAACGAAAGGTGACAAATGGTGAAGTTGGATTTGATATGCTTGCAATCACAGGTGGAAATGTCTTAGCTTGGCTTGAAACTATGGAGGAGGGGCTCAAAACAACTCTCACCTTCCCCTAAAATTGCAGCAGGCTAAACCTGAAGATGTACACTAATCTTAGGCACCTGGTAATGTTCTCAACAACACATGTATTAGCTCTTCACCAATGGCAGTAGCGGCTGCAAGAAAGCAAGTGATGGTCGCAAGAAACCTGGTGGTAGCCATCAACTGCCAGGTAAGTTCGGTGACAAAAAAAAGGTAAGAGAAGGAAGTGGTCAGGGAGTCCTGGGACTGAAGAGGAGTGTGGATTAAGTGGGAGAGGGAACAAAGAAAGACAGGTAGAAGATAGGGAGAGCAGGAGGTAGCAAACAGAAAGACAAAGGACTTTCTTATCCATTTGGCACAGCTCTCTTTTCCCCTGCAATTCCTTATGGATTTCCTGTACTTGTTTCTGGTTTTTATTTGGGGAGGCCTCTCAGTGATAGGCAAACCCCAATTAAATTTAGGCACAAAACCAACAACAAAGCATTTTGGCCCCCACTGAAGGCAAACCACAGCCACCCCATCCTTCTCCTTTTCTGAGTAATAACACCCCTCCCCCCCTCCTTTGGAGCATCTTCTTTTGTATACAAGTGGGAAAGATCATGCCATTGTAATTTTTTTTACCTGTGTAGCCTATTGGAAAGTGATCAGTGTATAAAAGTGCCACCTGAGGACTGCTCAGGCGCACCATCTGGAAGGATTTGTTGGTAGCTGGTTATTCTTCAGAATAAATCCTTTAAAAGAAAACCTTTCCCTGTTGTGCATTTTGGGTATGCACACACCAGGACATGGACCATTTGGTCAACAGTTGTTTAGTTATTAAAATATGGTTTTAAATTGTAATACAATTTTATGATGTTTTATTGTTTTAATTTATATTGTATTTACTACTGTTTTTCATTGCCCAGAATGCTTTAGCTGCTGGACAGTGTACAAATAAATAAATAAACCACACTCCTGTATATTTACTTAGATAAAAGTTAATCAAAGAGGCAAGGAACCTTGAGTTTTCTTTTTATTCCCTAGCTCAGTGATTTCTCACTTTGTTTTGATCTATCCTGTTTCCAGCCTCTGAGCCATCAAGCTCTTTGTTCCTTTTATTTCAAACCCTATAACTGCCTTGGAATTCAGGCAATCATTCTTTCTTTCTGCTTGGGCATCCCTCGCATTGGTGTGTGTTATCTATGAGAATAACCCAAGGTTCAATTGGATTTGAGATTATTCCTCATAACTTTTGCTAGAATGATACCCTGCTCTAGTTGGGTGCCTATCCTGTTTTCATGACCAGAATCCCCTGTTCCTTTTGCCCCGTTAGAGCCATTTACTTTGTGCATCAAGAGAGAAAACTTTACCCCACATAGAGTGCCCTGTTGAGTCCACGGCTGGATTTCACACATAACACACAGCACAGCCAGCCAGTAATGGTAACCTTTCCGGCTCTGTTTCTTCTCCTTTTCTTCTAAATCTAAATTTCCACTCCCATGGCTTTCCTCAATTGCACAGCCTTCCAGTTTTCTGCTCTGCCCCTTCCATAGTGTCACCTTTCCATGCTTATTTGGAAAATGCTAATTTTCCCAGTCTTTATCTTACTCTATCCTATAGTTAAGCCTATTAGAACTAGTATACATGTGCGAGGGGGTGGGTATACTAAGCAAGCTACTTTTCTCTTCTGCAGCAAATGGAGCTGTGGGTATTTTGAGAATAAATCTCTCTCTCAATAAAAAAATAAAGGCTATACTGCTGGAGTTTGACAAGTGCTGATGCTAATTCCCTGAAGTTAGAAATAGTTATTCTCTACTTAAAACAGCATAGTGTACAGATGTGCAGTGTGTGCACCACAGTTCTAATTTAAAAAACCTCTCAATCCATATATAAATGGTTCTCACACATATTTACATACAACGTATGTGCCTATATGAAGAGGGATACTCATCAACAGCTGTATGCAGACGGAAGGGCGGACAGTCCAGCTATGCAGTCCAGCAGGTGCTGTCCATGGTGGCATTGCTTTGCTCAGGCACAGATGCAAAGGCTGGGCATGGAGGACAATGGAGGACACACGTGCCATCAAGCCTGCCCTGTGCTCCAAAGATAGCCTGCTGCTTTGTTTGATGTTATCCTACTGGCAACAGCGCTAAAGTAAGAGCCAAGTACCTGCCCAGTCTGCTTCTCAAAGCAGAATTGCCTGGGCAGGGGAGCCTTCCTTCAGCTCAGACAGCAAAACGCTTCGGGAAAGCCCTGCTTCCTCCTGGCTGCTTTCTATCCCCAAAAGTGTTGTTTCTTGCAAAGAGCAGTTTCCAGGAAAAACAGCAGTCAGGTAGAGGATGATTTTCAGCAGAAACCCAGTGTAGGGCCCTAGTCATGATCATGAGTGTATTCCAGATTAGTTTCCTCTCCTGTTGTGCCTGCAAATTGGAAGTGGCCAGGTTAAGCTCACTCTTTTAGATAGTACAGGGACTCACAGTAATAATTTGTAGTGCTTTGTGTCATTTTGAGATGGATTTCAAGAGGTTTTTTTTTTTTTTTTTGCTTCAATTATTTAAACATGTGACTGACAGCAAGTGCAGTTTGATCCACCGTGAACAGTGCCTTGTTAGGAACGCAGAAAGCTGCCTCGTACTGAGTCAGATCATGGGTCGATCTAGCCCAAACCTGTTGATGCAGCCTGGCGGCAGCAGCTTTCCAAGATTTCAGGCAGGAGTTTTCTCAGCCCTGTCCAGAACCCTCCGGCTGAGGAGCACATGCTCTCCAGCTAAGCTACAGCTCCTCCCCATCCATGCTGAAGACATGGACAGGCTATTTGCCCTGCTTGCAAGGATGAGGGGATTAGCTTCATAGGCCAGGAAGTTGGCTTAACAGTTGGGAGAGCTGTAAGTCTAGAAGTACATTGAGTAAGCCAACAGTGTGCACACTCAAAAAACTATAAAAACCAGAGACATTGACACTCACACAATTTCTCCAGCTATATGCTTTCCTAGTATCTTCTGTAATTAGGGAATGACAAAACAAAAAACCAAAAACAACCCTCAGCAGTCAACAGTATTAAAATGAAAAAGTCTTGAGTGAAACTGGTGACCCCAGCCAGAGACAAAAACATTCCCATATGAACTACTTTTCCTTCTTCAGAATCCTTGATATTTTAGGTGTGAAGCACTTCATTCTATCAATTCCACCAACATTTAGGAAACTCACTATATTCTACAGCTATAACTGAACATAGCCATTGAAATTATTAGTTCAGAATGGGAGGGGATCAAAGAAAGATGCAGGAAAATAAAAGCTTTTTTACAGAAAGCAAGCAAGCAAGCAAGCAAGCATCTCAATACTTTTCTACTTGCTGTGGAGTTAAAAAGTGCCCAGTCCAGAATGACATGTTACAATTCTTTGATTACATTTTTTGCTGTGCCATTTTCTATTGATTAAATAATCTCTATTAGATATTAAGCTCCTTGTTATTGGTGCAGCATATAAATTATTCAAGAGCTATATAAATTCTTATGGCAGGCATGAATTTTTAAACCCTAATTTGGGACTGAGCCAAGACCTCTTCATTTGAAAATTGGTTCTCCCCCCCGCCCCACTTTTTCGGGCAGAAAATGAATACATGTGTGCTGGTGATTTTTTTCCCCTTAGATCAGGATCATTTTAACCACCCATTGCTTATTTGTAGGGAATATTTTTTAAAGGTTGCTAGTCATATTTAGGATGGGGTTAAGGAGGGGTGTTCAGATTTTCATTTATTGGAAATAAAAAGCTTTTGAATGCGACTTTGCTTGTCATTTTTGCTTGCATAGTCATTCATGTCTGAACACTACCAAAGATTCATACAGTGACATGCAGTGCTCAGCAGAATCCAACAGAGAGATCTCTTGTGCAGAATGGATAAGCTTAAACTTCCCAGACATTCTTCTTCAGCCAGTGCCTTTTCCACAGGAGCAAATTTCCTTGCTCCATTGGCAATTATTTGGAACCTCTAGCAAGACAAAATCAATTGTGACTTTACATACATTTCTTGCTAGTCAATTTATTGGAGGTTGGAGGTTATCATCCACACTGTGCTTTATCATGGACTTTTCTTTTACCTTCCAGGCAGACCCCTCCATAACCTTATGCAATATGATGGCCCCCTGAATGGGTTGTCCTACCTGGTCACTGTGAGCAGAAGCTGCAGTGTCACATTCCACTGCAAACCTCCTCAAGGAACAAAATAAGTGTATGTAAAACTGCAGTAACTGCTTGTCAGATGACCACAAGCTGGGAACCTACTCAGAAGGGGGAAAGCCCATTATCACACAGGAGGTTTTGTTGTCTGCTTCAGCCCAGTGCTTGACCCCGTAGAAATGTACATGACTCAGTAGTCACAGTTGTATCCAGGACGCATGTATAAGGGTGATCAGATGAGACATTCCTAAAATAGTGCTGACATGGAGTTCTTTCAAACAATGTGGCTCCTGAACAGAGATGGCACTGCTGCAGCTTATATCCCCATCACACAAAGGTGGATTTCGCCCCCCCCCCCCCGAAGAAACCACACTGCATACTTTTAGTGTGAAAGTGGGCTTTTGTTTGCCCCCTTATACTTAAGTTCATAGTTGGACAATTAGAAATATTTCCTTACTTATAAAGATGTTTCTACAGCTTATTCATAAAGCCTTGGTTTTCATTTGTATGGCACCCCACAAAAATGAAATGGTGCTTTGACACAGCTTTGCCAGTGAGGCTGGAACATTGTTCAGCTGCCACTTAGTCTGATGGAGTAAGTCTGCATGTGGGAAGAACACTGGAAACCATGCGACATACAGCTGATTAGACATGCAATAGAATCACATGGCACCACTTTATATGGCCCGTAGTGGTCTGATTGTGTTTGAATATTCCCTGCATTTAAAAACAGCCTACAGATAGAAAACTAGTATGACGTAGAGAGGACTAGACCAAACCATTCTTCTTGGCATGTTAGTTTTCACTGTGAAGGCAGTGCTTCTGTTTTTGATCCTGGGTGGGGAAATATTTATCTTGTGACATTCACCCAGTCAGAACTACTATATTCCAGCCCTGATGGAGTGCACAAATAACCTCCTGGTCAACTTAAGGTGCAATCCTATGCATGTTTTGGCAAAAAGGCCTTACAGTTCCTAGCCTACCCCAGCCAGCATAACTGTAGGGCATTGATCTGTCTGAACACAGACAGAAATGCACCCTAACCTCCTCCTAAGTATTGGAAGGAAGGAAGGAGGAGGAGGAAAGGACAGATAGAAAACTCAAATTGTAGGGGAATATGACTGTCACATTAACTTAGCTAGGCTTCTAAATTTTTAATTCCCTCCATCACCGAATGCATTTTCAGCCTTAAACAAACTGTGGCGAAAGGATTTGATTCATGACTGCATTAAGAATCTACTCAACCAAAGCCCCTTGTCACAAATTAAATAATAAACTGAAAGTCAAACATGATTTGTGAAATTAACATTTATCGAAGAAATATTCCCCAGTGCAGTACTGTGATTAGTCTTTGGCATCTGAAATATCAACCATAATTCATAACATGCCTAAGAAACCATGCCACCAGCAAGACACGAAGTTTGATGGAAAGGTGATGCAGTAACTTGAGACTAATTTGTAATGGATTGCGGGAGGTTGTGCTTATCTTATGCTTCCTAATAACATCAGAGTTACTCCTCCCACACCTGCACTTTTCATTCTGCAAGGCATGCTCCCACAGTGTTGATTAACTGAACCCCATTTATTAATTAGTCCTCTATATTGCCTATCTCAACAGCTTATTTTAATAATGAAGAATGACATTTAGATCTATATAATTTTGTTTATATTATCATCATTAATAATAGCAGCTAACTTTTACACTTGTGACAACTATACCCCACTTTAAGGATCCCATGATATACCCCTCTAAGATACATTTTATGAATGTTATCTTGCAGCTAGATCCATTGAGGTTTGAATATAATTAAATTTATACAGCCATTGGATAGTGTTGCTAGGAATAAAATCTAGACTAAGGTCTAATATCCTGAAAATGGACAGGTTGACCAAACTTTACATTTTAAAAAACTCTGATGCTGTATGCATTTCTTCTCTTTTTCTAATTTCTAGCCGCAGCTTCTCCTGAGATTAAGCAACACCCTAATGACACACAAGAAACAGGTTAGACATAATCAGAGAAAGTCTCTACTTCCTAAAAATGTAATTAATGAGTAACAAATATCATGCTTATTGATAAATTCCAGAAGGCTACCAGTGTTACAGCCTCATTGTATGGAGGAGTAAGTCTGCATAGGATCAAGCTGTTGTATGGAAGCAGCACCAAAACTCCTCTGGCATCTTAATAATAAATGCATCCACTTTTCTACAGCAGACTTCACTTTGTCAAAAGCATCTTGCATCACAGTCAGTGTGGCCTATTAGCCACAGTGCTGTGGAACTCAATGATTCAAATTTACAGTGTTGTTGTGACTTTGAAGCTAAGGGTACTTTCAGACTAGACAATTATTGTGCAATCATCCTGAGAATACAGGAAAGTTCATGGGTGTCCAGGTGATGTCACTTTCCATTTGTAAATCCTCTGTGTTTTCTCATTCCTTCTTTCATCTTTTTACTTCACACACAGTATTACAGAATACCTGCACCTTATATTTTGAGTGGCAGTGATAGGAACCACCCTCAGGTTGCAGCTCTGTATCCATGAACCTGTCAATCTCATACTACTTTAAAGGATTTATTACTGGTCACAAATGTATAAGATTGTACTATGAAATAGTGGTATTATAACCACCTGGTAGGTCAGACAAGATACAAATGTGAGAAATAATATTTTGGATAACAAGGGCCTGTGCTTTCAGCTTATGCAAACATTCATATTTTCCAGCTTTTCAATATTTATAAACCAACCGAAGACCATTCGTGTAACCCTATCTCTAACTGTAATACATATAAAATTTGCAAGTATATAAAATGAAAAATTAAATAAGATTGAAAATGGTCATGCCAGTTTAAGAAGTAACAAAGTACTAAAGGAAACTTAAAGAAATAATGTTGCTTCAGTGAAGTTCAAGGCCAAAATTAGTCAGCTGGGGGAGACACAATTATATACTTGTAATTCCTGGTTCTGCCATCAGCTGCTTTTTATTTTTATTTTTACTTTACTCTGTGGCCAGCCATCTCTCTTATAGGCTTTAATTTCTCATCACCAGAGCTGATAGCTCCCCACAGGAGGAGGAATAATGAGGAGGAATGATTTCTCAATTGTCAATTACTATATACCGAAAGAACAGTTAGTCCATTCCTATCAGCTTCACTTACGGACTATGCATCAATGAATAGGTATGTCCAGATTTCTCTGTGTGTGTTTGTGCCCAAGCGTGCACAAAAAGCCATCAGGAGAGGAAAACTGAGAACAGCTGAGGATTTTCCATTATCCCTAGTTCACTACTGAATAAAATTTTTCACACCAAAAGAAATTACAACTGCTTCTACTAAAATAACCTTTGAACTGTTGGAACAATCTTATTGGATAAGAATTCATTGCTCCAGGAGTATGGTCCATGTGGGGATTATTAGTTCCATTCAACACTCTTTCCTTGGTTCAGCACTTATACCCTACAGAGATGTGACATTAAAAGGGTTACCTCAAGCAAGGTTTAATTTAAAATAGACACACTCCTTTGCTTGCAATACAGTTAGAAACTTAAAAAATAGCATTTTACATTATATATATATAGGCATATAGAGTACTGTATACATGGAGTGCTGTGTCCATTTCTGGGCACCACAGTTTAAGAAAGATGCAGATAGGCTGGAAAGTGTTCAGAGGGCTACATGAATGATCCAGGGAATGGAAACAAAGCCCTGTGAGGATTGATGGAAAGAACTGGGCATGCTTAGCCTTGAGAAGAGAAGACTCGGGGAGACTGAATAGCACTCTAGAAGTACTTGAAAAGCTGTCACAAAGAGGAACAATAGGATCTCTTCTCTATCATCCCAGAGTGCAAGACACAGAATCACAGGCTCAAGTTGCAGGAAGCCAGATTCAGGCTAGATAACAGAAAAAAAATTCTGACTTTTAGAGTAGTATGACAGTAGAACCAATTACCCTGGAAGGTTGTGGGCTCTTTTATACTAGAGGCATTCAAGATGCAATTGGACAGCCATGTTAAAGGGATGGTTTAACTCAGTGTCCTGCACTCAGCAGGGGATTGATCCTGATGCCCTCTGGCCCCTCCCAACCCTACCATTTTATGATTTGATGATTTACACACACACACACACACACCCCTTTTCTATTTTAAAATAATCACCCCTCACCACAAAATGTAATTCCATTAAGTTTACTATGACTTTTATGTTTGGTAACAATTTTAACTTTTTGATTTCTAAGAAGGAACTCTTTCCATGATTCAGATTAGCCAACTCAAAGTTGCAATATTCAGGAGTATTCATTTTCCCCAAAAGTCAGCAGGTGGAGAACATCAATTCTTTCTTTTGGAAGAACTAACACTACACTTGAATATTTTAAACGACTTTGTTTTTTTAAATTATTTTTTAACATGAACACCGTAATCTAATCCAGATTCTGGAGGACTAACTAGTTCAATTGATTGGTTATTTAGACCTCTACTTGGGTGACCTATACTTGCATCCCACTGAAGGTATGTGCTCATTGAAAAAGCAATGGGCCTTGAAAAAAACCACACTGAGAATGTTGAAGGCAAACTATTGCTTTAATCTTTAAAATATGGGCCATGTGCAGTTTTCTGTTTACTTCTGTGCTACTTAATTTCAGCAGTGGTAGAGTAGTATGAGATTGCAAAAAAGGATGCAGGGTACATATTGCCCACCCCGATCTCAACCACGGGCCTGGACTCAAGTGTTCCCCCACCCATCCCCTTGCTCTACAATGCTTTTTAAAGAATTGCTTGAATATGCTTTAAAATAAGCTAGAGAAATAACAACAGTACCAAAGCACAAATTCCAGTGCTGCACCTCTACCTAATTTCAGTGCCTAATTCCAGTGCCACACCTCATCCTATCCCATTAGGATGAAAGAATATTGTTAAAGACCTGGATAGAAAAGAAAATAATCAAGACAAAAATATGTATTTTAGCACTAGAGACATAGAAAGTATTTGTTGAGTCTCCATTTTAAGGATGTTCAACACACTTTCCCCACAACATTTCCAGCCCACCCTACCCCATGGAATTGAATAATACCTACAAATATTTTTTATTTTCATAAACATCATGCAGCTTTAAAACGTGGGGGTGTTCTATCAATTTCAGGATGGCTATTTCCCGCTCCACCTGGAAAAGAAAAGACAAAAACAAGAAATGATTAGATTCTTTATCTTAGACTACATTAAAATGCACTGTACATCATTCTTCACCTGTTACACGCAACTGCAGCTCCAGCAAATTTTCCTGACTTCACTCTATTTTAGTGCACATGTAGAAAAGAAAGCAGATCCAATATTCAGAAGTGGCAGAACTTAGCAATAATACCAATGATATGAGTTTATTTGGCATGTACTAATATTTCTATTAATTTCTGGTTAGACACGCACAGCTTTACACACACACAATTTCTAGAGGGATAGTTGTATAGTCTGTTGTAGGAAAAGCAGTTTAGTGGCACTTAATAACTAATGGACTTATCTTGGCCTAAGCTTTGATGGGTTAGAGACAAAGGAGGAGGCATGAAGGTGAATGAAGTGTTCTCTTTACTTGGCAGACAGATGCACATATAGGTATTCTACTATGCCAGTGGCAGCACTGATCATATGTACAAAGTGTACATATGATGTATCATATGTATCGCTTCTTGGCCTTTTGGCTAAGATCAAGTGTGAGCAGTCAATTATCTTTAATAAAATTCAGCAGTCACAATGTCATTCAGAAATCCAAATGCCTGACACACAGATCTTATTCCTTGGGCTGGTTCAGGTAACATTCCGTGCAATAACTGCAATGCAAGCATAGTCCCCTTCTGGTGCAAATCGTACTACATTGCACAAAGTTTTGCAATGGCACAGACTGCATTTCCCATGACGGTCCCACAGGTCCCAGGTTGTGCATCCATTCACAGCTTCATAGTCTGAGGGCAGCTATTCAGTGGAGTTCGATCTGAGGCTCCATTCAGCTGGCCGATCTGATCATATATTCTTGAATATCAGCTTGATATTCTTGCTTGTTGATTAATTATGGTTTGTACAAACTTCAGTCTGACATAACCTGCCAAAATATGAAACTGTTGCATGAACAAAAGGTTGAAATTCCCTCTCCTTTCACATGCAGAAATAGAAGGGGGGAATGTGCAAGTCCAAGGCTCCCTGCAGCCTGTGTGTATGATTGTAACATAAAGGTAAGGGTAGGCAGGTTGCTTCTAAATCAGTTAAGAGTTAAAACTTCAAAGACCATGCCAGTGTTAAAGTTTCTAGAGCCAGCTCAGCAGGAATTCAAGGCCCAAGGTCTAAGCAGTGATTTACTCCCTTTGTGATGTACTCTTTCGGTTATCAGAGCCTGGACTCAAATACACCAGAGATGGCGGGACTAAAATTGCTTACTATCGGCAGCTGGAGCAAAAGGGTGGTGTGAAAGGATTGGGAGATGGGCCATCTCCCCTTGGACCAGCCGGTTTGCTGTGGGGAGTGGGGTGGGATAAAGTTCTTTGTTCCTCTCCGGGGGTTCCAACCTGCTACCTGCTGTCAGTGCTAAAGACTTCTATGGCTCCCTGCATGCAACAAGAATGTAGGAGGAAGATTTTGTATGTATAGCATAGAGAAGGGTTAGCTTTCTTGTTTTCTGAATCCAGGTGATACAACAAGACCCAAGGACTGGAGGATGTATGGTTGGCTTTGATCTGTAAAGTATTGCTGTACAGTTCACCCATCCCTTCCCCATTTTTATGCTGTTTTACTCTTTTTAAATCCAAGTGTTTTCTCTCTCCTCTATCCCTATGTTTTATCCTTTCAATAAACTTGTTTTATTCCCCATACTTGGGTAGTCATGTGCTAAATCCAGTACCTGGCCAGGTCAGAAGGGCCAGGAAACTTCTGGGCAGTAATTAACCCAGTTGACCGAGGAGAGTGGGGAATCTCTGTTGTCTTTACCATAGCAATGACAATAATCCATATTTTTGCAGCCATATTCTACAACTGCAGAGCCATCACAAATCAAGAATGTTTTAACACTTGGCAAGCACACCAGCTCCTAGAATTTCTGGACTTAAGTAATGTACACTGTGTGATGAGCAAAATTGTTCAAGAATGCATAGAGGTTTGTTTATGGAAAGCTGCATTTCTGAAGTCTTATGGATGAGGAATACCTCCAGCTGAGCTCATCTAATCTTAAACAGACTCCATTTATTTAATCCCACTGATATGCAAATCCTGAGTAAAAACTGAACAATATGATGCTAGAACCCTTTTGACAATCTTCTTGTATTTTGGATCAATGAAAAAGTACCCATGAATTGCTCTGACATGCTCCTCTGCTGAATCAGGAGTCCTAATTAATTCTGCATTTGTGGAATCAGCAAGTATCTTGTTCATTCTGTTTTGTAACTAGAACAGCTGTGGATGAATTCACAGGCCACATGGGAAGGTACACTTATGTAATAATGAACTACTAATGCTGTGATCACATGGCCTGATGAATTGAGAAGGGAACCCATAGGATTGAGCACTGAGCTTTCAGAGGCAGCAAAATAATGTAGCACCAGGAAAACAAAAGTCTGAAAGTGGTTTAAGAAGTGCTACTAGTGCTATTCCAGCTGCTTCATCCTGATCTATTTTGTTACAGATGGTTATGAAAGGGCAACTAGCTAGGAACTGGAAAGAGTTAGGCAGACTCACAGAACTCTGTTACACGCTCTCCTAATGGGCCAAACTAAAAACAGAAATGTTGATGCAACTCTGCACATTCAGTTCCTCATAGTAAGGGCCCTGAAAGGAAATTTACACTGGCCAAAAGCAGGTATCTCAATTCCACTTGGTAAGGTCAGCGTATTACCTTGTAATAATATAAAACACTTCTTGCACTGTGCTGCAGCTAAGATACAGTTTTGGAACTGGCCTAGCCAGGTCTTATAAAACCTATTTGTTTATTGATCACCCTATTGGCCAAGTCCCAAGGCATGTTGGCCACATGTCTTTATTCCATTAATAAATGCCACAGTGCTATGAAAAAGATTTTTATAAGTCTCAAGTCCTAAAATAAGAACTAATATGACCATTTCCAAGGGTAGCCAGTAAATCCACGGGGGTGAAAGTACAGTCCATTCCTCCAACTCCAGTGTTTAATCCAAATGATCACATTGCAGCATTTAAATCACTGTAAGATCCCCCTAGGGAAGTGAGGTTTATACTTTAATGACAAAAGATCAATTGCTAATAATTTCTAGACATCTGTTTTATATCATCAGCAAATAATAACATTAAGATTTAGTGCTTAATTGTTTTATTCATAGATGCAATGGCAATTCTACTAGTAGCAAGTATATGCTTTCTTAATATGCATGTACCTACCTCCTTTAAGACTTCAGATCTCATACGTCCACCATTCTAATCAAACACTTGACCAGACAAGGCTGGATTTAAACATTAAAAAAGAATGTTTTTTTAAAATCATATATATGAACTAGCTCTGTTTGATTTTCTTGGAAACAATTCTTTCATCTGTCGCTAAGCTAGTTCCTCAAGAAAAGCAAAAGGCTCTGCCTAGTTGCAATGCAATTTACCAAAATGATAGTGACAGACTGCTATCAAGCTGCTATACCTCCCTAATATCCTATGGCAGCTCCACTTATTTGCATTCTTTCCACTACTATCGGGCTGTTTTCCAAATTGCTGAATTGGGGTCTGAACCAAATCTTGTAATTGATGAAGACCCCTACATTGGACCCACTTTTCATGGTCAGATCAGGCCAAAGAAGAAAAGATTGTGTGTTACTTGCTTATTGCTTAATTTCTACTTCATATTTTAGCCCCAGTTTAGCCAAGGAATGTACTTTGTTCTTGTGAATAGATATATTCTATATATTGCTAGAAGCTCCCTTGACAGTAATTCATGTGTTTGGGTCAAGCACTTCATAGCCACAATGTCATTTGAATAGGCAGGCAGAGCAGTTCAAAAAGGCCTGAGGAAGGCTACTAACCTGATAGAGAACTTATTTACTTATTTGTCACATTTGTACTTTGTCCTTCATAATGATCATGAGATCATCTAATTTTATCCTCTTTGAATGAGGTTAAACTAAGAGACAATTACTTGCTCAAGGCCACATAGAGAACTTCATGACCCTTGGGAGATGAGAACTTGGATTTCTCACATCCAAATCCAGCATGATGCTAGTTTTAATGGAAGAGTCACTGGGCAACATCAACAAGGGAAGCAGAGCGAGAGATAAAGAGAGAGGTGAGGAGGAGAAGTTTTAAGGAAGAAGGACAAGTATCTGAGCTGATTCACATACGGCCCTGGTGTATACACAGTGAGATCAAGGAGATGAGTTTGGGGTATCTATACCCTTCCTTATTATGTGAAAGACTTTTAATTAGATTGCCAAATCATTCATTATTTTAAATGTGTAGCTATATTTGTTTTTCTATTTTTATTCTAGAGTGAATGCCCCCTGCCATCTAGATCAGGAGCCCCGCATGTGGGTTGGGGGACTTTTACGATCATGATCAGGGCTCTGTACTTCATGTGGAGTAAAACTGAAAGGAGCCGCTAGGCACACCTTTAATGTAACATGTGTTTCATCTCCAAGAGCTTGTGTATGAACATGTTTATGCAAGTAGGCCCCATTCACATCATCAACCATTTTTATATGGTAGATAACTCACATGCATCACTGTACGTACATCTGGCACAAAGAGGCTGCTTGTGAATAAAACTATCACAGCACATAAAATTAGAATCACAGTATTAATTGAATGAACAACTTGAGAATATCACCTTTTCCCTGAATATTCAGATACTGGAAGCTACAACTGGGTCACTGTAATATCTACCCATCGAGCACATGCATTACAATTAAGACTTGCTGTTTGGAAGATGGCAATGGAAATGCTGCAAATATGGCACCCGCAGGATAATGCTGGCAAGATCCATGTAGCTGAGTGACTGAAGTCTTCCTATAACTGTGCACCACTTAATGACTGTTTGTTTGTTTGTTTGTTTGTTTGATTTTTTATTTACAATACATTAAACTGAGGCAATTATTTATGCATTATTGAATTGAAAAGTGCCTGTGTAATGAAGTGCTGATCACCAAGCTACACGTTCTTCCTCATACTGATCCCTTCATTTTATTTATCCCTTCCCTTCCCTTCCCTCCCCTTCCCTCCCCTTTTCCTTTCTTGTCTAGTGTGTGCACCTGCATGTGTGTTGTGTGTGTGCATGTGTGCTGTTCTTTGAGAATATGCTTTTCCTTTTCCAGCACTGGAACTTATAACATTCCAAACTTTACAAAGCAATCAGGCCATCCCTTCAGCTTAAGTTTAGTTGCCATCATCCCATACATTGTGTAGAAAATTTCTTAAAAGTAGCAATGTATAAGAATTCCATGGGGATGTATCAAAACCTGACAGATTTTGCCAGTTCCAATTCCAGTCCAGTCCAGATTTTGTTCCATTCTCCCTACCCTACCAGCTAGCATTACTTCAGTTTTTACTAAATAAAACAGTACATGGGTTGACTTTTCTTTAATGGTGGCAATTTCTGCATATTGGTTTGTGTGGGGTGGTGTAGAAGTTGTGCAGAAATTTGCACACATTTTAATCTGCACAAAGAGTGTGTATAAAATTTCAGTCCTTTGCAAGTACTTACCAGCACATTTATGGGGTTCTGAAATAAAAGTCTTGCCTGGTCAATCTCCTGAGAAATGTCTGCTGTCAAACCAACCATAGACATTGACCAAGACAGGCAAGAAATAGGCTAATTTGTTATTTTGTGTGCATTTGACAGCTGTCAAATGAAAGCAAAGCTGCAAGAAAATATTTCTTGCAAAAGGAGGTGACAAGGTCCTCTAGTTTTTTTAGTTTGGATCTGACAGTTTTCAGTGCTCTGTACCGTCTCAAGCCCTTCCTGATAGCCTTAGTGCTCAAGAAACTGGAAAAATGTGAACCACCCATTTACAGTAGCATGGAGTTCTCTCAGCTGTCAGAACAAAATCTTCCTTTTAAAACAGGGTTTTTGATAGCACTGAATAAGTTTTTTGACAGAGACATATACAGATTTTGGGTCTGCATATGTTCCTGTTTAAATAAAGCAATCTGTTCAGTCCTGCCAAAAGCATTTAAAAGAAAGTTTCATTTTTGACAGCTGCCAAAACACTGTGCTCCTATAAATGGGTTGGCCTGCACTTTTCCTTCCCAAACACCTTCCCAAACCTTCCCAAACACCTAGAGTCTTGGAAAAGGGTGGAAAAGGGAGGATATCGAGAAAAATCAAGTCCAAACAAACAATAAAAAAATTAGAGGATCTTTCCCTGAAATAGATCATTTATTCACCACCCACTTTTGCTTTTTCCATCATTTGACAGCTGTTAAGAAAGCAGAAAATAAGTAATGGACCTATCCGCAGTCTCTCCTGGGCAATGTGCATGGTGATACCTACTGCACTGTGATAAAAGACACTTCCCAAGATACTGACCAGGCAAGGCTTTTCATTTGGACCGCTGTGAGTGTGCAGGTGTGCATTTGTGAAAAACTGATTTATATTTTAAGTACAATGTACAACTACTACCATTTGGACAAAGGACTGTAGCAGTGGAATGTGCAAAATACTCTATGAATCTGAAGAAAAAAGAACCTCCCAGTGCAGTCCACCACTGCTTGCCAGAATAGAGTTCCTATGGAATTCCTAAGGAATTCTTTTGAGCTGAAATGAAACAGAATTTTCTGTGTTGCACACCACTATTTTAGATCACCACTGACACTGGAACCTGGTTAGTGGTACATTCACACTACAAATAAGATCAGGATTTTTTATTTTTGTCTGGAAAGGCCCCCAGTGCACTGAAGATTCATTGCCTTTGAAAAACCCCTCGTGCTGATGGCTGTGGCAATGTGTCCAACTTAAATGAGTGATGTGATGCTGGTGTTCTCTCAGGGTAGTTCTTAGTTACTGTCCAAAAGCCTAAGATGAACAGGCATGCAAAAGCAGATTTATGGCTGAAATTGCTCAGGCAAAGGCCTCAGTTACAGTATTTCCTGATTTACTTTCAATGGCAAAAAAAATAAAATAAAGCAAATGCTCTCTGTCTCAACACTGTATTTAGGAAAGGATGTGCACATTTTTAATTTGTACAAGTTACACTAATGTTTTGGGGTTTTACCAAGGGCCAGTCACAAAGCATCAGCATGTCTTCCTCCTTCACTTCTATTTTCTTTGTTTTCTTTTTAAATACATTTTTATTAACCAAAGAATTATATAACCCATTTGTATTTGACTTCAGAATTCTGAGTTTTTAGCTTCTACTTAAGCCATGTTTCTAGAATTCCCTTTCAATAACAGGGACTAGCAATTTTCATAATAAAAGAAAGCAGTACATGTTACAAATAAAATCTGCAAGGGAACAGGCCTTGATCTTCAATTTAATTCAAAACATGACATTCATTAATACAGTTATCAGACCACACCATTTTAGTGGCAAACATTCAATCATTCAGCAGAAAAAATGCTTTAAGTTTCTTTCTATCATAGATTTCTGGGCTGGAATTAGACTTAATTAAAATCAAACTTTTATGTAGTGTATAGTAATTAACTAATCCTCACGATCAGTAAACACATATTCACACTTGAGAGAAAAAGTATCTGAGCAGTAGTTTGATCATCAGTGGTAGGAAAACTCTACTAAGGCTCTGAGTACATTCCGACACATAATGGCAGACCTTTCAAGAGTTAATTGAATTATGGTGGTGAACCTGCTGATTGCACATGAACCAGTAAAAAGTGCCTGATGGCCATGCACCCAGAGATAGTATGAATCGCCTCTTAATTGGTGCACACAGGATCCACAGGAAGGTAGTTAAGTGCAAAATTGATGGCAAAGTTGTCATCAGATTAGTTTACCAAGGGCATCAAAAGAGAGTACATTTGTTATATCCAGAAAGGAGAGTTAACCTCTGACTTGGTGAAAGAATGTGGTGGTATCTGCACATGACAATTACATTGAGGATTCAATGCTGACAACTCAGTCAGTTACTCTGTCTTACTAGTATAATAGGGTTGCATGAATCAGCTTTTACACTGTTTTCATACGGGAAATTTAAAAAGCTCCTTTGAGCTTTTCTTATGCTCTTTATGCTGCATGTGAATGATGTTACTTTTAGGCTAGAAATGTGCAATATAAATTATATTTTTAGTTATGTATTGTATATCTCCAGTGCTTGAAACCTGTGCGAGATAGAGAAGGGAAGTTATTTCCCCAACATTCTCCTTCTCATTTATCCATTTCTGAACGCAATGCCTTGTACAACAAACTGTAAACCCTAATCTGCTTTTCCAAACCCAGCAGTACCCCCATTTCTCCAAATCTACTACATCTTTCGGGCCCTAGGAAGGACATACAGAATGCTTTGCTCCACTTCCAGTCCAGAAACTATGTTTTGGGCGCAAGTTAGGAAAAGGGAAATGTTCCACATTTTATCTTCACACCACATGCCTCCCAAATCTGGCTTCTACTTTTAGGTGAAGTGACACACATTGTTCTTCTTCATTATTCTAAAGAGATAAAATATGCACTTCGAGTTTACCCCTAAGTGCCCCCTCTCAGTGGTGACTTTGCTACTGATTGGCATTCACTCATTCTTTTTTTATTTTGGGAAACTATACTTAAATAATAGGAGAAAGTAAACCAAGGACATCACTGGAGTAGAGGCTACTATGCTTTCAACCTCATGAAGTCCAATGTCTGGCTATTCTCAGCTGGATATCAGTTTGTGGCCCACTCACTTTGTCTAGTAGAGGTGAGACTCACAAGCCTCTTAGGAACCCAACAAATCCTTGTCTCCAGAACCCAGAGCTGGATTATGCCTTTTTGTCGCATGTAAATGAGATGAAGTTTTGGAAACTGAGTTTAAGAGTACAGATGCAAAAGAAGCTCACTAGGGTAGGGCATAAATATGAGGCTTAGGGACTTGCAATGACTGGATTTGCACAAGATAACAACCCATTGTGGGTGACAAGACATGGTAAGTCATTGCATCATGAAAACATGGATCACTTTCCATAAGCAGATTTATCTGTGGGCATCAAGGCACCCTTGAAATCCATGGCTTCTACTAAGGGCTGTTTCACATAATGCTGGCATGTCATCCAAACCTGCCTGGCCATCCCCTTGTGAAAATGAATGGGTAAAAGGGAGAAAAAAGCCATGTTGAGCACAAAAGGAGGGCAGACAACCACTATGGAACGGATCTTCTTGTTGGTGGTACATGGACTGTGGAATAGCTTCCTCAGAGAGATCCATATGATTTATTGTCTTTCTGGCATGGGGTAAACCAGATTGTTTATTGAACCAGGACTTTAAAAGACTCATGTATGAGTGTGTGTGTGTAACTTTCAAAGAGTTGGTCTTATTGTTCTGCTTCTAAAAAGACTAATGCGTGAAAATATCCTCTATTTTGCATAAAATAGCTTCAAAATATCAAATGTCAAAATTGCATGTCTTGTCATTATAGCAGAGCAACCAGAAATGGTGATTCCAATTACAGAACTGGTCTCTGCTTTCTTTGTGACCTGAGACAAGTCAATGATTTCTCTATGACTTACATGCCCATCAGTGACAAGAGATATTTGGTAAAACTGTAATAGTTATCAACTCTGGATTGTACTACCTGGGAACAGGGGAAATCAGACTCAGCTAAAATTGAAAGAGCAGGAGGATAATAAATTTCACCTGGCTTTGCTACTCTCAAATGAAATGCCTGCCCATATTTATTATTGCTAGCTGCTGTAACTGAATTAAACACTGAAAGCTAGATATAATGACAAAATCTCTATTCAGATTGCTGAGGAAATGATATAATGCTGTTGTAACTCTTTGCCCATTATATGGAAATGTTTCAAAGACATTGTGTAGTAAAGTAGTTCTGTCTAAAGCTTCAAGTGCAGCCATGATTCCTAAATTATCTCTTCAGCAGCAAATGTTTGCCTAAGAATATGAATTCACATTTCCAGGGAATACCAGTGAGTGATTGTAGTTTAGAGAAAGCATGTAGTAATTCTCTGAATGGATTGGTTAGACCAACAAAGTGGCAATCCGTATCATCAGCAAACTATCAGCAGCAAAGCTCTGAAATAAAACTAAATGGACCTTAAATATAGGAAACAGCGCTGCATTCTTCCCCCGACCTTTGCCTGCATTTGGTATCACTTTTATGCCTCCTTGCACAAGGAAACCCGCATGCTGCTGTCTGGTTCCAAACTGGGACGGGCAAGGGGAGGGAGAATGCTGCAGGGCTGACTGCTTTAATGCAGATACAAATATCACAGAGCAAGCCAAGCCTCAAACTGTTAGACTGGAGAGAGGCTCTGGAAGCCTGCAGTGAACAGGAATCGTGGAGTGACATTTGCATAATGTTAAAGCGACACATCCATCTGCCATGCAAACCCTGGGCCTCAAGAGAGAGAGGATCCCTAATTCATCTTACGTCCCCTTTTTCTTGCAAGGATATTTTGTCATGGCAGAAGCATTTTTGCTGGAGGAAGGAGTCTAAAATGAATTCAAAGGGGACCCAAAGACATATCACTTGGTTTGTGACCTTGCAGGAGCAATTAAAGGTTTTTAGGATCTAAGCAGGGAGCTGATTAGCTAGTAGGATGCTTCACTGATTCTGCTAATGGCAGAGACCAGTGCAAGGGCAACACGGCCCTTAGCAAAAGCAGTGCAAAATCTTATGTCTCCACCCAGATCCCTTTCCCTCCAGGAGGATTGGCTTCCCTTGGCTTTAAGCTTATTTCACACAGATGGATGTCAGTGAAAAGCACAGCATTTTCCCTTTCCCTGACGTTCAGCACAATCTACAAAGGCCATCAAATGGTTGTAAGAGGCAAATGCCATTGCATGCCTGCCTGTCTGTCACGTATAGACAGTGCTTTTCTTTTACATTCATTTTCCTCATTTTTTGTCTTAATTTAGGAAAGATAGACATTTATGTGCTTGTGCCCTACATGGGTGGAAAAGGAAGCTAGAATTCGTGCAAGTATTGTAAATGCCTCAACTGCACATGCTTGTGGTGAACTGACATGGTCATTTCTCTCCCCATTCATGAGATGGCTCTTTGCCCCATGGTGGGGATGTGCCAAACATCCTAGACAAGTTTGGGATGATGAAGTAGATCAGCGATTGCACATGGACCCTTACCACTAGAAAGCACATGGGTGATCTAAAGAAACAGATTTCCTCCATTTATTGTATGAGCCTGTGACACAGCTTTGTGACATTCTGGAATAAGAAAAATCCAACAACATAATAAAGCTTTATCACTAGCAAAGATGGATGAGATGCAATTGTATTATAACAGATGTTACAAACGATATGTTAAGTTGGACATCTCTAACCCTGCTTACACAGCTGTCATGACTGCTACATTATAACATTGCATTCAAATGATTCCATTTTAGCCACCAATCAGAGAAGCAACATGTCTCCGTACCACATTTATCTGCAGTGTAAATAGTGTCTGGGCCGCATGCAGCCAGCAGTGATGAAAGCTGACAACAAGTGGATTTATTCATTCAGCGTGTGGGAGAATCTGTTGTCCGATGCTACATGGGTAATCAACCATCTGATGTGCAGCTCCCTGACAAGATGTAGCAGAATTAGTGTCCCTGTTGCTAGAACCCAGGGCAGTATCCTATCCTGCTTGTACGAATGCAGCCCCCCCCCCTGCATCCCACCCCAGAAACAGGCTTTTCCACTCATTTCAGGTTACTCCCAGAAGCACCAAGTTGCCATTCTGCAAGCAACGAGCGCCCCATTGTGACAGAATGTGAGGCCCTATGGATGGATGGTCACCAGATCTGTCTCCAGTTATCTTACCTCCCACTTCTTTTCTTAAAAATGAAAAAGGCAGGGCAGAAATCTAATAAATAGAAATGTTTAAATAAATAAATAAAGTTAGGAAATGTGTTCTGTTCCAGTTTTATTCTTCCTTAGCTTATCTCCCCAACCTGTCAGATGTCAACAAAACTACGAAGGAGCAGGACCTAGCCTTCTGACTTAAGCTATGAGCAGGACAGCTGGAGCAACAATTGCTTCAAGTTCTCCTCCAGCAGAAATCTTCAGCTTCTTTTTCAGCTGACGGAATACTCATTTATCAAGATGTTTGCCAAGCTACTGTCAGAGCACTACTGGCTTGAACATGCTGTCTGATATTGCATCCTGAACCTTGGTCCAATGGGAAGCAAGCTGGACATGGATACTGGAGACCATTTGGATAGATTTTACAAACCTGTCCCATGGCCCATCAGTATCTCTGGCCTGGAGTACCTAGACCCCTCTTTATTATTTGTTTTACTAAATGAAATCCCTTTCTTTCCTTAGAATGTACCCAAGGCACCTAACAACAATAAAATTCACAATTAAAGGCAATGTAACAACATAAAACCATCTAAAAACAAATGATCACATATAAAAATATTAAAATAACAGCCAGTTAAAACATCATTAAATTACAATACAAGTTAAAACACAGCACCAGAGCAGACAAATCAAATTTATAGGACAAATGTCTATTTGAACAAAAGCAAAAATTGTGTGGCAGCAGGCCATCAAAGATTATTGTGATACAGATTAATCTGAAGGATGGGGGCCAATCTGTTACATAACAAGGAGCCTGTTTCAGCCTAGGGATCAAAAATATTATATATGAGTATCTCATGAATGGGACAAATAAAAAAGAATTATATGAAAAATGTTGAAGAGAACTAAACTCAGTTATTTTAATTTTGAATTTAAGGTGCTGGTAATGACCTATAAGGCCCTAAACAGCTTTGGATCCTGGATACCTGAAGAAGCACCTTCTTCCCTATGCGCCCGCCTGCCCCTTGAGATCTGAGGCAGAAGTCCTTCTCTGGGAGCCCTCTCTGAAAGAAATTAGGAGGGTAGCTACTTGGAGAAGGGCCTTTTCGGTGGTGGTGCCCTGACTCTGGAATACGCTCCCCAGGGAGGTTTTCCTGGCACCGTCGCTTTATTCTTTTAGGATCAGGTGAAGTTCTTTTTATTTTCCCAATATTTTAACAGTTAATTGGTTTCATCCTTGTTTCTATCATCATTTATCGGATGCAGTGTGTTGTGTGTTGTTGCTATGGTTGCTTTGCTTTTTTTTTTTTTTTTTTGTAAGCTGTCCAGAGACTTTTAGTATTGGGACTGCATATAAAAAGTTTAAATAAATTGGCAATGCATTTTTTCAGTCTGATAAAACGTACAGTGAAAGGTTTGGAAGAAGACTAGGGAACTTCTGGTTCATTGGACAAATTGGGCCTTCCATCTCACCCATAAAGGCCTGCAATGAGGCCCTTCCCACTCCTCAGAGCTTCCTCCCCCCACCCCCCAGAGATGGTGCAGGGAGCAAGGGAAGCTTGCTCTTGACTGAGATCCTGCCTGAAGAAAGATTTTTCCAGTTTGTGACCCAGTCTTCATTCACCCCTCATATTTCTCTGCCAGACTGATTGGGAAATCAAAGTGTTTCAACTGAAGAGTTGGTTTCCAACGGAACAGCTGCCTCAGTTGGGAGCCAATGTGTCAAGGTGGTCATGGTGACTTAAAGCAGTGACTCCAGTTCCACTTGCCCCTATCCTTCCCAGCACAAAAAGCTAATGGCTAGTGAAGCCATTCGCTCTTGCTCTCTTTCCACAATGGAGGCTAGATGCCATCAATGGCATGGCTCTACCCACTTTGAGAGTAGCCCTGCTCACCCTGGAATTGACTTGGCACTTGGACTATCCTTCATGTAAATTTATTTGTTTGCTTATTTTAACGGTTTCATTAAAAGAACCATTCATTCCCCCCCCCCCACAAGTGCTATAATCCTATAACAGTGGGGAGCTTGTGACAGTAGAAGCGTGTGTTTGCAGCCTTTCTGTTTTTTAGGAAGACGGGATCTTTGAAATACCTCAGTCTGATACCAGCAGAAGGCCAGGTCCTTTCCCCCTGCCTCTTTCTCCTTCTATTAAAAAAAGGGAAATGCCGTTGGAACAAAACTGCACTACTCAGGAGGATCAGTGACATTGTGCAAAGCAAACAGCAGTACCATGTACATTATCCAGGGCCTCTGAGAAAAGTCAAAGGACAGCACATACACAATCAAAAAGTCAAGTCTGCACTTTTCTCTCACCTTCTGCTATGAATATGGGGGATGAGGGGGAAGGAATGGGAAGGCCTCAGCTGAAGTCATGCCAAGTACGTTCCTGTGATTGATGAAGCCAGGCTGACCTAGCCTTACCCCTTTTCTCTAATGGGGCTTCAGTAAACTTGGCTATACCTGGCAGAGTTACCCACAGCTGCAGCATATCCCATTTCTTTGTTTGACTTCTCCAGCAGCAAGAGCAGAGGCTGGATTCAAGATCAATGAACTATTCTTATGAACGTAAAAGCTGGCAGAGGAGATTTTGTCTGGCCACACTTGCAACAGAAACCAACTGTGAGTTTTAAGCACGATATGTACTTAATATTAACATGTATCTTTTTCTTATAAGTAAAGAAGGCCAAGTAAGTAGGCAAAAGTGAAACCAAAGTAAACACACCAACTGTCTACATTCAGTAACTTGTTTACTGGCTTTTCAGCCAGGCATTTTCCCCCCATACAGTGGGTTTGTATTAATGGCTCTTGCTTATTTTAACTGTAAGAGCTCTAGGAAGGGTGGAGAGAAATAATCTTATATGCTTGAGGAATACATTGTGCGCATGCACACACCAAGCAGACTCCTTGACAATTCATCCTATCCCCTCTTACTAATACCTTCTCTGGTGACAAGCTCAATAACAAGCCAAACAGAGATGCTGGTGAGAGAAGCCAGGAATGCCTTTATTGACAGGTAACCGCAGAGGGCAGCCAAAGTTAGAAATCTATATGGAAAGGCACTTTTACTGTGCCAGGCCAAAGGGAGGGATGAGCAAGCTAGGCCCATGACCACACTGACACCAGAAGAGAATGGATAAGATGTTTGGGGCACATGGGGGGGAAGGGGCAGGTAACCAACAACAGCTCTTTGCAGCAAGGGATCCCAGAGACTGGCTGAATGTTCACAGAATACAAGCTGCTAAGTCCAGCAGTGTGCAACTGGCTGGCATAGTTAGGAGCTCCGATATTTAGTGGCATGCATTCATTTGCCTAGGATACTAAAATGCCAGTGCTGTTCCTGATTGGCACCACAGAAACAATATTGACAGAAGTCAGAAGTGCCCAGACAATCCCACTTAGGTCCAACATTGCAGATATTTAAAAAGGGAATAAAGACTTTCCTGTTGCAGTAGGATTTTATGGAACAAAGAGCTTTTGTATGACAACCAATTGGATTCAGATCTTTGCTCTTAACTCTTATTGGCATATTTGAAATGGATGCATTTATTAATTTATTTAAATAGTCCCGTCAGCTACTCTGCTTTGGAAAGGAAGAGAAAATCAAGATACACATAATATAAGTAATTAAAAAATTCTCTTGCTTCCTTGAACAAGTTTGATGGCGAAACTGGAAGTATAGAACAGAGGTCACCATGAGGTCCTCAACAAGGCCTGTGCATGATGACTTGGACCACTGGCTTCCTGGTCCCACAGTCGCTACTGCCTACACTGTGGACAAGCAAGTGTAGGCAGAGGATCAGTCTAAGTGGACTTCACTGACCGACTTATGCATTGCATACAGACCGATGTGCATGCACATGCCCTCTCCCCCCGCCCCCCAGCACACGTGCCACACCTCCCTGCCTTAAGCTTTTACATGACTACACAGCCACATGCAGTAGTGGAGAGGCAGCGGGGAACAGAGTTATTTATATCCACACCTTTCTTTGACTGTTACTGTTAGCAATTCAGGCTGCACAGTATGAGACAGCAAAGAAAAGCAAGCGCATGTACACTGATGGAAAGAATGGCAAAACATTATATCACAAAATCGTCTTCTGTCTTGACAGCAGAAGTGCTGTCTGCACTCAGCCTAGCACCACCTCAGGCTCACTGTGTGACAAAGGCAATGACAACAAACTTCCCAGACCCCCTCAGTGAAGACATCATCATCTGCTGCCTTGCAGAGGCAGTCAGAACAGCAGCAGCATCAAATCATCCCATCAGCACTATTGCCATCCTGGATCCTGCTTGGCAGGGTGCTGAGTGATCAAAGCAGCCGGAAAAGATCATTTTGTTTTCAGGCTATTTTGACTCCCTCGCTTCCTCCACATACTACTACCCATGTATTCTTCTCATTAGTGGGGACACTGGTGACACTCTGCTGGTCAATCAATACCGAGCATTTTAGGAGGAATGCACAAGAGAAGACACAGACAGAAAAATCTCCTAGTCACTGGTGTCTATTGCTTTTAAAATTTTCCTTGGTGCACACATACTGTCCAAACCCCTCTTGCCTTTCTCACTTGGGAGCCTGAATTTTGCTCAGTGGCAACAGCGTATTTTATCATAGAGGTCCTATTTCATGGACTATTTGCTGTACATAAGTAATCCTTAGGATGTTGCCATCAGCAAATAATTTGGATCTTCCACTTCTTCGTGGAGGCCATACCAGACACAAATTGGTCATAGCAATCTATCACAGTATATTTGAAAATTGGTCTTATATTAATTTAATAGATAGAATTTGGTGCTGATTTATATTTGTGGGGCACTGCATGTTAGACATGTGTTTCACTGTTAGTGCTGGATACCTTCTGTCATGACGAACTTTGCCTTATTTCGTCATGATGTGTTTTGCAGCCATTTCTCTTAGAACAGAGAGGATGGACAGACTCCATCAAAGTTCACTAGTAAAGAATAACAGATAGTGATAATATAGGTTCTGCAGTATGTTATGTGCATAAACATTATAAGATCTATACTATAATGTTGTGCTCACTACCTATCCAAAAGCCGTGGGTATAGCCATATGGTTTTGTTGGCATGTTTGTTTCACTGCCCTGTGAAGTTGGTAATGTTGAGAGACAACGGCAGCATGGACACAGTAATTTAGTAAGCTTCATGAAAAAGCAAAGATTTAAACCTGTGTCTTGACACTTAGCTGCCTTGTTAATTTTTGGACAGGACAGTACTTTCCCCAGTATTCCTTCTTTCTTTATCATTGAGTTCTTGGTATTTGGACTCTGCTTTTCCACTGATATGCCTGGCTCCCAAACCAGGGCTGCTGAGACCACCAACAGTGCATACATGTGTGTGAGTGTGCATAGAGGGGGGGTCTATATAGAGTGTGAGTGTGAATGTGTGAATGTGTGCACACATGCATGCATGTGTATAGAAAGAGAGTAGCTGGGCCTATAACAGATTTGCTTATAGAGGCCATTCCTTAATGGCTCATGGTGGCTTCTTGCTCAGTGTGAAAGTGTTGTCTGACTCGTCACCAAGTATAGACTATGCTTACAGCAGCCATGTTTTAAAAAGAAATTATGCTATGAACAAAGAGCTTCAGTGGATAGTCTTCCAAATACAAATGGAACAATCCCTTAGGTCAGGGGTCTCAAACTCAACTTACCTGGGGGCCGCTGGAAGTAGCGTCTGGGTGAGGCTAGGACGCATCAAGTATTCCACCACCCACCACGGTGGGGGTGGGCCGCTCATCCAGCGTCAGTCACTCCCGGAGGCCGGCCCGGGCGCCGCTGGTGCTTCGAAGGCCACAGGGCCCCTCCCCCGGGTCCCGCCCGTCCCGGCAAGTGGCCTGTGGGCCGCGAGTTTGAGACCCCAGCCTTAGGTATTCCAGACTGCTGGAGGGCTCCAAGTGTGAGGTGGTAGGTGGGGAAAGTTGTGTCTCTTACGATATTATGAGTCTAAGGTATTGCAAAATGAAAATGGCTTCCATCAATTTTTAATTCAAATCCAAAGGGAATATTTTTATTTTGGCCCTTCCTTAATAATAATACTGATAATGGCGAAATAGAAATTGCCGCTTTTTCTCCCCTGGTTTCTATGTGGTTTCCAAGCTATAGTAGGTATGTAAGACACCAAAATATCCAGCTTTTAGAAACTTTTCCCAACATGGAGATGAAGTAAATGGAAAAATGTTGTCTACAAAATTGTTGCATGTCAAGCAGCCATTGAAGGCACTGGAGTTGTGCCAGAAAACAAGCTGGCAACACTAGTCTGCATTTACTATTTTAACAGGAAATTCTGAAGCCACAATTTTTTGTCCCTTTTTGCAACAAGAAAATAAAATGTGGTCTCTAAAGGTCTGCAATTTCACACAGGATGGGAAATCAATTACACAATCAATCCTACTGTGAAGTATATGATAAGCCAAGGATTTGTTCCTACAGATACACAGAATCACAAACACCTTAATTTTAAATGGAATCTAGGCTCCTATTATGCCTAGCTTTGTTGTGGTGAGGCCACGAGGGTAGAACGTAGCTGTCAACTGGTTAAAATAAAATACCGCTTGCCTTTTACCCAAGGCTGAAGTATTTTCCTATTTTCACTTGCTTCAGTTTGGCACCCTATGCTTTCTTTTATCACAGCTGACCTTTTTTGGTCCAAAATGCACCAAGCACCGTGGGCCAAGCAGGCATCTTGGTTCCTTTACTGAGCAAAGCAATGTGGGGGTGTGAGATATCTGTACATAGGAACCACCAGTGCAGCTGTGATGATTAAGACATCAGAATCTTTGAAAGCTGCTACCTTTTGTGCAGTCAGCTTTCTCTAAGCCGCCCACAGCCACTGCCATTCGGAGCAGCCCACCTCTCCCGGGAGGGTCCCCACAGCTAGCTCTGCATCATACTTGCACATCTTCACTCACGCACAGAGCATATGCTCATTAATCATTTGGGATCCAGCTGCTGCTATTACAATCCAGAAACTAAGGATAGTATCACTTCAAGGCTGTAAAAGATTCCTCCCTCTCTTCCCTAATTTTGCCTTTAACAGTGATTTCACTTCATGTCACTGTACAAAACTGGTAGAAGAAATAATAGTAATTACAGGGACATAGAAAAGAAAAAGATGGTTTGCCGAGTTTCCATGTGAATGCAGATCAGGTTGTCTACAGACCCATTTGCCAGTTACTAGATGCTACCTAGTAACCAGCATGCTAAAAGGACCTTAAATTAGAAAGAAGAGCTATGCTGTTTAGAGGGTATCCCCAATTTGTAATACTCTTAACTTCAGGAAATGCAATTATAGGGTTCCGATTAAGAAAGTGCCCCAACCAGCCACCCTTGTCTCCACATGTAATAGCAACCATGACAGGATAGTTCATAACAAAGGGGCAGAAATGTTAAAAGCCCTACAGGAATAGACATCAGCTGGTTTAATACATTGCATCTGATTTTATATTCCCAGGGCTCTTAGGTTATGTTAGACTTTTATACTTTGCTTCTCCCAAAATATGTTCTTTTTCATCTATGAACCTATAAACATTCACCAGAAGCAAGAAGCCAAACTATTGCCTATCAATTAAAAATCATGAAACTACTATTCTGGCCCAAACATTCCCTAGATTAACACTCTCCCCCCCCCACCCACACACACAGAGTGGGGGAGAGGGAGAGAGGGAGGGAGAGAATATACTTTTGGCTCCTTTCACCCTGCCCTTTCCCCTCTCTATTATGGAACCATTGAGAAAACCTGTAACAAACTCCAAAGCAGTCTCTGTAGGGCTGGTAGAAATATAATTAATATGTTTTCTTAAGTAGGAAAAAAAGCTTTCACTCTTTATGATTCTAGGAGATGAGCTGCAGTGTGGCCATCAAGTAGTATGACAAAATGACACCAGTTGGCAATATTGGACTGTTTTAAGACCCAATAGAGATGTAGCTGTTCCAGCTGTTATTGGAGTACATAAGGCTCACTAAAGAGAGGGTAACTGTGTGGAAGTACAGGGGACATTGGAAAATATTGGGATGAAGGCTTGGACCTAGGTATTACAAGGGAAACAAGAGTACAGATTGAGCAGTAATCCAGAGGTCCACTTCCCAAGGAACTCTAGGGGCAAGCAGCTACAACCTAAGACAGGCATCTGTTATCATCCATGCTTTTAGCTACAGTTGCAGTTTTGTTGGAGCATTGCTGTTCCTCCAGTGACAATCCCTCTGGTGCATTTCAGCTACCAACAACTAGGAATGTAGGAAGCTGCCTCAGTGAGTCCATCTAGCCCAATACTGGCAACATTGGTAACAGCTCACCTGGCTTTGAAGCAGAGGCTTTCCAGCCCTACCTGGAGATGTTGGTGATTGAAACTGGGAACTTTTGCATGCAGAGCAGGGGCATGCGTGGGCAGGAAGACAAACGGGCCTGGCTATGACATACAGAAACACAGAAACAGAGTGAATCAGAAGGGTCCTCCTGGACTATCTAGTCTGACCCCTGGTTCTTGTCTGCATCCCCAAAGCTTTATTATTGCCTCTTGGCTCTTATTAGACAAAACTACAGTGAGGCTGGGAGATGGGGTGTGACTCAATATGAACTGCACTGCAGACTAGAGCAGTATTTGCATATTCTGAATTTGGCTTATTTGGAACATATTTTTGTGAAAAGGTCAGGCACCATTTGCCTGGCACACAACTCCCATCTCATAGCACCAGACCCCAGCACACTAAGCAGCTAACAACAATAGACTCCATAATGCAGAGAAGGACGGCACTAAAACTGCTCTCCAAGGACATTTTATACCACTGAAGAGTAATGCTATAAAATACTTACAAGAGCAATCCTTCTGGATGAGAACAGACTCACTCCAGATTTGGAAACTCTGCTAAGCAGCCTGCCTCCTAATCTTATCTGATCAGGGATACTCAGGTTAACTCTTGAAACAAAGCAAAGGACACCAGCAAAGCCACAAACATTACACCTGTGGAATTTTATGTAGTGAGTACTGGGCCCTTTTTGATGGTGGACATTTCATGTAAGCAAGAGCAACTTGTAGGCTCTGGTCCATGTTATAAGATATATACAGAATGAGGAAGCCCATGCTATTTTAATACTGCTACCCTTGTCCTCAAAACACATATAGCTTACGAGTATGTTTTTTTCTGTGTGAAAATTAGTTCTTAGAATACCAGATTGCTGAAAAGCTTTAGACATTGCTAAAGCTGAAATAGCTTGTAAAAGAGCTGTCTTGAGCACCAATTTTGGCAGATACAAATTAAAGAACAAATGAGGAGAGGAGAGGAGAGGAGAGGAGAGGAGAGGAGAGGAGAGACAAGCATCCCAGGACTATGAACGGGGGGGGGGGGGGGGGGGATCTGTCTTGACAGAAAGGGATGCCACAGCCATGTGATAGCAAGACTGACAAATGCATCTACAGCAGTATGGTCAAGTTTGTTTGCCAAGCTGCCTTTTAAGCTAAGCAAGCTAACACCTCTACATCCACCTTTTGTGGGCCACACTACAAGTTATTTTTCACCAGCACGAGCCTTAAGGCACATAGCAAAAGAAGCATGACACATACATCTTGGTACTGGCAGGTGCTAAGACACACGTTTGAAAAATCCAGACATGTGTACTGCAATAGACATAAACTTAAGTATTCTCAAATTACATTGATACGACTCTGCTGATATGTCTCTTGAGATCCATCACAATAAACAGTAAAAAGTAGGAACTGACTTTAATGCCTATAGACAAGGAAGAAGCAGAAATAAGCAAGGATCTCCAGAAATCAATATGTATTGCATTCATAACTAGGAGAAGTGGCTGCAGCTGGTGCACGCTCTGTCATAACCGCTGTCATTTATTCTGGAGACAATCAAAAGAAACCAAGGTGATGTCTGTGATGGAAGAGTTAGCACAAGGTAGCCTGAAAGATAGGATATATTTTATAGCCATGAAATAATCCAAATCTAATGTCTGGGGCCACCAACCTGTTCTCAAAGGGGCCACAATGGAATATTTTACAAGCTCAAGATCTACCGATCTGCACATTTCATTATAAGTTATTCCATTCTTTTATATGATCCCACAATACAGAATCTGCAGTCATGATTAGCTCCACAAATTCAGCAGGACTTTGGGAGTGCGTTTCTTCAACAGTAGGGGAGTTCTAAAAGTAATTCGCAATATGGCATGGGGTCTGCTGCTTGAACAGAAAGCAAAGTAGGCCCACTGGAGACTCACAAGCTCTTGGAAACACCTCAAGTAGCTCTCTGGTTTCAGAGCCCTGGCACTACAGTTACCAAGTAGCAGATGAAGGACACATGCTTGTTATATGAAGTGGACTTTGAGGTCATAATTATAACACTATAAACAAAACAATACTAATTCAAAATTGAATTCCCACCAAACAGCAACAAATCAAAATGAAATGGGGCTTTGTTTAACCTGGGGTTGGGTTTGTTTTGATTCTGTTTTTATGCTTAAGCCTATAGTGCAATTTATTTTGATTGTGAGTATCAAGACACTGAGTTACAGTATCCCAGAAGAAGCACCCTATAACTTAGGATGCTTTTCTTTGGTCAATGTGTGTCCCAGTTAGTTTTCCTATATATATGTATACTAAGTCCTGTGAAGAAGGAGAACTATTGTTTTATTTTTTTTAAGAGAATTGAATGCAGAATGAAAAATAATTGTTCCCCCTCTTTAATCATTCTACTTCCTATTATCATCCTTAACCAAACCAGTTTTTCAAAGTTTTAAAGTTCTTGAAAAGCTGGCTGACCATGTTTAACCATAGCATTGCCCCTGCATTCTCAGATCTGCAAGAAACTCACATTTGTATGGGAGAGTCTTGATATTAGACCTAATCTACCTCTCTCTTACTATTTTTGGATGTGTATTTTCTAGTCTACTGAAAATCTGAAAATTAGGACTTAAAATTTTCTGTTCAAATAAGTGCATTACTCAAAAAAAAAAGTTTAAGACTTTGGAGGTACTGAAAGAAAATAAATATTTGGAACATTCATGAAAAAGTTTATAAAATCAACATTAACCATCCTGTGACAATGTTGTTCTGTTAAGTGCTTTCTAAGTGCTGTTTGTTTTCTATATTATCATTTACAAACTTACTTTAAAAGGTAAAGAAAATGCAGTTCAAAAAAGAAATATATATACAAATTCTGAATATTCTGTTTTATAGCATCATTTAAAATTCAGTCAAGAGTTTTTGTTGTTAGTTAGCACATCATTTTACAATTATTTCATTTTCAGTGAAAACAAACATTATCAAAGAATCATAGAATAGTAGAGTTGGAAAGGGCCAGAGGCCCATCAGGTCCAAACTACTGTCCAGTGTAGGACTGCAAGTTAAACCATCCCTTTCAGAGGGCTGCCCAGTTGCATCTTGAATGCCTCTAGTGAGGGAGAGGTAATAAGCTCCCTAGGTAATTGATTCCATTGTTGTACTGCTCTGGCAGTCAGGAGGTTCTTCCTGAGGTTCAGCCAGAACCTGGCTTCCTGTAACTTAAGCTCATTATTCCATGTCCCGTACTCTGCGAGATCGAGAAGGGATCCTGGTCTTCCTCTTTGTGACAACCTTTCAAGTACTTGAAGAGTTCTATCATATCTCCCCATAGTCTTCAAAACTTAACATCCACAATTCTTTCAACGTCTCCTCATAGGACTTTGTTTCCAGCAGCCTGGATCATCCTTGCTGCCTTCCTCTGAACCATTTCCATTTTGTCTTCATCTTTCTTAAATTATGATTCCCAGAACTGGACACAGTACTTCAGGTGAGGCCTAACCAGTGCTGATTATAGGGGAACTAGTACTTCACATGATTTGGAAGTGATACTTCTACTAATGCAGCCACATCACATTGTTGACTCATATTTAGCTTGTGATCTACAACAATTTCAAGATCCTTCTCACTTGTATTGTTGAGTCAAGTATCCCCCATCTTGTAATTATGCATTTGATTTCTTTTTCCTAGGTGCAGAACTTAACATTTGTCTCAATTAAATTTCATTCTGTTGTTTTCAGCCTGTACCCCAACCGATCAAGATCACTGTGAATTTTATTTTTCTCTTCCAGGGTATTAGCTATCCTATCCAGTTTTTTGCCATCTGCAAATCTGATAAACCATCTGTCCACTTCTTCATCCAAATCACTGATAAAAATGTTGACAAGCACTGGACCCAGGAACCCTGTGGTACCCCACTCATTACCTCTCCCCAGTTTGGGAAGGTGCTATTGATAAGCCCCCTTTAAGCCTGATTATACACCAGACTGTTGATCCACCTGATCATTTCTTGATCTAAATGTTCCACTTTGAGCTAGTTGGCTGGTGAGCATATAATGGGGTACTTTGTCAATAGCTTTTTGATGTCAAGAGATATTATGTCCACAAACATGAACATAGCTGATGCTTTGTTGTGGTACTAACTTGATTTAAGATGAGTAGAACAACCTATGAAACTGTGACTAGAGTTTGAATTGCTTTAAAATGGAAAGCAGAAGAAATCTAATTAAGAAAACTAAGATCATGGCATCTGGTCCTATCACTTCCTGGCAAATAGATGGGGAAGAAATGGAGGTAGTGATAGCCAAGAAATTAAAAGACACTTGCTCCTTGGGGGGGAAGCTATGGCAAATCTAGACAGCATACTAAAAAGCAGAGACATCACCCTGCCAACAAAAGTGCGTATAGGCAAGGCTATGGTTTTCCCAGTTGCAATGTATGGCTGTGAAAGCTGGATCGTAAGAAAGGCTGAGCACAAAAGGATTGAGGTCTTTGAATTGTGGTGCTGGAGAAGACTCCTGTGAGTCCCTTGGATCGCTAGGAGATCAAACCAATCAGTCTTAGAAGAGATCAACCCTGACTGCTCTTTTGAAGGTCAGATACTGAAGATGAAACTCAAATACTTTGGCCCCCAATGAGAAGGAAGGACTCACTGGAGAAGACCCTAATGCTGGGTACAATTGATGGCAAAAGAAGAAGGGGATGGCAGAGAATGAGGTTGCTCGATGGAGTCACTGAAGCAGTTGGTGTGAACTTGAATGGTCTCTGGGGGATGGTGGAGGACAGGAAGGCCTGGAGGAATGTTGTCCATGGGGTTGCGATGGGTTGGACGCAACTTTGCAAATAACAATGACAACAAAATGGAAAGCAGAAGAAATCTAAATATTGAAGACTGGAATAATAAGACAGTTGTTTATGTAGCAATGCTGAGATGAACTAACTATGTAAAAAGACAACCAGCTAAAGAAAAAGATAAGTAGAAATTGTATTATACAGAACCGATTTTTAATGGAGGAAATAACAATAGAAAAAATATAGGCTAAAATCAATTACAAGTTTTGAGAAAATTGTATGAGATTAGAAGAATTTACAGTGAATTTTAATTAAGTGCAAAAAATCTGATTGTGTAAAAAGGATAGTAATTGTTGACTTACAGCGATTTTCCTTAAATATTTGATATCCTAGGTAACATTTATTCAAGAACCCTTGGAATTTCTTTGTAACTTTTATGTACATTGTTATTTTTTCTGTTTCTTTCTTTTTTCTCTTTCCTTTCTAATTTTTACTGTTATGAAATACAATTTTTTTAAAAAGAGATATTATGTCTACAGCATTCCCACAATCCACCAGGGAGGTAACCCAATGAAAAAATGAACTCAGATTAGTTTGGCATTTGTTCTAGCAATCAATGCATTGTTTTCAAGGTGTTTACCAATGGAATGCTTTAGAATCTTCCTTCAGCATGTGCTTCCTCTTCATCAGGGAAGTCATACACCCTCTTCTGCGAGAAGACTAAGCCAAAGTAGGAATTGAGCAATTCTACTTTTTCTTTGTCATCTGTTATCATTTTGCCATCCACATTGAGTAGTTGAACCACCATTTCTTTCCTCTGTCTTTTACTATGGATGCATCTGGAAAAGGGCCATTTTGTTGCTTTTATAGCATCTGTCACTAACCTCAGTTCATTCTCAGCTTTAGTTTTGCGGACACCACCCTGAAACTCCATGCTACTTGCTTGTATACTTCCTTCAGACCTTGACTTTTCTTCTACTTTCTGTTCACATCCCTTTTTGTTTTCAGATAATCTGTAAGCTTTTTGAAACACCAAACGGGTGTCTTCTATTGTCTGCTACCTTTTCTCCTTGTTGGATTTTTTTGTAATTTTGCCATTAGATTTTTTTTTTTTAATTCCTACCCATCTTGGACCCCTTTCCTCATTAGAGTCACTTGCCATGGGTCTTTACTTATCATTATTCTGAGTTCACTGAAGTCATCCTCCTAAAATCTAGAATACTTGATTGGTTACACTTGGTTTTTGCTTCCTTTAGAATCAAGAATACAAGTGTGGCATGGTCACTTTCCCCCAGAGTTGCCATAACTGCCACTTTGTCCATTAGGTCTTCCCTGTTGGTTAGAATCAAGTCCAGGATAACTGTTCCTTTAGTGCCTTCATATACTTTGTTTAGGAGGAAGTAATCAGCAACACATGCTAGGAATCTTGAAGAGGTCAAGTTTGGCGGAATTTGTCTCCCATCAGATATCAGGGAAATTAACTGTTAGCATTTTCCAGAAAGTTTTCTCCTCGTTTCCTCTTGCCTCAAGATTCTCCTCTCCTGCCTCAGCTCACTGTTGCTCTTCTAGCTCTTGTACTACATTTAGCTGTTGTACTTCCAAAACAATGTCTAAAAACACTTGCTGCTCCAGTGTTCTTACTTCTTCTCACAGCACAGCTACTAGCTTGCATTTATAGCACATACAGGCCATATTGACCTCAGGCAAGAAAACAAACATTGCACAGACCTTGAAGATCACCACTACTGGGAAGTCTTCTTGGGTCCATAGTCTCTACTTCATTTTTTATTCTGCTTTGCTGCTTTGCTGAGCCTGTGCTCTCTCCTGCCTTTCCTGAAGGTTAACAACAGAGTCCGAACTGTAAATAAGTGTGTGTTATAAGGAGAAAAACAAAGGAAAAAAGAAGGGACGAAAAAACAAACCCATATTACAGTGAGTGCCTAATCTAGCTTTGATTTACTTTCTGCATGGGTAAGGAGAGAGAGATGACTCAGTGATGGAGTGGGAGTGAATGAAATACATTTGGGGATCTCTAAATCAAGAGCTGATTCCTAAGGATGCAACCCTACACATCTTTGTAGGGTCCTAAAATGTCCTAAAATGCCCAGCATTTCTCAGTAAACATGGGAAACTGAGGACCTCCTTTCTATCTAAACATGCCTAGCATTGAACCCTAAAATAAATCATCTTGGACTTCTAAATGCCAGCAGGTACATGATTTCAAGTTTGTATCTGTAACCACTCATGCTAAAAACGTATTGGTGGACTAACTGTTGCAAGAGCAGGTGAGGAAGTCATATTTTTCCCACAGCTTCTGAGAGGAATAACAGCTGAAATGAGCTTTTTTGCAGTCTAACCATAGGATCCTGAGAAGACCGCAAAGCACACAGATGTATCTAGGAGTCTACTCACGTGTTGCCATGTTGCATACTGCTGCTACTGATTGCGGATCACAATCCCAAATGATGCAATATTACAGGCTGATGTTACCAGCAAGGAGAACCACAAGAGATACAATGCCTTAGGATAAAACCCATAAATCTCACTTGCTCCAGTGGGATATAAGTGGTCTAACTGCGCACAAGTTTACAGCCTCAGACTTAAACAAGAGGTTAGCTTAGTTGCTATTCAAAATTCATAACTGCTTCTGATCCATGCACTTCCTTAAGTGGAGACCTGGGAGTACCTTGATCAATGGACTGAATGTTGCCTTGTTTCAGCTGCAGTTTCCTTAAGTGCCACTGTGTCCTCTGCTTGAACTACTGTTTTGTAACATTTTGGAGCAGGGAGCACATTCCTCAGGGAAAAGCAACTGCTCTCCTACCAAAATCACCACTCTTCCTGAAATTTCACAAGGGCTTTACCCCCTCACCCCAGCTTAGGGAGGGACTCAAAGGCATATGCCAAAACCTGTATATTGCATTCCTAGCTTTCCACCACCATTCTGATTTTTAGAAGACAGAAACTGTTAGCTGCCTGCAACCAATGCTATGTGTGTGTCAATGTGCCTGACTGCAGATTAGTGCACACCATGCTGCATTACCCCCAAAAGTGTGAATAGAGGAACAGTATTGCACATTGACATACTGACTGTAGAAATGAAATAGGAACAAACTGACAAGTAAAGTGGTAACCCTTGAAGAGAGACAGGGAATAAAATCCTTTACAAACGCCAACTCTGAATCAAACCTAGAAATGAAATTATATACTTGATTTGCACCAAATGAAGACACCATAAAAGGTGTCCTCTAATCTCATTAGCTAAGACATATTGGCAAACATGCTAAATTGGGAGTGGTAGCCAAGCTACCATATGCCTAAAGCATTTGCTTATTGAGTGAGTCCCTATGCAATACGGTGAATACGCAAAGTTAGCCAAACACCATTATTGATTTAACTTGACTACATGTTTGCACCTGTGTCAACTAAAGCTGCATCCCACACTCACTGGGAGAGGCATCGCCACATCAGGAAAAGCTGCAAAACTCCTACGGCATGGGAAATGCTGTGCCAGGTTGCTTCCATCAAGGATGTACGTGGCACACCTCTCACACTGATCCCGCAGGCAAATGGAGACTAGAACACTGCAGTACGCCATTCAGCATCTGGAGTTAGTTGTCCTTCAGTAAGAGGGGCCTTGGGCCACTTAATCTGCTACATATCCTAAGTATGCCTTTAAAGTGATTCCTGCACTTTAGGATTGGAAATAGTTGATGAGAGAAAGTTTGGTACAGGTATTCAGGAGACAATTAAGGTTTCCTTTCTTTCATCCTGCAAAACACTTGTATCCTGTGTTTCCATTAAAAATAGCACCAAGGTAGGTAACACAATTAAATACAATTAAAAAATAAGCAGAGAGAAAAAACATGTGTCCACTGTTTACTCTTAAACACAAAATTGATTTGACCAGCAGTATGAAAATTTTACAACACTTTACTCTTTGTGGTATAGCATTTCATAGCAATACTACAAATACTGTCGTTCTGGATGTATGGATACCAGAAAATAAATCAGACAGAGGCAAAAAAAGCACAGGACTATTATAACTTTAATGCTTGTGCACAAAACTAGAAAGGGTGCTGACAACTGCAGCTGCATGTTCTGAAATTCCCTGCTCTGAAATGGTGCAGGAGCCCTGCCTTCCTTCATATCCAGTTACATTAACTTTCTGATATTTTCTCGGATCCCTCCAAGCCAATTTAGCATCTCTGCAATTGATGAGAGAGTTAAATTATCTCATAGCTTCAACCTTGGCCTGGAGAGGACTAACTCATCATAGAGGTCAACGCTTTCCCATTCCCAAATGAATGAATCTACCTCCTAGCTCTTTAGTTTCTAAATGGCATGCAATAAAGATTGTTTTGGCCCATGTCACTCCTCACAACATGGACCGCCAATTCTTGCTTTCTTCTGCCTATCTCTCCCATTTATTTACCACCCATCCCTGGCATGCTGCCCCTCCAGCCATTGCTGGGGTGTCATAATTGTTGTCAGGTGAATTGACATGAGGAGGAAACCTGGAAGTTTCTGCATATGTACCACTGCACAAACTCTCATACAAGAAGCAAAGGCATGAGCAGCTGTTTGGGTACTGATGCATATGGAAGAACAAAAGAACCTTATCCTTCTCAAGGTGGCTAAGGTTTTAGCGCATCCTTGGCATACAGCCTCCTTGTGGGCTCCCATTCCAGGAGGTAGCCCCTCTCTCATCCTCCTATTTATTTCTGCCCAGTGCAGGCAGTGAACTTACTGCCACCAAGGGTCTCCTGATGAGTGCTGGGCAACCACTTGTGCAAATCACTGAGTGCTATCTCTTCATGGATCAGTAGGGTAATGAGAGGACAGGGCTCCTGTATCCTTCCTAGTTTGGTTTGAAGAGGGAACTTCTGTTGAATTTCTCATGAGCAGCGCCAGCAGAAATATTTTAGCTGATTTACATGTTAGAGACACAAGAGTCTTGACTTTCTTTACAGATAACCTCCCTACAGATGGTTATAGAAGAACACAGAAGCTTTCGACTGAGTTTTATGGGAGACTCTAGATAAATGTTGCCCAAATTTTCTTGTCCCTTTAACTTACTGTTTTTCTCAGCAATGGCAATATGTATGGGAGTACGGAGGGGTGCTAGGGTTTGAAGTTGCTCATCACCTGGACAGTAGCTTGAATAGGGTGCAGGTCAGTGAGTCACTCTTCAATACTACAGTGATCTATACTGTATTTCTACTTAAATTATAAATTCTTTGAGAAAGTCAATAAATACATAGACAGGCACAATCCAGTAGACCCTGTTTACTTGAGCTTCCAAAAGGCTTTTGACAAAGTCCTTCACCAAGAGCTGCTGAGCAAATTAAGAAGTCAAGGAATAAAAAGGGGATCCTCTTATGGATCAATAACTGGTTAAAGAACATAAGACAGAAGGTGGGAATAAATGGCCATTTCTCCCAATGGAGAAGTGTTACTGGCAGAGTCCCACAGTGTTCTGTATTGTGAGTAATGTTTTTCAACCTAGTCATAAATGACCTAGAATTAGGAATGGGTAGTGAAGTGGCCATTTTGCTGATAACACTAAACTTTTTAGGATAGTTAAAACCAAAAGAGATAGTGAGGAATTCCAAAGGGATGCATTATTTGAATGGGCATCAAAATGGCAAATGCAGTTCAATATAAGCAAGTGTAAAATAATGTCTGCATACACCAGTTGCTGAGGAGCTTGGGCAGGTGGAGGTCTTGTACCCATCCTGCTGGAGAGATCCTTTGGGCAGCTGGTTTGTACCATGTGTACAGAGTGCTGTACTAGATCGACCTTTGCTCTTATGTTCTTCTTATTTATTTATTTTAAAACATATTCTGCTAAATTGGCCTGAGGGCCCTTCTTAACAATTATTTCTAATTTTGCATCTACACTTATTGATCAGCACACATAATTTTATGCATATTAGTGCCCCCTTTTGTCTTCTATTTTGACAATGCACTTATTTTGGAAGTGCTGGTTGTGTAGGCATTGTAAGAACAAGGTGGCCAGTCATGTTTGGAGCACTGGGAGGACCTTGACCTTGGGTAGGGGCAATCTGAAGGCCAGTTCTAATCACTGTACTGGTGTACCATTGTTACCTAGCTCAGGACATGATTAACAAAGTTATATTAGCACTACATCATTCCTTGCTCTTGGGCTATTTAGAAACATAGAAACAGAGTGAGTCAGAAGGAGGCCTCCCAGGCCATCTAGTCTGACCTCCAGCTCTAGTCAGGTCCGCTCACGACATGCCTACCATGTGCAATATATACATAATATTTCAAGCAATGGTGCTTGAGGCAGAAAACAGAAAATGAAAACCTCTCTGTGGGGTCAAAAATATAATAATAAACTGAATAATTTATCATTTATTCTTGCCTTTTAATACCATCCCCAAATGTGCTACATAAGGATGGCTGCTTTGTTCTGTCTAATGGTAGGAACAGCTCTTACTTACTGCAAGGTTCTGGGCTTATGTTAAACTGCTGCATGGCATAGAGATGGACAAACAAGGAATGGGGGTGGGGGACAGGGAGAGGGAGTGCAGAGAGAGGTGGGGATGCCTCATCTCTCTACCTTCTTAGGGCACAATCCTATTCATGTTTAGGCAGAAATCAGTCCTACAGCTCCCAGCATTCCCGAAACCAAGAATCTAATCCTTCTTTATTTTGTCTACACGTGTAGGGGCTGCACCACAAAAGGCATTTTGGAGACAACAATAATTGGACAACTCTGTATCCATGATGTGTAGCACTATGAGGATTGTGCAGCACACACGACTGATGTCATTAGGGTCAACATGTTATTAAGGATGCAATTAGAGTTATGCATTCAGAATTACAATATCAATCATTAATGATAAGTGGCTTCTTAATCCAAAACCAACTGTTCAGTACTCCTTTCCTAAAGCCGGCAAAGGGGCCACTATCATGCACTACCTGAGGGAGGATTCATCAGAGGAAGAAGATGAATGGGAGAGCCAGCACAGTGGATCCCAGCCAGATCCAGACAATGATGTTGCATTGGACAGGCAGTTTGGGCCCTCCTGAGCTGTTCCTGGACTTCCCTTGCACAGCAGGCAGAGCCAGGGGGAACTCATTCCTTTGAAAGGAGGAGACTCACATGCAGGCAGCAGAAGTCCACACACTTACACATTTCTGTGACACAAGAACACAAGTGCTCCAGCCACTTGTACCTTTAATTTCTAGACATGTCTTTTCAAGCATTTGCTCTGTGCTTTCCTTTTAGGAGATGGAACAAGAGGTCAAAGACTGGATTACATGTTGGGATAAATGCTCTGACTCCTTGATATTTTGCTAAAAGGGGAAGGTGGGGTGGGGGGAAGACTTACAAGTTGACTAATATATTAAATGAAAGTTTTGTAGTTACATGTGCAAGTTGGTTCCAATAAAGGACTGACATCATTTTATGTCTCTCATTTTCAGGATAGTATCAGTCAGCTCTACTTCCAACCAAGTAACCTGCAAATTGGATATGAGGGGATAAAGACTCCCTGCCCAAACAAAGGGAACAATGGTGCTTTTGCTTGTTACGTTTTTTGCAAAACTGCAGCCTCCTCTCCCTCCTCCTCTCTGCAAAGAAAGCATCATAATCTAAAACATTGCTTTGGGGCTGGAGGTGGAAAAACTAGGACACCACAGTTTGGAAAATGCTCAGTACTGCATAAAATATTCACTATCAAGTGAAGCAGGTTTACCCCAAGGAATGATTTCAGGGAGGGAGAGGAGAGAGAAGGGGAATAAATGTCACTGCCCTACACTGTGGATGATTACCCCACAATCTCATTAATTACCGTAATTTCATGTATTGGTAGATTTCCAGTAGTATAGTTTATCCAATAACCAGAGGTTATAACAATGTAACAATATTAAAGCTGTTACAGCAAAGATTGAAAAAATAAACAGTAAAATAATAATTTTAAAATCAATCTAATTCTGATTAATAAGAGTTTTCATCAGGCTAGTAATCTAATTATGAGTCCTACTAAAGGGAATGCCTCTTCTAAATGATGCCTGCTATGAGATATGTGTTCATCATAATCTAAAATAAAACATGCCTTTTTTCTTCTGTGTTCTTTTCTTTATGTGCAAATTTATGCTGATCTAGACAATTAATTAACAAATCAATCAACCATGCTTTATTTAATCAGGTGCTACTTTCAATGGACAGATTAAGCACAGAAATGACTGTGTGCCCTGCCTTTCATTAATTGCACAGAACAGGGATACCTTCCCCAATCTTTCACCAACTTTTTGCAGCTCTGATAGGCTCTTCCCAAGCTGCTGTTTTTGTGACTCACTTTCCTCCTACCTGCTTGTTCATGCTTGCTAGAAAGCAACTATTTTGCTGAATTGAAGCCAGAGTTACTTTGTGTTTGTAACCAAATCTGGATGGAAGACACATAGACGAAACGTAATGAACCGGTGGGAAGTGCTCTTGAATCACTGCCTATGCTAGCGTACGTACATATTCTGGATCTGTTATGCTTTCCTTTTGCTACATTCCCATTTCATGTGGTCCCTACTAGACACTATTAAATCATTCCAGATCTGCAGGCAAAATCAACAGGTGAACTCAACATGTTGATATTGTGAGAAGGACCTGCATAGGTGTGAAGCTGGAGGTAAGAAATGTTCTGCATCTCATGATTTCTGTTTAAAAAATGCCAAATTGTTTGTGATTACAATGCCACCAAGTCCATGTGTCTTTTAATAGGCAGAAATTCAAGAGGTGCCTCTTTGTCCATCATGACCTCTTCTTGCTGGGAAACATTTGAACTATATGTTCTAAATCACATAGGTAAAGTTATTTTAGAAAGTCTTTCCTCCTTAAAATGGGTACTTATGGCTAACTTACACTATGGCCGCAAACCATATTGTCTGTGTTGCTGAAAATAGTCCTTGTGTCCCTGAGAGATGACTGACTCAAGCAGGGCCTTGGAATAACTTATTGTGCCTCCCAAGTACTTAAAAAACACACACACAAAAGTTTGAAATTTTAAATCTTGATGTGAACACACCCAAATGTTTATTTCTTCTTCTTGTGAACCATGATATAATGCTGTTGGATTTGTAAATACAATTTTCACATTTATTTTGCTTTGTGGACTTAAAATCTCTAGCCTGAACCCACATAAGCTTCAACCCACTTAGTGCTACCAGAATATTAAACATTAAGAGAGAGATTGTGAGTTTGGAAAGCTCTAGCATTAGAAAAAGAAATTCATCCATTTGATTTCTCATCACTTAAACTCCTGCTTATGTTAACCAGAGAAAGTGAACTGGCAGCCACTTCCATGCAAAAGATACCAGATCAGCATGAAAGCTGGTTAATTTATCCCTGTTACTGTGTGTCAAAAGTCTGCCTAATCTGGTTTTGAAGGTGAGAAATATGTTGACTCAAGAACGTCAGTCCTTCATTTGCACCAAATCCTTTACGAATGTTAATTTATTAATATAGCAGCAGAGACCCCTGAAACTTTTAAGCAATATTGGATCAGCAATATGTGGAATTGGTCTAACATTAGACTCCTTAATGCAAAGCCTATGAAAACTGCACATGACAAGAGCTGTTGTCATGTCACATGACATGACAGAGAAGTAAGAGCTGCTTCAAGGCAACACTGAATTGCACTGTATAATGGCCTCATGATGGTCACATAGCCTCAGCTGACAGGGGAAAGGGGCTCTGGGCACCTCCATCCTCTTCTCTGTTTGCAACCTGTTGTCAGTGAGTTGGCAGCACCAAGGTCCCAAGTGGACTTTTAAGCCTGAACATCACTTGACAGAACACTGGAGTGTAGCTCCCAGCAGACATCAGGTGTTTATATAATTCTCCTTCTATGCCCTTTTACTGAAAAGGCAGTGTCTATTTTTAAAGTAGTGATGGTCCCTGTCTGCCAATAGCAGGCTTTGGGCATGCTGGAAAACATAACTTACATCAAGTGCTGATCTTCCAATTTGTCTGTGTGTGTTCAAAGTGATTGTCAAAGAAAAGGAAGCAAACTCATCCAAATAGGTCATTCTCTGCCAATCTCACTATGGCACTGAGAACTGAAGAACTTTGAACATTTAGGCAAGCCATCAACATAAGTGCTGCTACTGAAGATGCTCCATAGATAGAAAGAAAAACATACTGGACAAACTGGGAGACAAACTAGGTGGAAGGAGAGGGAGGGAAACTGAAGACTGAATGGTAGCTTATGTTGGCTACCAGGCAGTCACTGCTAGAGAGAGGAAGGGGTGGAATTGGGATGTGGAAAGGCAGAACCATGTCATGTATTTGGGGGAAGAAGTGCCATGAGATTCCGAGGCAAGACACCTGCACTGCTTACCTGGTACCAGCAAGTACAGAGATAAACAACAAATCTGCATTGATGATTTTTACACTGAACTTATGGGTTCTATCACTGAGTTGTTATGTGATCTGAGACAAAACCCATCTCGTCCCTCTGTCCCTTTCTTCCTTCTGTGTGTTCTCCCTTTCAGACATTCTCTTAGGGAAGAAGCACACATTACAATTCTTCTCAAAGTTCAGCTTGCCTTATAATGCTAATGTGCATGTGTGTGAGTGTCTGTGTGTGTAGAACTGGCAAGAGTTCAACTTTACTTACTGATTTTCTCCAAAACATACCAGCCAGGTCATTATTACAATGCTTTTCATATTCTCTCTCTAAGGAAAACCCAGCTGTGGGGGGAAATGGTATGGCAGGCATTTGGAGGGAAGGTTCTGTGGGTTCAGGAAGGGCTATGTATTCCTCCCATATCATCTTTTCTGCAAATGCAAATATCCTCATATTCAACCTTACTTCAGCATATGTATGTTTGCTAGGATACAAAGGGGAAAATGCAGGCTAGGACTGTTTCTTACTGTGCAGCCACTGGCACTCTCATTCATTTCAGTGGGCCACAGCAGCATTTTGAGGATATGGCCAGCTGCATGCTTATTTAATGTATAACAGATTACCCCTTCAGCTGATATATATTTGGCTGCTGCTGCAGGACAAAAGCACCCACAAAGCAGTTCTAAAGAAAACTTTTCAGGTGAAAATTTATGCATTTCTGTGTTTCAAACATGCCGAGTAAATAGAGCTCTACAAGGCAGGTAAGACGTGAAAATACCCTCCCCTCTCCCCCCCCCCACCAGGAACCCCTGAGATAAATAACCCTCCTCAATCTAATTGGCAGCAGCTGTCTTATTGGATTAATAATGCCTGCTGCAGTCCTGCCTGGATTCTAAAAGGGTGACTTCTCTGGGGTCATCAGTGCTCAGAAGCTTTTCATTCACAGGAGGCATTAATGATGGCACTTGAGGCCAACACCTCCAGTGCCTGTGCTCTCCTTGGGGGGTTTCTGCAGTTGGCCTGAGGTGATGTTGCCTCATGATTTAATATAGTTTCTTCTCCTCACAGCACTTCGCACCTGATAAGTTAGGCCTTTGTTGAAAGGCAACCAAGCATGGTCACTGGCAGAGAAAAGACGCCAATCAAAACAAAAGGGCACAATACTTCGGATATATGTAGTCTGTTGGCCAGCAACAGCACATGTGCTGGTCCATAATTAGAATGTTTTGCACTGCATCAACATATGGAGAGCTTCACAGAGATGAACCCATGATGAAATCTCAAAAATTCAATAGGTCCCAAGTGAGGAAGCAGGTGGATAGACTCTGGAAACCATGCAAAAGAACAGAGTCTGATGAGCCACAAAAAAGGAAGGATAAATATACATGCTCAATATGGACATACTTTACTACTCTGCATTCCTGTCTTGGTGACCTTGACTGATGATTAATGTTTTTTTTTTCTGTGGTGTACATAGGACCATCTATTACACAAACCCCTCTAGCATGACACTGGAAAGAATGTCACTCAAGATGCAGAGAGTATTTGGACAGGACTAGCACAAACCGTGACCATCTTTTTAATTACTTTGCTGTTTTGCAAAAGTTTTTAAAGAAAGAATACCAGAACACAAGGTTGGGTTGGTTAAAAATTATCTTTGATTATTTATATCAACCTGAAGAAGATACACTATTCTATAAAAGATGCCAATAGTGATGCATAAGCTGTGTGCATTAGAAACTGCACCCTCTACTAACTTAATTTTCCATAGTACTTATCCCTGCTTCCGTTACATTCTCCTGAGTTTTGAGTGAATTCTGTATTTTAGTAAATGCCACATTTGGCTTTCTTTTTAAATAAAAAAGAACTATTTAAAGTTCTGCAGCTTTTTCTTTGCTGAGAAAGGGATGTTGTATGATCACATAAACATATTTCATAATGTTGCAAATGATGGCTTACTTATTGCTCACTTATGTGTTTGCAGTGTCATGGGATGTCTTCATATTTTATACATCATTCTTATTAAAGAAAGTGCCATTCCTAATTTCAAGACAGGGACACAGGGCAGACCTGTGATATATGAGTCTGTCTCATTATTGAAGATAGGAAGCACCCAGTTTTCGTTACAACAAGGTGACAGACAACAGTTTTCATACTTCAGCATCTGTGTAAGGACTGCCAACATTTGGAAGATTCATCTCCTGTCACACATCTGATTGTAGGACGCCGTTGAATACAAAGGTGCAACAGAGAAACACACACACCTTTTCTGCTGTTTAACCAAGCAACAAGAGACCTTCTATATTACACATAGAATGAAAAATTGATATCCTAAGTAAGTCACACAAAGAAACACTGTGTGCTCTACTTGTATCTTATGGCTTCTTTGGATGAGCTGCTGTATAGAGGCAACAACTAAGATCCTATTGAAAAATCATGGCAGCAGCAAAAGGAACAACTCATTCTCTTTGTCACTAGTAGTGGCCAGCACTGTAGCAGCCACTGCTATTTGGGAAATAATTTTCCTCCAGCTTCTACCATGATTGTAACAGGGCAAGATTGCTTCCCATGCATGTGTGTGACTTCCAATAGACTTAGTTCATTTTTGATAATTGTAAGCAAGCAATGAGTAAAGAGTTTCTAATGATCAGTTTTGACAACCTCCTACCTCCTCCTTGTATATTCTAATGTAACTCAACAGAGCCTTCTATAGCAGGAGTCCTCAACCCTTTTTGAATAGGGGCCAGTTGAAGGGCTGCGGTGACCGTCGGCATCGGGTGTGCACGGTGGTGGCTCGCTCGCTCGGAGATCTCCCAGCAAGTCCAAAACCATCTCCGAGCGAGCAAGCCACCACCTCCCTGCCTGTGCAGCAAGTGCACGCACAGGCGGGAAATGGCAGTGCTGGCCAGATGGAAGGCCACGGCGGGGCAGATGCATCCCGCGGGCCGTAGTTTGACGATCCATGTTCTAGAGCAGGGGTCTCAAACTCAACTGACCTGGGGGCCGCTGGAAGTAGCGTCTGGGTGAGGCCGGGCCGCATCAAGTATTCCACCACCCACCGCGGTGCGGGTGGGCCGCTCATCCCACGTCGCTCCCGGAGGCCGGCCTGGGCGCCGCCGGCGCTTCAAAGGCCGCAGGGCCCCTCCCCCGTGCCCTGCCCGTCCCGGCAAGTGGCCCGCGAGTTTGAGACCCCAGTTCTAGAGTATTGGGAATTACACCATCCTGGGATGTCCAAATAGGCTTATTTTTCTTCTGTGATATGCAAAAACAAACATCTTGAGTGCAGGAGAAGCAGAAGCAAGGGTTGCCTCTGCACTTCTCCCATCATGTGAAAAACAAAGTGGTAGTTGATTGATGGTGGTTGTCTATGTCTTTCCCCCCTGCCTGTAAGGAGAAGTGAGTGATGTACCACCGAGATATCCTAGCAGAACCTGACTTCTCCCCTCCCCATGCCGCTACTTGCTGCCCTCCTTTCACCAGCTCCAAAGTTGCACATACAACTTTGGAGCAGCAGCTGATGCAGAAAGGACTGTGCCAACTGTCAGGGTGGAGACAGGATAGTCCATGGTCGTCCTGGTTATAACCTTCAAAGGCATTTCAAAGGGTGGAGCTGGTACTCTGACTCTTCCTTTCTAGTGGATCTAGTGGCCACAGGATTGCACCGTACCTCGTTCAGATTAGCTGGCTATATGTAGATGTAAGTTTAGGGTCGTGAAGAAGGTGAATCCAGCTGCTCAATAAACATCTCATTTGCTGGCTAGCCGACTAACCTCAGAAATGTAGGTTTGAACACAAATCAGCTTCTGCCTTGGGGCTGACTTTTACTGAAGTCATGTTCCAACTGAAGAAAGAATTTTCTCACTCTGCACTGCCTTCCTAATAAACATCTAACTGAGGCCATGATGTGCACTCTAAGCACATCCTTTTTACAATGAACTCTTACATATGCTCTGAAATACAAAACTCTACTCAATGACATCTGTTTAGATAAACTAGATTATCTTTCCAGATTTTATTCAAAATTCTGTTTATGTGACCGCTATCTTCCCTTGGTTTTTTTTCTCCCCCAAATAACCTCATTTTTAAAAATATCCAGATGTTTTAAAAGAAAGTCTCATTTAAAAATTCCTCCATATGAATGACTACAAGGTTGTAAAACTATCATTTGTGTTCTTAGGAATTTCATAAAGTTTTTGTTAGGTTCTCGGTGTTTGTGCTCTGGGCAAGATAATTCAAAGCGCTTCTTTAAAACAAAAATCCTAGGCCTGGGCTTAAGTCCTTGGCAAAAGGACTCAGAAACCCCCACAAGTGACTGGACAGACTAGTGGGTTCAGCTTGACTGCTGGCAGTTTGTCATTTTGGAGGGAAACCTTTGTAAAGAAGGAGGTCTCCCAATAGGTAAATTCACGCTCCTTCCCAGATGTGAAACAGCCTCACAAAAGGGCCTAGCTCTGCCCTGTTTGCCAAAAACAGGACTATGCTATACCTTGGCAACTGCAACTTGAGCAAATCCATAGAACTGGAATGCCTGTTTCCTCAAAGATCGTATGGGACAAATGCAAGTATAATAACAATGTGGAGTTTGCATACTTTCAAAATTCTAAGTAAACATGGAGCTCAAAACTGAGGCATTTTGGCAATTTCTTTGTGGAGTTTGGAATAGAGAAACACTGTAAAATAATGTGGTGAAGGACCACCAAGTGGGAGATACTAGTTTGAAAGAAGTGGTAAAGCTATGCTGAGGGTGCCCAACACAAAGCATTATCATAGACTCATCTATTTTGTGGACTGATTCAGATAGACATCTTGGCATCCTGTGTATTATTTTGCTTTTCGCATTCTCTCTCCACATGCCTTTGGCAGAAGATCTGATTGAGTGGATCTCAGCGTGACTCTCAGAATCATTGCACAGACCTTAAAGAACATGACAGGAACAAAGCTTTGCACTGCCGAGACATGCCAGAATTCTTTAGCGGATGTGATGCCAATGAAACCCTGTTTCCCCAGGAGATATAGTTGTTGCATGATGGCACAAAAGCGCCTGGATATCTCAGGGGAAGGATAGTAACAGTATCTCTGTGTTCATAGGTGCAGAGCCCAAGGGAGACCAAAGCCAAATCTCTCTCATGACATGTAAGCCCCAAGTATCATGTACTCACCTTTTGAGCCACATTTCCTGAAGAGAGCTCAGCTGACACATAGCATCAGTTTTCAGCAAGGTTTCTGCTTTTTACCCAATTTTCCAGCTGGATTGACTGAGGTGCACAGGGGTCAAGTGACTTGCCCAAGGCACACAGTCAGTCAGTTGGTAGCTCGGGCAACAGTAGATCCCTGGCGGTTCCAGTCACTCAAGCCTTTGCCCTTAACAACTGTGCTGAGAAGCCTCTCATCCAGACACACATGGTACACAGCATCCCCAGGATCAGAGCAACCTTTCTTTTGACCCTTAAATATCACTGCCACAAAGCAAGCAAGTTCTCAAGGTATGGGGTGAGGGGAGGAAGGGACAGAAGAGCCCAGAGGTGGTAGCCATAATGAGGGCTGAGCTAGTGTGCGAATTATCATGTAGGAGACAAACAGTGACACTAATTGACAGACAATGCCTGTAAGTGATCGCTTTAATGAGAATGATTTATAAGTATGTGCCAGTGACTTGGATAAGGAGCACCGTACACCTTGTTTACACCTTACACAGTCCAAATGAGAGAGAGAATGAGAGAATGAGAGAGAACACTACCAGTTACAAATATCAGGCTTTTCCTACTGCCTTGCTGATCCCAGCTCACTCAGAGAAGCAATGGCAGTATATAGGCAGTACAGAGCACAGCTATGCATTGTATTCATGACAGTGATCTAGGTAAGTAAGTAAAGTAGGTACGCAAGTAGGTAGTACTCGAAAAGCATCACAAAAGCACACACCAAACCATCTTGTGCTATGCCCCAGTCAAGAGAAATGGGGCTGGAGTGGGACTGTTTTTCATTATGAGAATAAAAATTGCCATTTGGAAAACAGGTTTTCTGGGGAAGTCTGAACAGCAATAAAAACATAAACAAGAGTCCTTATCTCCCTGCTTTCTTTCTTGCAGATGACTGTAGAAGGCAGTCTTGCCTTCTTACAAGGGCCTCATCACATTACTATGGAGAAACAACACAGAAGCAGACAGTGTATTTGAAAGCAGAGATGTCTATAAACTGTAAAGCCTGGTCTGCCTTCCACTAAATTTTGATGAAAGAAAGTTACTCATTTCTCAGCCGAGTTCTCACTGCTTCTCATGAATGAGAAAAGAAATGTATCTGGTTCACACATGTTCAAACCAACACACAAAGCCCAGTAGTGCTATATCAAGGAGCCCAAATCTATTAATTGGGCACAAGAGTCAGAATTTCTCTATCTCTAATCAACATCATAATATGGACTAGAAAGGTATTCATTTTTATAAAATGATGCTAAGTATGCAGTGAAAAGGAACAGGGAAAGGGCACTGTTAGAGATACTAAGAGATACTAAGAACATGAAATAAGGTTACATGGCACATTTTGTGCCAAACCCAAAGTGCATGAAACGTAACAGAAGATGCTACACTATATTTATTTATTCATTATATGTTTATTCCACTTGATCATGATCATGATAATTTAGGATGCATTTTTGTCATCTTTCTCAAATGATTAGTGCCAAACTAAACAAGAACAACAAGCTAGGGACTAATATTAATAGTAAATGCTCCATCCATCCTCCTCAGCATTTACTAAGTGCTTAGTTCCTAACCAAACTGCACTAACACCTGATTATAGTGGATTAAGCAAAGACCCCTTGATCATGCTTAGGCACTTATGGCTTGTTTCATCTGCTTAATTCCTGATTTGGTAAACAAATCAAGAGTTCAAGTGAATATTATGGCCTTACCTCAGGATAACCAATTGCTTTTTAAAAAAGCCTTTCTCAAGCTGCTATAACTGGAAGACTGATGCTTAAACTTTAAGAACACAGGAAGACCCATGCTGGATCCATCCACTCCACTGCCCATCTTCCCTAGCAACTGGGGTACATAGGTATGCTGCACCTAATACTGAGCATAACAGATAGCCACCAGGATGACAGCCATTGATAACCTTTTCCTCCACAAATTTGTCTAATCCCCTGTTAAAACCATCCAAATTGTTGGTCATCACTACACTTTGTGGAGCTAAATTCCACAGTTTAACTATATAAATACTTTCTTTTATCTGACCTGAATCTTCTGCTGATTAGCTTGATGGTCTGACTCCATTGGGTTCTACTCCTGTGAGGATAGAAGAAAAATTTCTTCCTAACCACCTTTTGCACACCATGCATAATTCTGTACAACCCTATCATGTCTTCCCTTAATTGCTCTTTTTCCTTAGCTAAACAATCCCAAATGCTGTGACTGTCATAAAGGAGTTGTTCCAACCATTTGATCATTTTAGTTTCCCCTTTCTGCCCTTCTTCCAGCTCATAATTAGGTGGGGTGATCAGAACTGTACAAAATATTTTAGGTGCTACTGCACCATGGATTTTAATAAGAGGAGCATGATATTGGCAGTTTTATTTTTTATGCCTCCAAATTCTGCCTCCACTGGGAGAATTTATTCCTACTCTCTGCTTTCTGTTCTTTAACTTGTTCCTGATCCATAAGATGCCCCTTATTCTATGCCTGCTAAATTTGCTCAGGTGTCTTTGGTAAGGGACTTTTGTCAAAAGCCTTTTGAAAGTCCCAGTAAAAAAATGTCAGCTAGACCATCCAATCCACATGTTTGTTCACACACTCAAAGAACCCTAAAAAGTTAGGGAGATAGGACTCACTGCACTTAGGGAGTTAGGGAGATAGGACTCACTGACTCAGTTAGGGAGATAGGACTCACTGACTCGCGTAGGCAGGGGGGAGCAAGAAACTGTGTTCACTCTACAGTTTTGCAATTTTTGTGGAGGGCGGAACTGGGAAACCAATTATCTCTTCTTGCTCCCTTTTTCCTTTAGGCCTATATCTTCAGAAATAAATAAATTAAATACTCAGCTAAGCAGATTATGAGCCCTACAGTGAAACAGAGTAGCTGAGAGATGCAGAAGTCTTGAGAATAGTATGCTGAACCCAAGTGCTAGCAAGAGATTGTGCAAATTAGTTTGGAGAAAAGCATGCTGCTGCTTCCAACTGTAATGGTCAGTTCTTGTGACCTAGAAAGGAGGAAAAAAACATGCCTTTTCTTTTATTCTTCCTAAGATACTAATGTTCTTGAATGTTTAGGCAGCACTAATATTTAAATTTTATCTAAACACTGTAACATGGGTATATATCCAGTTGGAACTGTTAGGACACAGGATTAGGTCACAGGTAATCATTGAGGTCAATAAGTCTTAAGTTTAAGGTCCTGTCGATTCTATCTGTACACGTTTCCAGCTCTGGGTAATGGATATCATGTAGGGCTATTTGGACTGCCCAATCATTGTTTTTATATACTTTTAAAATAATGAAAAGAGAACTGTGTTTCATTTCTCCAGTTCCATCACTGCACTATATAATAGGTGCTTGTAGCAGCCACAGTATATTATACATAGGAATACTGGCAGTGGTAAATGCAGGAGCAATGTAGTAGAATCATATTAACTAACACAAACCTCAGTTTAGGTGCTGGATGACTACAATTGAAATGTCACCAGGAGAAGTAATACCTGTATCTTCCACCACAAAAGTGTTACAGGTATGTCATTACTCTTCTTTTAAAAAGAAGAAGCAGTTTGCATACTTCCATATCCAGTACTAGAGAATTTCTCAGCAACAGAAATGTCGTAGAGATAACCTTTGGGCCAATACCCATGACCATAGTGTATTATTCTGGGCAGGTTCACTGTATTGACAAGCCATGGTAGAAGCCACCATAGCATGTCTTGTTACATGTGAAAACAGAAAGAGTAGTGAAATGTGGTAAAGATGCTCTACATGGAATCACAAAGAGAAGCAGTTTCCAAGCTTCATCATGGGCTGTTTTTGTGTCTGAACCCAGTTTCTACCTTTCTGCCAGCAAGCTCATTCATTCATTCATTCATTCATTCATTCATTCATTCATTCATTCATCCATCAGGTATTTTTGCCTGCCCCATTAGCCACACAGCTCCCGTTTCATGGGAAGAGAGGCTGTGGCTGCAGTAGACACTCCAGCCTGCATTCTCCACCCTCCAGGTCAGCCCAGCAACTGCAGAAGTGGCTGCAGCTATACTGTGACTGGACCTGCTGCCCTTCCTTTCTTCCCCACCTGCATGCTTCTTCCTGGTGCCCACCTGTGGCTTAGAATCTCAGCAGCAGTGCCGCATCGTGTCTCATCACCTCCGGTAGCAGCGACCTCGGAGGCAGCCATGCTCGGTGCTCCTGTTTGGTCACTGCCATATGGCACTGTGAAATTGCTCTGCCTGTGCGCCACTCCCAGAGCCAGCATCCTCTTCTTGTGAAAGCTGCCCTACAAAAGAGCAGCACACAGGCTGCACGCAGGCATCACCCGCGGGACACTTGCTAGCCCGTATCTTCCACTCTGCCTCTCAAACTCTGCTCTGCTCCTGTCTTGTTCCTGGCATTCCTTGAGAGTGTCAACAAGCCCCCACACCTCCTCGCCACTGTTGCCGCAGAGAAAGTTTTCCAGGAAGATGCTCACAGGGACTCCCTCAGGCAACTCTTCCCAGCAGGACATGCTGCCTCCAGTCCTGGTACAGCCTGCCTGCAATGATGTCCTCCATGTGCCTGGCTGAAGCGGGAAGGTGGTTCCTTCCAGCAAGTGCGAGTCCCTGTACCCAGGCAGGCACAGACATATGTGCAGCAAGGGAGACGTGGGGAAGAGGAGGGGTATGGGTGTGTATGCCTGCATCCTGGCGCAGAGCGTGGCAGCACAGGGGGATGCTACTTTAGAACAACAGTGCTGCTCTAGTGAGAAAGTGGTCGGTGCTTCTGAACAGCCAAAACACACACACACAACCCAGGAGCAGTTGGGTGAGGCCACATCCAGGAGAGTGGGTGATCCAGTGAGGAAAGGACAGGTGATGTAGGCAGGAGCAGTGCATGTTGGGATTGATTTTCAGCCACAGTGACTGATGGGATACCAGCCACCATTAGGAGGAAAGATGGAGAACCTAGAAACCATGTGACTGTCTGAACCCAGGACCCGAGGTAAAAAACCATGTTGCATGATAAGCTTGTGACATGGTCAGTGTAATGTGTGAACATGGACAAATGGACTTGTTGTGCTCAGTTCCTGTAGAAGGAGCAAACTGAATTCCTTGCTTTAATATCACTACTTATTCCCACTGTTGACCTTTAATTTGCTTCCACACATTTATTTCCAGATGATATAAATCCTATCCTGTACCTCTTGATATGCATGTCCCATCTCATCCTTATTACAAAGTCAAGTTGCTCTTTAACTGTTCTAGGCAAAGTACAGTGAGGGCATCCCTGAATGTTCCAAAGTAGTAATCCCAAGAGGCTTACATTGTCACACACTCTTCCCATTTCTGTGTCCCTAAGTGCCCTCAAAGGTCATCTAATGAAATAAAAGAACAGGCATGGGGTACCAGCCAAGCTGGAAGCAACACATAGGCTTCCACTCACGTGCTCTCCTCATTGTGGTAGAGAGCCCGTGAATTCACTGACTAGGTTTGCCTGTGCAGCCAGAATGCTTCTGACTCACTGCATTGCTTTTCCATTGAGCTACTTCAATTATTTGCCCTTTTTTCTTCTTTCAAGTCTCCCTTATTTTTATTTCATTTCTATTTCTCAATCTGCTGCTCATTCACTGCCTGTCACAGTCCTCACCCTCTCAGTTCTACGTTCTTTAAAAATGACAACAATCATCAGTAGCAATTCTTCCACTGTAATGGATGGCTCATACCTATTTTTAATGGTCTGCTGCATGTTAAGAAGCAGAACTGACTGAATACAGTGTTCAACAACAACAACAACAACAACCAAGTTGTGAATGGTCCTACACCATAAGCCATACCTGGGGAGGTTGGCTTTTGTTCCAGGCTGAAGCATTAATCCTATAGAAGTAATTTTGCTTTCTTATACCCCCTCTTTCCAGTCTTTTCCAAGCTTTTTCATGTTTGGGGAGCAAGCTCTACATCTTGCAAATTAATATTTAGATTTTGCTTTGTTTTTGCACCTGAATAACTAGACCAGTTCTTGGAACCTCCTTGATCAGAAGCACTATGCTTTGTACGGAGATAGGACAACTGACAGGAAAGGACCTTTGCCTTCATGTCTCCTGAAAGTTTCACCGAAATATCTGGCTGTCGACTGCTGAATTAAATGTTGTTCTAGGTAAACCTCTGGTTTATTTTCGCAAGGCATTTTTCATGTTTATGTGCACAGCGATTCTGCCAGAAACCAATGGGATGAGCTGAAGGACCTTGCCCAGCTGTCATTTCTGCTTCACTGAATACAGAACACATTAGGATGCAGCATAAAGCCCAAGACTAAATCCTCGTCATATCAGTATCAAACAAGACAAATTATTATAATAAAGAAAACATGGTATTAGGGGATTGTATATGACATCACTTCCAGCCAATCAGGCAGAAGATTCTACTGCACAGAGAGCTTGAAAGTCAGTTAGCAAATTGCTGAGATGGAGATGGAAATCAGCAAGGAAAACCTCATGGATGGGAAACAAGAGGTACATTTATTATGCTGCGTGACTGCAAGCTGGGTGACGAAAGAAAAGTGCCTCGGGTAGCACATTGAGAATTCACACAGTAACTTACATCAAGTAGCCATCTGCAATGATTTATAGCCTAGCATAGCAGTGGGTGCAAATTACAGCTGTGCTGATACAGGCAAAAATAAGTCCTGGAAATGAGATACCAGCCAGTACATAGCAAGAAAAGCAGGTGAAGGCCCCTAGAGCAGCTCAGATTGGGAACTACACCCTCTGCCGCCATGAAAATAATTGTCAGCTCCCATTAGGAACTGTTTCAACTTTTTGATGCACAAATTACCTTTTCATTAATATTGATACCCCTCCTCCAAAAAAAAATCTCAGCAAATTATTAAAAAATGAAAATGTTTCCATTTATCTCTCATACACCAGAAAGCTGAACCATTTGGCTGCAAGGGCAAAAGGGAGAAGGAAGCAAGAGACACAATTTCTTTGACAATCAAAGCTTTACACAAAAACCAGTCAGTTGATGTCATTAACATGCTGTCCCTTTATCAATGCATTATGTGCTCAATGTATTGCTAGAATTTTATCTTGGAAAGAAGTGAATACTGTTCTGTGACTGTGGAACTGAAGCAGGAGGGAGCGCTTCTTCTTGCCAAACTACCTTCAAAAAGGTGAATATTGCTCTTGTATCAACACTCCCCACACCCACCCACAAAACCTAGTGTGTATTTTATATAAATCATCCTTGCTCACTGCACTACTTTTTTAAAAGATGGAAATGAAGTTAGCCCATAGCCACTATCTTGCATCCCTGTTTGTTTGGGGTACCTGTAGCGCTAGCTAATTAGATCCAAGCAGCCTCCCTCTGCCTATCAAAGTGTTCTTCTGTCCCCCATAAATCGGTTCTCTGCAAGATCAGACTAGTGTATCTTTGGCAGTCACCACAGCAGGGCATCTGGAAGGCAGAGCGAAGGCAGAAGTGAAAGAGAGAAGTGGCAATCAGAGTGTGGCTGGAGCTGATGCTCCTGTTGCTAGGAAGATTTGGGCAGCAGAGAATGCACGCAGGAGCATCTCCTCCAGCAGCGGCCACTGTTCCTGCAGGACTGTATTGCAGCACTGCAGAAACCATGCTAAAATGTTGTTTCTGGATTCACACAATATAATAAGCCTTGGTGAAGCAGACAGTTGTTTGTCTACATGGTAAGCCAGAGATCATCCTTACCATGCTGTACCACTCTGGCTGGATTCGCACAGCATGGCAAAACATGCCACAGTAGTTTCCACTGTTGTTGAGCTTTATCTGTGAACCCAAACAGTGACTGGGTTTGGTGACTGGGTTCACACAATACATAAAGTCACTGCAGCTAAAAAGCTACACTGTCTTAGCATGCTGTTCAAACCTGGGGCAATAACCAGATGGCTTAATTGCTTGACCCTGCATGGTTTATTGCCTGAAGCTGGACAACACTAGTCAGGGTCAAGCAAAAAAGCCCCTATAGAGCCACTTGGCCAAAGCGGGAGAAAGGCTGGCTACTTTGCCCAAGTGGCTAGTAGATGACTGCCATTTCTAACTACCAGATAAGTACCATAGCAGCACTTGTGGGCAGCTGGAAAGGACTTCCCCTTTCCACCATGACTGGAATTACTGCAGCTTGACATTAAAAAAAAAAAAAAGTGGTGGGGGGGTTGAGATCACAAAAACAGGCTGTCTAGCTCTCCTTTATGACCCCAATGGGGTCATCCATGAGGACCCTCTCCAAGGGCTCCAGTGGCAGTTGAGAGAAGATCCTGCTTGAATGTGGTCTTCCAAACACCCTTTTTTGCTTGGGAGACACAAAGTATATATTCCAAAAAGCAACTTTATAATGCCTTGCAAAACCCACTTTGTGAGTTCTTGAAAAAAACTGGGGAGTATTCTTAGCAGTACAATCTTCATGTTTTGAGGGAACTCATTTGGCCCTGGGCTAACCTAACTTTTCCGAGTGTGGACAACCCAGAGGCATGTGGGCCCTCTAAAAGAAAGCAAAGAAAGCAAAGATCAAACAAGAAACGGCATTTCAGGGGATACTCCCTCAATTCTTCCACCTTCCAAGCAGGATCTCCAGGATTGTGTGTGTGTGTGTGGGGGGGGGGTTACTTGCCCCAAGTGATCCTCTGTTTTATTATTGATCCCAAGTTCTAGCACCCTGGGGAACAGCAAAGCATCTCATATTTGACACATGCCATGTAGAGCCATTCCTCAAGACATGAGGATTTCCCTCAAATTTTACAGGTTTTTCCATGTGAGCATCTCCCTACAAATATCAGGAGATGACACTATGGAGATGTTGAAAAAAGCCCCATTCTTCAATGCATGCTTTCAGTTTGCAAGAAACTGCCTGGTCCTGACCTGTCAAGTTTGACAGGTTCATGCAAAGCAGTAGGGGCTAGACGGATATGCTCACTTGCAGGCTCTGCTAGGCACTGGAAAGGGTGGGATCCTGCTAGTTTTGGCCAGCAGCAACCCACCCTGGCCACTTCCTACACCAGGATTCCCTTTTTTAACCATACCTCTCCAGTTTGCTCAATGTTGGCTTATTATTATTATTACATTTTGTACAGCCCATAGCCAAAGCTCTCTGGGCCGTTTTCAGCAATAATCATGGAATCATACACTCAAGTCACCCATCCCAATTCTGACCAGACCTGATCCTGCTTAGCTTCCACAATTAGGTAGGAGGAGGCACTTGAGGCTACATGGAAGCCTGTGGCAGTTTTGGAGTGGGGGAAATATAAGCAGTACATCTATTTGTGCAAAGGGGCCCTTGTAGGGTTCCTTGGAGAGGCACCTCATGGATTCCCCCATTAGGATCATGAAAGGAGGTTGTCAGCCTGTTTTGGTGCTTTGGCTTAGTGTCTGAGTCCTAAAAAGAGAATTTTGAATGCTCTAACCTGTCTGAAGATTCTAGCCTATGTTACCTGAAAACCCTGGATTTGAGGAAAAGATATATCAATGTTCTTAGTAGAACTGTCTTCTTTATTATTCCTTCACAAGTTCCAGGGGAGCATTCTGTCCCAAAAGTAGATTTACAGCATTCATCTTAGTAAGGTTTGTCCGAAGAAACCTTGGTTCAAATATCTAAATTAAGCCAAAATTAAGATTATTCTCAGATGTCCTCTTGCAAGTACACTAGTTCATTAAAAATGATTTGGACCACAGCCCTCCTTGTCATGCCCAGAGAACATAAAGTGCAGTGCAATTCACTGGCATAGAGAGTCATTCCCCAACCTGCTGACCTCCAGATGTGCAAGATTACAACTCCCATTATCCTGAAACAGCATGGTCATTGCTGTAGTCCTACATATCTTCAGCAAAGTAGATTAGGGAAAGCTGGCATGTATGAGAGCTCTTTCGCATTGCTAAGTGAGTCTCCATGTGTGATTAACAGAAAATGAAAAAGCCCTTCTATATATTACTTAATACACTTCTAGAACCCCCATAGCAACTGTTCAGTGCCCATACCCATGGCAAAGGCAAGTGTGGCTGACCTAGGATGGCAGCCGCAGATCCTAATCGCATGCACTCAGACATGAGTCTCTTTAATGGAATGAGACTTTCTTCCCTGCAAAATGTGTTTAGGAGGTTGCAGTCTTCTTTCAGCTATGAACAGTAATCAAACTGAAAACAGTGTGGTGTGTGGTGTAGAGCATGGGACTGGGGCTCAGACGACCTGGGTTCTAGTCCCCACTCACCCATGGAGCCAACTGGGTGACTTTGGGCCAGTCACAGACTCTCAGCCCAACCTACCTCACAGGGCTGTTGTTGTGGGGATAAGATGGAGGAGGAGATGTAAGCTGCCTCGAGCCCTTTGTAGGAAAAAGGCAGGATATAAATCGGAAAAAAAATTCAACAGAAGTTCACAATACTATTTTGGCAGGGCTCTGCCTTTCAGATTTTTAAATGTTGCAAACTGCTAAGAATCCAAACTGGAGGAGATGGTAAGGGAGAGAAAAGAAATTAAACTAAGTAAAAATGGTAGAGCTTCAACCTGCAAATCTATCTACACTTATTAATAAACCTCCTAAACGCAGCTGGTCTTAGTCCCAAGTAAATAGCCATAGCATGAAGCTGTATTTGTTGGAGCAAGAGAGCACAGCCACCTCCATACACAAGGTTCTTGCTGATTAATCTTTATGCATGTTTATTCAGAAGTAAGACTCACTGAATTCTCTCGACTCGAAGCTTTGCAATTGCAACCCATCTCAGTTCTTTCTTGCTTCTTACAGCTGCACTGCTGGTGCAACTCCCAAATTCTCATTCTGGTATTTCCTTTGGCGGGAACTTGGGGACTGCAGCTCTTTTTGGCAAGCTCAATCCTTATGGGAAATGTCCCCAGAGCTCAGAGGTGACAACTGTCTGCCTAATTTAGCTCTTTGGGGTATGTCTCCTGTTGATTAGTGGTGACACTTGGCCAAAACAAGAAGTTGGCCCAAACCTGTGAAGTGACACAGCAGAAGCCAACTCAACCAGGTCCAAGAGGATGCAGCTGAGCCACAGCAAAGTGTGTTGTGGCACCCATACAGCCACCTGGTCCTACTACAAGCAGGCTTCCCTCTCAAAATCACTACAATTGTGTCGGTAAGCATCAGTGTGACTGGGAGATTGGGAAAGAATCATTTGCTGAACAGAAACATAGAGCAGCATCAAGGAAACAGAGAAGAAAGTGAAGACTGTATTAGACTCAACAGAAGCCATGCTGCGGACCCCCTTCGGTGGCAGATAAGATTGTGGCCTTTATATATATTATGAATGTAGCTGTCTGCATTATGAATTTGCCTGACTAACCAGGTAGGTAATCAGCAGCCTAGCCAAAGAGCTTAGTGGCTTGAGACTTCAGAAGATGAGGTTGTGAGAGAGGCAGAGAGATAACTAGAAGCAATTTGCAATTTTAATTTGGGCAGAGAACAAAAAGGCACAAATTCAAGTAAAATGAAAAACAGGAGTATGGGGTTTTCTGAATGGGGTGGGGCTCAAAATGTCAGTCTTGTCCTTGCTGGCCATTATTCAGTTCAAACATCTTCCTCAGCTGTTGTCCCATGGCAGGCTCCAGATGTGGACACAAGCTTGTTGAATCTTAAGGTAGGATATCTTAGCATGTTCATATATTTGGAGCCCTGAAAAGCAGCTCAGTTAGATCACTGCTGAGCTGAGGAGGAGGAGGAAAGTGTTAAGTACCCTCTTCCACTGAAAATCTCAACCTTCCAAAGGTGCTTAAAAAAAAGAAAAGGTTAGGCCTTCATGACAACATTTGCATGTAATATCTACTTTGCTTGGCTCAAAGAGAGAATGTACAATATAAATTACTTGACCTAAGGAAGACTTTGAGGTCATTTCATTTGAGAATCTGATGAAAGATTATTGTGACACCTGCTTGCTTCTAAAATACTGTACTCTATTTAGAGAGAGAGAGAGAGAGAGAGAGAGAGAGAGAGAGAGAGAGAGAGAAATTACAAAGACACAATTACTAATGAGCTTGATGTTATTATTTTTGTTTGTATCCTCTATCACTGAACTGTGGCAAACAGAGATGTGGGTTATGCTATTTAATCCTCACAGCAACCCTGTGAAGTGAATCAAGGAGTACGGGGAGAGAATGACTGGCTCAGGATCACCCAATGAAATTCAGAACTGAGTCAAGATTTGCATTCACATTCCCCAGGAAAAGTCCCGTGCTCCAACCAGTACCTTACTTCACAAGGAAACTAAGCCCTGTAGGATTCTCCCTGGTCTTCTTACGGCTCAGAGAAGTAGGAACCATGCTAGATATAGCCATTCATGTAAAATATAAGTTTAGCAGAGCCCAGATTAAATATACATTAATGCAGTAACTAAAGTATCAAGACTTTGCATATTCAAGTCAGATTAAATAGGTAAATGGGGAAGAAATAATGTTAAATAGCACATATGCATAGATAACAGAAATTCAAACTGGGTATGAAAATTACATGCCACAAGCTTTTAATTTTTTTTGTTTATTGGGAATATAGTTTCAACATGATTCAGAAGAAATATTATGGAGGGAATTCAAAACTTTTTAAAAACAAGAACAGTCATTAAGAATTTATTTTCAACAGGAAAGTCAGGGAGAAATTAAAATTAATGAGAAGGATTGGGGAAAGGAGGGGGAGACTTTGAGGATGACAGCTCAGTTTGCTACTGAAAGCACACACTTGATGTTAATCAGAAGCAGGTCACATACAAGTGCCAGCCCTTGTCCTGCTCTTACAAACTGCAAACTCAAAACAGTGTCGCATTTCAGTCCCTTTATGCTACTGTGCAGTAACTACAGAAATAGGAGGAATGAAAGGTAGATATAAAGAGGAGGAAAGGCTGTCTGTGATAACAGCCTGATTGTTGCTTAGATGGAGACAATCAATTCCTATTCCAGTTAAGTACGTATAAGCCCTAACAAAGGAACACCATGGGAAAATATGCTGGGCTATAATGAGCCACTTCACCCAGGCGGCCTTCTTTGCTACAAGACCAGAGAGCTACATCCCAAATGTAGTAGTTTTTGTAGTGCTGGCTAACTTTCTAAATTACCTTTTGGTTTGTCTTAGTAGTGGGCCAGTTGCTGTAATCTGGGCTCCTGGAAGAGGCTTCAGGGGCAGGTAGACAAGTGCTCAAGGCAGAGTGTAAACTGAATGCACAGGCAAGAAAGAGGGTGAGAGCCAGTGTGGTGCCATATGGAGTGGACACCTGGGAGATACAGATTTTAGTCCTTACTCAAGTCATTAAGCCCACTGGGTGACTTTGGACCAGTCACTCACTCTCAGTCTAACCTTCCCCACAGAGTTGTTCTGAAGATGGGTTTCTCATGAGAAGGAAAAATGCAGGATACAAATGCAATGTCATCATAATAATATGGACCTGTGCTGGGAGATGATGCCACTATGAGCAGAGCAGCACAGTCTTTCAAGTAATAAGAAAAAAAAATCCATTCCAAGTGAAAGACCAAGGAAATCTGTCAGAATTTGCCTTGCTTGAATGATGTGGAATGAGATGGGGAGGAGAGAGCTGAATGGGCTGACTCCAATGCATAGTGACACTGCTTAACTGAAGAAGGGAGAGATGGCCTTTTTGGCCTTACTAGTAAAGGCCCCTTCAATGCAGATGTCATAGGCCATGTCATGGTTCAGCTGCTGCATGTTAATCCCTGGAGGTGCCCAGAAGGCTGTCTGACCTTGTTTGTTGAATTATTTTCAATGTTTAGGCACTGAGGATGTGGATTCAGTGCTTGACACATTGCGTGACTATATGTACACTTGCCCTTGGCTCCTCACATTTATTACAGCTTCTTGAATCTATTTAGGGAAGGCATGGCTGGGTCCAGGAGGTACTAAATTCTTCATGAAGAGAGAGTATGATCTTAAGTGAGGTGAACACTCCTGAAGGAAACTTCCCTGGACCCAAAAGATTTTAACTATTATAGGCTAAAAGGCAAATGTGCCCTTCCTTTTATTGTATTCCCTTTGTTTACTTCCAACTTTTCTAGAGGCAATGACATATGCGCATTCTGGCTTTCAAGTCCCAAGCTCCCTCTCCACATGGAGAGAACATGAGTCGAGCACCCAACACACCAGAACCAGTTCCCAACGATCATCTTTCACTACACTCCTATTTCCATAAAAGGCTAGAAACTTCCCACAGCTGTGATCCATTGTCTCCTACAAAGGCTATGAGAAATTACCCAGGTTTATTATGCAGAGAGTGGGTGTGAACCACTTTGCTCCTAGTAGGGAAAAGTGCCTCTTGACCTGTGGCTATGCATGACTGGGCATTTCTGCCTGTCCACCTTTGCTGTTTCATTATCCCCTGAAATTCCTTATCCTGCAGCGCCAACTCATACAGCTGTGTTGCCACTGGTGATGTCCCTGCCTGATAAACAGTTGTTTCTGTTACGGTCGGGTCTTCCAGTTCAGAAGGATTAGCCTTACCAGTCTCCAGTGCCTCCCCTTCCCCTGCTCACCAGGTTTTCGGTGGCCAGACAGAAGTGAATCGTTTAACCTTCGAGTTATGCAGCAGCATAGAAATGCAAGCAAACAAACAAACTTCTGGTTACACTACACCTTCTCTTTAGAGCCCAAATTTGTGTCTGAGGTGAAAATCCCACCTGAACTGGAGCAAGGTCTCAAAGTGGTCAACCACATCATGACACTCTTGGATGCCACATTTTCTAGAGCTATTCCATTGGAGCTTAGGCATGGTTTTGACATTGAAGCTACTTTGGCTACCCTGCAGGATGACCTTTGTTTACAGTGAGACAACAGAATGCAACCGCATTGGCTCTCCTTAACCTTTCAGTAGCATTCAGTATCATACTTCATGGTAGCCTTCTGGAGCAGCTGTCTGGGTTGGGATATGGGCACCTCACTCATATATGGATAGCTGTCTCAGAATAGATTTGGTGGATTCATTTTTTACTCTTGCTGTTTAGCATCTTTTAGGCTTCTGTCTCATCGCCCATGCTGTTGCTATCTACATAAGACTGCTGAGAGAGGCCATCCAGGGATGTGGAATCCACAATCATCAGTATGTGGCACTGTACTGGATCAGAGCTAACAAAATGAAGCAGAATCTAGAAGAGCTGCTGTTATTAGGGGTAGATGAGTGTTGCTTAACATGTTCTGGAGGGGTTGCACCTGCCCTACCAAAGGATAAGGTTTGCAGTTCAGAGGTAGCTCCTGGATCCATCAGTACAACAGAATGTACAAGTGGCTTTTGTAGCAGAGTGACTGGGTTCACACAACATGACAAACAACTCTGCACAGTAAGTAGATCCCCCTGCCTTCAACACACTAGTCAGATGGTCACATGGTTACACCTGGCCAGTGCAGTTTCTACACTCACTGCTCTGTCCTCCTGGCCTCCCCATGAGCAAAATCCCCATCCTTTTCCTCTTCTTACCTATGGACTACAGCAGTCTTCTGATAGGTCTTCCTGAGGTGGGTTCCCCCTGCCACATGTGCCTGCATATCTGCCGCACTTTGAAGCCACTCCAGCCCTCATAGAGATTTTTATTAAATGAAAATTGATGGGTTTGCTGCATTTATCCCCTCCCTCTGTATATTTTCATGCAGCCTCTCTGCTTCCAAATCTAAAGGGGGAGATGGACATTTCACTTGGCCAATGGGACTAAAGCAAGCAATGACATGGCTGCTGCTAGGAAACTGAGGCCAGTAGAGATCAAATGTTAGAAGTAGCCACTTCCTTGGCCAATGTTGCTAGAGGACTCCATACCAGCAATGGTAAAATGGTAATGCCAAGCCCAGATGACTGAAAAAAGCACAGTGAAGCATGGAAACCCTAGATCACACCAATGATACTCTCTGTGATTTCAGAAAACAAATCCTACCATGCAAGAATTCTGGAATAGGGTCCAAGCAACACAATAGGCCTGCAACAGTGAGATTTTACCATGGGTTTTCATGTCATGCAATCCCACCCAGCGTCTTTTATCAACTTAGGTTGGTATCCAAGCCACAATGGTAACTGTACATATATAACTTGACTTCAGTAATATATGCTCTGCTAACTCTTGTTCATATTACTGGAATGTGTTGTACATGTGGCTGCCTTTGAAGATGGTCAAGAAACATCAGCTAGTATAGCATATGGTAGGAAGAATGGTACCCAGACAGGCAATATGAAAGTAATATGCTGGTCCTTTGTTGTCTTCACTAGCTTCTGGGTGATTTCTGGGCCCAGTTCAAAGTGCTGGTGTTTACTTATACAGTGCCACAATGCCTCTTTAAAACATTCTCAGTGCTATATTCTAACATTAAGTCTATCTTATGAAAATAAACTGCTTGCATTTAAAAACACTCAATTTAAATCTAATTCCACCAATCTGGAAGCTTTTAATGAAAAGTCCACTTGATTTGTCTCCCCTTGACTTCAGGGCAGGGTACATAATCTGTGAAATAACAAAATCCATTATTCTTGTACCACCTCCCATTAAATATTATAGTGATGGTTTGTATTTGCAATTTTTTCCAGATTTACTCAACTATTAGACAAGTTCCCAAATCCTATACATATAACCAGCTATGATAGAACACAGAGTGGCCTGTCTCAAGGTGCTAAGGAAAGGCCATTCCATTTTGCTCTGCTGACATCAATCACACTCCCCTCAAAATTGCCTCCCTAGATTAGTCAACGTATTGTTTGTATCTGGTTTCTCATTTGGATGATGCATGTGAATTTTGTGCCAAAACAGCTTCCTGGATTGACATAAAATGCCACAGGTTGTACAGCAGAGCTAGCATCCATAAACTAAATGTCTTACGACAATTATTATGTTTGTTTCTGCATGCTTAGATCTTAGGTCACAAGTGGACATTCATACTTCTGAACAGCCTTCCACAGGAGATTTACTAGGTTCCATCATAATATATTTCTGCTTTTTAAAAGCTTATAAAAGACATGCTGCTTTATTTCACTAGTTAGCATTAATGTTTGTTTTGTTTTAAAAATGAGTTTTAGTATTTACTGTATGTGGATGCCTTGAGTGTACAATTGAAAGTTGGCTTTGTAGAATTTATAAGTAAAATAACAACTAAGCCACATATGGGCTGAATAGATAGATAGGATGTGTTCTGAGCTATTGAAATGGATGATTCCATTGTGTGAATTGGGTCTTTTTGTTTAATAGTTTTATATGATATTTACTATACTTTAAAAATATATTTGTTGTTGCCAAGAGGTGACTATTTATAAGTTCAGAACCAGATTAACATTATCCTCTTACAACTCTGTGTTCAAGTAATGGAAGTCACTGAAAACGTTTCCCAGGTCTTGTCAGAAAAGAAAGAAAAGAACTGCAAAAAGCAACTGCGCACATTTGGCTAGCCAAACTTGCTAACATTGGATATTCACTCCACAAAAATGGTGAAAATAGGTAATTCTGAATACCTATCTCACCTGATTCTGCTGGTTCAGATGAAAGACCTCAGGAGAAAAAAAGAAATAAAGGAATAGGCCAGTATATATAACAAATGGCAATGTGGTAATAAGATACTAGCCGAGTGGCCTAGCAAGCTTGGGAAGTCTGACAGAATCCAACAATAAAGCATAGCTGAAGCTATTTTATATGATGCATATGTATATGAGAGCCAATGTAGTGTAGTGGTTAAGATCACAGGATTGGGATTCTAGTCCCCGCTCAGCCATGGAGCCAACTGCGTGACTTTGGGCCAGTCACAGATTCTTGGTCCAGCCTACCCTCACAGGGTTGTTGTTGTGGGGATAAGACTGAGAGCAGGAGGAGGAGAATGATGTAGGCATCTTTGAGTTCTTATAAAGAAAAAAGGTGGGATATAAAGCTAATACATAAATAAATAAAGCAGCAGAACAGGGAGCAAGGAACAAACTTAGAGCTGGAGAAGCAAAACCCTGGCTGAAGAAAAGACAAGTCCCAGTCTATATACCTATAGTTTTACCTGAGCTACTGGCTGAAAATAGCCTATGCATGTCATCTTCCTCTAATTCGAACAGGAATACTTCTCATGACAAATCCATTACACCACAAGGTACTATGCTCTCATAAATATCCTAATGAGAACTCTCCTGTGTAGTATGTTGGCTCTGTCTGTTGCTTTTAGTTAAGCTTTTCCCTTCATGAACATTACAAATGCTACAAGTACACACCAGAATCTGCACTGAAAAAGTTCAAAGAAGTAACTTCTCACAGCTTTATCTAGAATGTAATAATCTCAACAGCAAACTCCACCAAAGTGACTTTTGATATAGTGGCCACAAAGCAGTGAAACATAGGCAAGATGTCATATTAAAAGTGTCTTGCTTATTAATATTTGCCCTGGTTTCTTTAAGGCTTGGCATCTTTCTCAATAATGTATGAAAGTGGGTTGAAGAGATTGCACAAAAATTCTGCTTTAGGACTCAGTTGACCCAAATACATAGTTCCCCTAAATGTTGCCTGGTATCCCCCCCACCTCCCTGCTGCTTTCTACATGGCTGCATTGCAGAACTGTAATTTCAGATTATTGTGCAGTATCATCCTCATACGGCTCCTAAACCCAAATTAAATGGCTCCCGTATTCCCAGGACTAATTTGACTTTTGAACCTTCTTCAGATAAAGGCCTGTGTAAAAAGGTGAGTTTTGGAAATAAGTGAGGAAAAATGGTAACAGGTCAGCTTAGTTTGACTTGATTTAAACAAAAGACACCGATTCAGTTCTTTACTCTTTGTTTTGGCTATCCCTGCAGAACCAGGGGAAAGAGAAATAGCTTCCCCCTTAGGTGACATAGCAGCAGCTGTATAGTTTCTGAACATTCTGCTCCAAAATTTTCAGTTATTTGAGATGAACACATTGTCCTGTCTAGGAACTCTCAATAATGTATTCCCCCTTGCAAATAAAACAAGTGCACACATACGGACATGCCAATTTCATATCCAAGTCCCAAGATGATGTTTTTGGAACTTGGTTGATACAACCAAGCTGCTGGTATGGAGAATGCTGGATGAGTGCTTCAATGAATGATTAGTGTGCTGTTATTTAAATAAGTGCCTTATTCAAGTTCAACTACATTTAGCATATCAAAGCAGCCCTAGTGTCAACAATAAGGACTGTGTGTCACATGAAATTATTACGTCTAAATACTCAGTTCTGGTAACACGATGAAAAGATGCAAGAACTCCAGTCACAAAGTCACAGAACACCCTTCATCTCACCTTTACTTGGTGCAAGCAAATTGACATGAGGCCCTGTGGAGGGTAAAATAAAGGTCTTCTAGGCCAATAAATCAAAAAGGTCTTTTCTCCCTGTACCTATTACAATTACATAGAGCAAAACAAGGACTGCTTAAACATAGATGGTACTATGGAACACTTTAACAATGGTGGTCATCACAAATCTTACCTTGAAAAGCAATTTCTAGTCATAAAGTGCCTTAAACCAAAGAAGACTCAACTAGATCACTTCAGCCTATTCCAAGTAGTGGTTTATTAAACATTAGGAAAGGAATAGAAAATAGAACTGCCAAAATCTAACTCCCTTTATACAAACATTTGGTGTGACCACACTTGGAAGACTGTGTCCAGTTCTGGTTGCTTTACCAGAAAAATGACATTGTTCAGTTGGAAAAGGTACAGAAAAGGGTAACAAAAATTATCAGGGAGCTGTAGCAGCTCGCCTGTAAGAAGTGGCTACAACAGCTGGGACAGTTCAGCTTAGAAAAAGGACAAATAAGAGCTGATAGAGGTGTTTAAAATAATGCACAGTGTGAAGAAAGTAGAGAGGGAGACACTTTTCTCCCTCTCCTGGAACACTGAAACCCAGGGTCATCCCATGAAGCAAATTGGTGTGAGGTTCAGAACAGATAAAAGGAAATATTTTATCTAAACTGAAGCTCAATCCAGACAAGACGGAGGTCCTGTTGGTTGGCGGATCAGGCTTCGGGAAGGGTGAATTGAACCTAGTCCTGAATGGAGTTGCACTCCCTCTTAGGGACAAGGTCCATAGCTTGGGAGTGCTCCTCGACCCAGAGCTTTCACTGGAAGCTCAGGTGACAGCGGTGGCGAGGAGCGCTTTCTTTCAGCTTTGGCTGATCCATCAGCTGCGCCCCTACCTGGAGTACGACTGCCTGGCAACAGTGACACACGCGTTGGTGACTTCCCGACTTGACTTCTGTAACGCGCTCTACGTGGGGTTACCCTTGAAGATGGTCTGGATACTTCAATTGGTTCAAAATAGAGCTGCCAGGCTGCTGCCAGGGACTGGGCGTTATGTTCACATGACTCCAGTCCTCCGTCAGCTTCACTGGCTTCCCATTGAAGTCCGGGCCCAATTCAAGGTGTTGGTGATGACCTATAAAGCCCTAAAGGGCTTGGGTCCTGGTTACCTGAAGGAGCCCTTACGTCCATATGTGCCCGCCCACCCCTTGAGATCTGCGGGAGAGACCCTTCTCCGGGAACCCTCCGTGAAGGAAATTAGGAGGGTGAGTACTCAGAAGAGGGCTTTCTCTGCGGTGGCGCCCAATCTATGGAATGTGCTCCCCAGAGAGGATCGCCTGGTGCCGTCGTTATTTGTTTTTCCGCGCCAGGCGAAGACCTTTTTATTCAAATGTCATTTTAATTGTTAATAGTATTTATTCATTTTATTCTTTGGCCAGGGTGACTTAATTTATACTGTTAATTTATATTATTTTATGGAAGTTTATTTATGGATGTGAGCCGCCCCGAGGCTTTGGCGAATGGGGCGGCATAGAAGTCTCCTAAATAAATAAATAAATAAATAAATATTTCTTCACATAATTTATAGTTGAACAATGGAATTTGCTGCCATAGAAAGGGGTGATGGCCACCAATCTGGCTTTAAAAAGGGATTGGACAGATTCACAAGGGAGGAGGCCATCAGTGGCTACTAGCCTTGCGGGCTATGTGCTACCTCCTTTACTGCAGATGACCTGCCTGTATACACCAGTTGCTGAGGAGCTTGGGCAAGAGGAGGTCTTGCACCCATCTTCCCGGAGAGCCTTACCTGCCTGGAGTGCCTTGGACTGTTGGGCAGTATGAAATGAAACAAACAAACAAACAAATCCTGCTTGAGGGAACCTGTTAGTTTGCCACCATGAGTACAGAGTGTTGGGTAGTACCAGCACGTCAACATGCTCTTCCATCAGGTGGTGGACCAGGTTGCTGGCAACCTGCTCAAGCCACTGCCTTGCTCCACAAGAAGATGTGGCTACAAAATATCATTCTGGAAACTCCATTTCTCCTATACAGACTCCTGATCAGCAGGCCACCTGGTCTACCTGCCACCATCAGAGAGCATGGAGGGAGGCTAACTATTTAATACAGATGCCAGTAATTTCCAGTAAAGCTGATGGATTTTTTTGAAAACCCATAAGCTTCCAGACTACACCAAAATTGTGTTTTAGTCTGAGAATTATCTAAAATGGCTTCAGCCAAGGTGCAGATCAAAAAATTGTTATGTGTTTTCAAGCCATCTCTGACTTATGGTGACCCTATGAGTGAGTACCCTCCAAAATGTCCTGCCCTTCACAGCTCTGCTCAGCTCTTGAAAATTCAAGGCTGTGGCTTCCTTTAGCAAATGAAAATTGTATGAAATGTTTTGCTTGAGGTCTAGGGAGATACACGGGGATGGTGACAGTTGTAGAGATCATAAAATATATTTCAGAAGCTTACTTGCTTTGCAAAAAAGAATTTAGCCTTTACCTATGATTATATGTGGATGGATCCATAAAGCTATGCAGGTGCCAAGAACTGGTTAACTGAGGCAAGAGGAAAATAGAATGCAGACTTAAGAATATACAATATTTAAGGGCAAACCGCCCTGCCCCTGCCAGCTACTTATAATCGGTAGGGTCTCCGGTTAATATTGGCATGTGAATATTTATTCTAGATAGTATATGATGGGAAGCCTCTGGAATTGGAAATTTAGTGTAGATCTCCACTTCCCATCTACGTAGAATGCCTCTTTAAATGGGAGGCCTGATTCAGTATAATTTCAGTCAAGAAGACTAAATCAAGAAGACTCAGGAAACCTGTACAGGGATAAAGCCATTTCTATAAATACCTACTAATCAGTTCATAGGTTGACAGACTGACACAATTTAATAAGGCCCAGTGTAGGAACATAAGGAAGTAGGGATTACTCACTATTCTGTCTGAAATGGGGTTGATATACAGACCCATTTTAAATGACCATAATCTTGGCTTACTTCTGATATCAAGACAAACCATGATTTATTGTGATGCAAACAAGTTGCAACAAGCATCAGACTTGCATGCCCTGCCCTTCCCTTCCCTTCCCTTCCCTTCCCTTCCCTTCCCTTCCCGCAGGGCCATGGGGAGGAGATTAGATTTTTGCTTCCATTTTTTAATTCTCTGCAGCTTTTCATTTCGTTTGAACCAGACAGACTGTAGTTTACTTGAACAATGGTTTACTTGAAAAAAGCCAACTTTAAACCAAGGATTGTGAAGCTGACTTGCTTGAACAAACTGTAATTGAGATTAATCACAATTCAACTATGCTGTCACTAATAAAAATGGGAGTGAAAGCTTCCGGTCTTCACTGGAGGGGGAGAAAGGATGTGGGGGACTATCCAAGCCTGAAGCTCACTCTGGCTAATTCCTGTAAAACAAACTAACAAACAGATGGCTTACTGTGACCCTTGAACTGGCCCAATCATTCCAGGTTCTGGCAAAACTGAGAATTATGCTGACTTAGACACTTGTTAGAGCACTCATGTTGTAAAATGAGGAACAAAGATGCTTTATGTGCAGGCAAAAGGACTACTCATGTCTCGGTTTAATACTGTGATATCACCTGAATGTGCTGCCAGAGCACAATATCCTTTAGTTGCTACAGCAGTTGCTGTCCACCATTTTTCTTCTCACCACACTACCAGTCTACATTTGCCCAAGCACAATTAATTCATTTTCAGGTAAGTAAACACACTATTAAAGGCCCTCAGCACAACTCCCTGCTGTTGAGTGGCAAGGTTGTCATGTTTTACACTGCTGTGCAATTTTTAGCAGCCATGGCAGTACAAAGAACTCCCAATATGCACTTTCTCCAGGGGTATTTATAACTCAGTCAATTTGAAGCTGAGTTTATGAGTTCACGGAAAATGCAATGTTGGAAAACTGTTCCCACCCACTTATTATAGAGAGATCCACTTGGTCATGGGGAAAGCAAAGGGGGATTTCAAGAATAATAATGTTCCCCATTGCTATCTGTACCCTACAGTGCTTTGGCTGATATGTCAAGAAGCCACAGAACCCTTGGATTCTTCCTGCATTACAGTGGCATAGCCCAAGAGGGAGGTGCCCAGAAGCAAAGTAGTGCTTACCATAATGAATCAAACTGGCTTTGAGTAGTTGAAATCAGCCACTTGATGTTCCTGTAATGAAGTTTCATTTTCTAAGGTTAACAGTCTCCAGATGCACAAATATTCCCTCCGGAAATTTCTTTAAAATGAATGGAACAAACAACAACAAAAAAGTACAAGATCAAATCTTCTGTGTAAGAAGCAGGGTATGATGTTTTAGAAAATGCATGCAGCGGGTGGTGCAAAACTAGAAGCAGGTGGCTAAAAATTTCCTGCAGTCCATGTGAGTGAGGGCTTTCTATCTCAAACAGGGGACTAAAGGAAAGCTGAAAAGGAAGCCTCTGGTGCAGATATGGTGTAAGTTTGCCTAAAGAGACCAGTGCAGTTTATATCTGTTTACAATGAAGAGTGGCCCAGTTTTCATATGGAAATATACAATGTAAAAAAAAAATGGAAGCAAGCAAATTGGTGGCGTTTAGCAATAGCATTCATCAGCCCACAGTGAGTAGTTTTAACTTAATTCAAGTAGTTAACAATGTGCAGCTCTAGGAGGTGTGTTACAGATCAGTGCCAATAAAAATGGCATGCAGTGTCATGCTCTCTGTCATTTCATATATAGCAAACCCTATATTATTTGATTCCCACAAATCCTTGCATCCAGCTTGTCATCCCATGTGTAAATCCATTAAATTCACAGCTCCACATTAACACTGTTCCATTTTTTAAAAAGTTCAGATACTCTGAATATTTTGGATGTCTTTGGCTCTATAGCTGGAGAAAAAGGTTAACCTACCCTCCTTACAGACAGCTCCCTGCAAACAAATCCACTTTTTTGAGGTTTCTGAATGTGTATCAGAAGCACGTCTTCCACTGCCCTGCTACTCTTTGCCCCAGAGGCGGGCAATGCATGGCCCTCCAGATGTTTTGGCATACCACTCCCATCATCCCTCACCTTTAGCTGTGTTGCATAGCACTAATAGGAATTATAAGACAAAATGTCTGAAGGGCCACAAGTTGCCAACTCATGTTGCATACTCACATGTTACAGTTGGGTTAATATTTATCAGTTGTGATTTTCCACTACCCCAGGGACATCTCCCATAATAAACAAATATTCTTATAATACTGGTAGGCATAATAGTAGGCATGTCATGAGTGGAACCAGCTGGAGCCAGGGGTCATATTAGATGACCCAGGAGGCCCCTTCTGACTCACTGTGTTTCTATGTTTCTAATATTCCCATAATACTTAAAAGGAAAATTCAGACTACCAGTATGGTCCTGGTCTATATAATTCTGTTATTGTTTAATTAAGTATCTTATTGTGAGCCACCAAGAGAGCTTTGGCTATTGGGCAGAATAGCAATATAATACATAACCAAAGGAAATGCTAAACTACATGCAAGTGTCAAAAACAAGAACAACACAGCCATTTTACTATGTTGGTGGTCAAGGGTGTAACATTGCAATCCTATGTGCTCCAAAAGGGATTGTTGCAAGGTAAATAAATTTAAGACTCCAGTCCTCAGCCTACTTCACAAAAAGGCATAGGTTCAACACTCTTGCCAATACTGATAACTGAAAACATTTCAGTTCATTATGTTTTTGTAGATCCAACCCAGACAATAATAAGCATATTTTCACATTTTATAGGTCCAGACTTTTATTCCAGAATGAAATCTGGGCCAAGGGCGGGGAGCTGGGCATGGAAAACTTGTTACAGTTACACTCATGCTTCATAAAGTGATATAAAATTATTTTATAAATTAAGTCCCTAATAAGGGTCCTCAAAATGGTTTAACAAATCAAAAACAAAAGGTAACAAAAACTAAAGCATACTAAAATCTAAACTCTAAACCCTAAAATCTACTGTTCATACAGCCTTGCTCATTATGGTAGCATTTTCTAAGTTTCCAGTGCTTGACTTTTTGCTTTTTATAGTCTTCTACATCAGTAGTTCTGAAACTCTTCAATTCCCAAGTAATTACAGAGCCAGGCAATGGTCACAGAAACTACCCATACCATGAGCAAAACCTTTTACCCTCACGCTTCTTGCATCCCTGGGCAGGTGAGAAAAGCAGAGGTTTCAGTCATGCTAATGATTGGCTTTATTCCCTGAGATAGAAGAAACCAAGCCATCATTAAGTTGAGGTCATACAACAGGGCTTTCTGGCCATGCTTTGGAAAATGCTCTTCTAACTTGATGTTCTCTATGTAATTGTGACCTTTTTTCTTAAATTATATGCCCCACCTTTTTGTGTGCAAAGCTGCCATACGTGTAGCAGTTTGTAGAAGATGTTCAAGTCTTGAGTATTTTTCTCAACTAGGCCTGGGGGAAAGAAAACTGTGTGTCTGTTTTGGGAAGTACACATTCTTGAAAAGACTCAGAGGATGTAGTAAATCGCACCTGTGAAAACCCATGAGGTAGTCTGTGTTTGTTATTTTCTGAGACAAGATGGGGTTTATGCTTGCTGTATGAGCTTGCCTGCAGTTGCTGATGTGCAGGCTTTATTAAACCTACTTACTTGGAAGAACCCAAACAAAGAGTGAAGTTCCTTTTCTTCAGCAAGTTACACAACAAGTTTTGTACATTGTCACAACTCCATGACAGGAAAGGCTTCCCTTGTTGATTTCTGTCCATATTCAGTCCATTAAAGTGCAGAACCTCTTGTTGGTAAAAATAAATATAAAAATGTGGAAACTCCAATATGCTTTCATGAAATATGTCAAAAGTGAGAGATTATAGGATCGGCACATGATTTAAAACTCAGGGGGCTGATTTAAAAGGAAAAGAAACTGACATAATTGATATGCCGTTACTTCCCTCCTTTCTTTTTCAGTGTTCTCAGGGCTGGACAGTGAGGGGCACTGGGAGGTTAACAAAGGACAGAAGAGATTTAGGAAGGAAATTCAGGAACAGCTGAGAGAGGAGGAGGATAGAGAGAAAATTCATCAAAGAAAAAAGGATAAGAACATTACAAAAGGGGATTTATTTCAGAGTCTTTTGGAAAGAAATTTCAGAGAGAATAAAAAGGGCATTTAAAAATAGCTTTCACTCCCAATGCTGTGGAGTTTAGTGAACTGGCCCTGCCTCCCTTGGCAGCAGTTTGCCTAGTATAATCTATCCCTACTCTAATGTGATACGAACTTATTTTTGCTTATTGAGCAAGAGAGTAGCATCATCTTTTATCTGCAATTCATGGTAATATCCTTTGCAAGGTCCTTACAGAATTACAAGATGTTTTTAGAGATATTGTAGTCCTTCCCATTTGACATCTTTTTTTAAAAAGGAAACAGTCCAGTACAAATTTCATTATCCAATTCACAGCTGCCCAAAACACCCAGTAATTCAATTTACTGAGAAATTAACGGAGGGCATTTTCCTGATTTAGCCTTGGCTTACTTTTGAATCACTGGTCTGTCCAAGTTTTGAACTCCATGTAGGTATAGAAGTTGCCTTTTTAGAGGTAGTGGTGAAAAGCCTCATGAAAAAAAAATCCACCAGCCACTATTCATTGTACATTTTTTTTTTTTGCAATTGCGAATTAAGTATAATTGAAGTTAAACTGCTGAAATAGGATGACCTGGGAGGTGGGGGATGCAAAACTGGCCAATGCGTGTGTATACAAAGCCTAGAGGCTTACAAGCAGCAATTGCACATCAGGAGGAGGAGGAGAAGCAATCATTGCTTCCACTTCACTAGATGGCTGGTTCTGGTTGTCTACCTGAGGTGTTCTGGAGAAGGAAGAAAGGAAGTTCATATCTCAACAGCACCACTCTCCTCCCCTTCCTAGCCCCAAAGCACCCTTTTAACCAGGGGTTCTCAAACTTTTTCAGTAGGGGGCCAGTTGAAAGGCGGCGGTGGCTGGTGTGAGCTGGCGAGGTGGGGGTGCTGGGGTGCACAGGATGATGAGGTGGCGTTGGGCACGTGCGAGGCGGTGGCTTGCTTGCTCACTCAGTCAGAGATCTCCCAGCAAGTCCAAAATCATCTCTGAGAGAGCAAGCCACCACCTCCCCGTCTGCACTGCGAGGCGGCAAGCATGCGCACGGGTGGCTGCGCAGGCCAGATAAATGGGCATGGCAGGCCGGATCCGAACTGCGGGCCATAGTTTGAGGACCCATGCCTTTAACCCTTCTCCAAGGTTGATTTTCCAGCCTCAGAGAAGCAGCCAGCACAGTTCTTTCTGTGTCTGCTGTGGGGTGGTGGGGGAAGGAGATCAGAGCACAGATCCCAGCTCCGAAGTTGGAATGTTGTCTCTTTCCTCAGATCTAAGAACTGATTTTATTCTACCACCCCTCAGAAAATGCTTAGGGGCCATAGGATCACTCTGTAGATAATTTATTTTAGTCAGCGTAATTTGGATGGATTGTTCCATAATAGGGTTTTCAAGATAAGAATACTGAGAAATCATTTACCAGTGCCTTCTTCTGCACAATGCTAACTAGAGTTAGCTTGAGCATTACTGCCATTGTGTATAAATGATTCTCTGCCGGTGTCACCCCCCTTAAGAGGATGGATGCATCTGAGTCTTGTGTTTCTGCTTTGAGCATTCAGCCTTGCATGAGCCTGCACAGAGACCAGCCTAGTGAGACAATCTAGCCTCCCGGCAGCCTTGCTCTCAGCTTCTCTGACACTCAAACTCGCTTATCATGTTAAGCTGTACATTCAAGAGGGGGCCAATCTATCAAAATTACACTAACTACAATTAATTATTTAGAGAGTGATCCCATGCCCCTAGGTATATTCTGAGGGCCACAGAAGATTTGAGATTTTATATATCTTAGTTCAGTCATCACTCCAAATGGAGACTGCAGCCAAAAAAAAAAAAAAATCAAAGACTGAGCCTGGGAAGGGCAGCAAGAAAGAAATTAGAAAAGATAATCAAGTCTATGGATGTTCCTCTGGACACCAAAGGCAACATCATCCACACTATTGTATTTCTGATCACTATGTATGAGTGTGAAAGCTGGACAGTGAAGAAAGCTGACAGGAAGAAAATTGATGGGTTCAAAACATGGTGCTGGAGGAGAGCTTCGTGAATACTCTGGACTGACAGCAAGATGAACAAGTAGGTCCAAGATCAAATCAAATCAGAGCTTTCCCTAGAAGCAAAAATGACAAAATTGAGGCTGTCATACTTTCAGCACATCATAAAAAGGAAAGACTAAATGGAGAAGACAATCATGCAAGAAAAATTTAAGGCAGAAGAAAAGGAAGACCAAATATGAAATGGATTGACTGCATAAAGGAAGTCATAGCTTTGAATTTAGAAAAGGTGAGCAAAGCTGTCATGGATAAAACATTTTTGAAGGGCTTTCATTCATGGAGTCACCTGAATGTGTGGCCAACAACATGATGGCACACAAAAACAACAACCATTTGAATGGAAAATTAATTGGCTGGCATTTTCCCTTCTGTAAAATGTAAATAAACTCTAGTAATTATTTATTAATTGACATGTATGGGTATAAATTAGCATAAGTGCACTTTATACATATTTGTGTTCTATGGCTCCACACTGCTTCTTTTGTTCTCCTCAGTGTCTCTGTTCTGCACTTAAAGAGAGAGGATAAAGCTAGGAGAGCAGAACAAGGTTTATTAAAGTGGGAATGGGGCAAGGAGAACTTATCAGTTAGAGACAAAATCAGGTTGTATCCCATAAACAGTGAATCCTTTGGTGGAAAAAGGATGAAAAAGGTTTCTGAAGCAAGCAAGCCTGACTAACAAAATAGAAAAGGATGTTCCAGTCCATATACAGGATAAGCATGGAAGATAAGGGGACTTCAGTAAGCAAGATGTTAAATGGGGAAAGTGAAAACTAAAACAGCCCCACATGAAATAATATACATACTTTGGGCTCAGTGCTAGAGGGTGTTATACATGGAGCCAGTACAGAAGAAGGAGAGCAAAGAAAGCTAAGTAAGACATGTTCCTAGTTATAGAAAGGTGTCCTGCACTGTTTGCAACATAAGTAAATAGAATTCTTCCTCATGCAGCTGCATTATGTCCATAAACTAGGGAAAGTCAGTGCTATACCTGCATGAATGATTGTGGCTGCTGGTGATGGACACTGCCAAAAATAATTTTATTTTTTGAATTAAATGTTATTCATAATTTTATATAATGCTCAATCTTATGTTAATTCAGAATACATTCATTTTTTAAAAATGCTATTTTTTCAGAAATAATTATTTGCAATGGGAAACCCATCCTCTGTTCTGCCACCAAAATGTCAACAACTTATATCTAAATAGAATTAAGTGTGCAGGTTGTAAACTACTCCCTTGGGACATAATGCCTGCCAAATGTTGCAAAGACTGGAAAATACGCACAGGTCCACGTTTGAGAGACAATTAGTATCCAATGAACTTCACATTACTTTCAGTTGGAAACCGCACTAACCTTTGCCACTCTGGAATCAAGTGGCAAGAAATACATACTTTGATAGTGCTCTCTGAGAGCATCATACTGGCAGATTTCAGAAAGTTCAGACAAAGAGTGCACATGCCAGAGACAAGGGAAAAACAATGCCCTTTAAATTTCTCTGAACCTGAAATCCTGGGTGAAAAGTTCAGTACATTAATTAGTCAGCAATCAGCCTTTGAACTATTCTTTGAACTGACATGGATGCATAGCTTCAGAGTTCTATTTTCAAAGGTAATGAATTTTGCTAACTTAGAGCATCATGTGCTGACTCTGTGTCAGGTGATCACAGCCCTAAACTGATTGACCAACAATGACTTATGTTGTATTTTTCAACTGTCAGGACATGCAGTCACTGAAGTTTCTTGGGGACACCTGAAGGCTGCCAAAATGACTATAATATCCATTCCCTTCCAGCATGTGTCTATACAAAGAACAATTCCCAACTCTCATTGACTAGAACGTATCAAGTAAAAATGAGAAGACTGGGGCCCAGGTTATCCATCATGCTAAATTTAAAATGAGATGTCCTAAGCTTGTTAATAAGTTTGCTCTTTTGCCAGATACAGCATGTGTTCATGATTCTTGTTTAATTACCCCTCTAAAGTGCAAAAGGTTGTGACTGGAAATTGTGGGAAAAGGAAAGAGTCTGTCTTCTCTGCAGGAAAATACAATGATCCAACCTAAATACTCAAACAGATTAAAAGTGAGCAAGCTTCTTGTCCCACATACAAGTTCCAGTGTTAAAACAAAGCACTCTGCCTGTTAGAGTCAGTCATAGTTCCCCAGTCCCCAAGCTTCATATAGCAGAAGAATATCAGGAGGAGGAAGCCCCCACTCCACCCACAAACACACTGCCATGCCCTACTTACCTTTGGTCTCTTTGAATTCAAAGGGACAGGATTCTCATTTCTGAAGTCCTGCTGAGCTGCATGAGTTGTTATTGGAATACAAACTAAGGTGGGAGGGGGCATGAGTTTTTGTGTGCATGAGTTCTTTGAAATGTGTCAGTCATTTCCACCGTTTCTGTATTGCCTACCTGAACTTAAATGCAAAACACAGACATGAAGGCACTTTTAATCTGCTCTCTGCTAAAGAAAAGGAAAGCTTAAAATTGATACTAAGACAGATAAAACCCCAAATACCAGATTCTGTGTATGAGTACATTCATGTCTCCTGCTATATGGAGTTATAATATAGAAATGCAGAGAGGTGGAAGTCTGATATCTTGGGAGTGGATTAATTATTTGTATTAATTCCCTTTCCCCCCCTGCAGGACTCCTTGGATCTCCTGGACAAGTAGCAATATGATAGCTTTACTGACAATCAATCAATCATGTGAATCATCATGCAACCCAAGCAGTCCTGGTTTTAATCACAGGGCCATGGTTTTAATCACAGACTGACAGATATTTGTGTTTGCTTTTTCCTTTGAGGCTGTTGCAGTCCCAGTCAGAGGGCTGCAGGTCTGGTGACCTGCCCCTACCCACCCGCAACAAAATCAAAGTGAAAATGAATCGAAAGCCTGTTTGCATGGTGCTGTTGCAATGGTAGCTAAGGTAGCTGCCACACTGCAGCTTCAGGGAAGGAAGGAATTCCTGGTCTGGCAGCAATGGCCCCGCCCCAGTTTGCTTATTATGCATGTGTAAAGCCTTTTCTCAGAGGAGAAGGCATATTCCTCTCATTGACAACAGGGTGTTTACTTTTAATTCTTAGCTTAGACTGTTCTTCAAACTGAGCAAGCAGTGCAGGCCCCTTTTTGCAAAGGAAAGGACTATTCCAGTTTATGCCCAGTCACCCAGGTTCAACAGGGCTGAATGTGCTTGCTAGCTTGTTGAGTTCTACCAACTGAAGACCTTTTGGGTGGCCTGGCTGCACAGGGAGTCAGTCCTTGCCTTCCCCGCTGAGGGGAAAAGGTAAGCTTGCCTAAGTGGCTCCAGAGAACAGGAGAAGTCATCTCAGGTAGGGGTGTGAAGGTGAGTGCTTTCTGTGTGTGTGCAAATGGAGTTGAATGGGGAGTATGAAAGCACTCTGTCCATCATAAGTAATAATAAAGTTCCATGGCAAGTGACTCTAATGAGAAAAAGAGTCCAATATGGATGGAAATTTTTGAAAAAGGAAATCCTAAAGACACAATTACAAACAATTCCAAGAAAAATGGGGATAAAGGACAATAGGGGAAGCCCATGTGGCTTCACAAAAAGCTTAGAGATGATCTGAAAATAAAAAAAGGACATGTAGAGGAAGGCCAGGCTACAAGGAAAGAAGACAGGCAGGTATCATGCAGGCACGGTGTCAGGACAACTAAAGCTCGGAATGAAGTGAGGCTAGCAAGGGATCCTAAAGGCAACAAAAAAGCCTCCTTCAGATATGAGAAATGGAGGTTCAAGTACTCAATGTGAGTAGTTGAAATGGTAACAGATAACAAAGGCAAGACAGAAATGCTCAGCGCTTACTTTGGCTCAGTCTTCTCCCAAAAGATCCATGTCCTTCCAGATGAAGCTGAGGGAGCAGGATGGCAGCTCAAGATGGATAGGCAAATGGTCAAGGATCATTTGAGTGAGTTGAATGAGTTCAAATCTCCAGGGCCAGATGAAGTCCGTCCTAGAGTCATACAGGAGCTGGCAAAAGAACTCTATTATCTCTGAGAAATCATAGAGGACAGGGGAAGTGCCAGATGACTGAAGAAGGGCTAACATCCCTTTCTTTAAGAAAGGAAAAAAAAGATGAACCTGGGAATTGCAGACCACTCAGTCTAACATCAATCACTGGGAAAATTCTGGAGCAGATTATAAAGCAGTCAGTTTGCAAACACCTTGAAAATACTGCAGTGATTACTAGAAGCCAACATGGATTTCTCAAGAATAAATCCTGCCAGACTAATCTGATTTCATTTTTTGATTGGATAGCCTACCTGATGGACTGTGGGAATGTTGTGGACACATTCTATTTTGACACTGGCAAATATTTTGGCAAAGTGCCCAAGATATTCCGATTAGCAAACTAGCAAAAATGGGCTAGATGGAACAATTATCAGGTGGATCTACAGCTGGTTATAGCATCAGACTGAAAGAGTGCTCACTAATGGCACCTTCTAAAACTGGGGAAAGGTAACAAGTGGGGTACCACAAGGTTCAGTCCTGGGCCCAATACTCTTCAACATTTTTATTAATTATTTGGCTGAGGAAATGTAGGGAGTGATTTTCAGAATTGCAGATGATACAAGACTGGGTGGGATACCCTGGAAGACAGAAATAATATTCAAGGTGATCTGGATAGGTTGGAGCACAGAACTGCCAAACCCTGCCCTCCCCCCCCCCCGAATGAAATACAATAGGAACAAATGCCAAAACCAAATGCATCATTACAAGATGGAAATAGTTGTCTCAATAATACTGCAAGTGAGAATGATCCTGGAATTGTTGTAGATCACAAGCTGAATATGAATCAACAATGTGATGCGGGTGCAAAAAGGGCAAATGCTATTCTAGGCTGAATTAACAGAAGCATCACTTCCAAATCATGTAGAGTACCATTTCCTCTTTACTTAGCACTGGTTAGGCCTCATCTGGGGTACTGTGTCCAGTTCTGGGCACCACAGTTTAAGAAAGATGCAGACAAGCTGAAAAGGGTTCAGAGGATGACAACAAGAATTATCTAGGACTGGAAACAAACTCCCATGAGGAGAAATCGAAAGAATCGGGCATGTTTAGCCATGAGAAAAGAAGACTGAGAGTAGCTAGGACAGAACTCTACAAGTACTTGAAAGGCTGTCACAAAGAGAAAAGTCAGGACCTCATCATCATCACCATCATCATCCCAAAGTGCAGGGCATGGAAAAACTGGCTCAAGCTACAGGAAGCCAGATTGTAGCTAGATAGCAGGAAAAATTTCCTGATTGGTAGAGTACGACAATGGAACCAATTACCAAGGGAGCTTGAGGGTTCTCTCACACTAGAGGCATTCAAGATGCAACTGGACAGCCATCTGAGAGGGATGGTTTAACTTAGTGTCCTCCACTGGGCAGCAGGGTGTGATGGCCTTCTGGCCCCTTCCAACTCTACCATTCTATGATTCTATGAAAAGAAAGTACAGTGGTACCTTGGCTCATGAACTTAATCTGTTCCAGGACTCTGGTTGTGACCCAAAATGGTCGTGAGCCAAGTTAAATTTCCCCATAAGGTTCAATGTAAATAAGGTTAATCCGTTCTGTAACTATTTTTTTTTAATCAGAAAAATGTGAAGCAAAATGACAAAGAACAACAAAGATTGCGGCCATCTCTCCCCCCCTCCACCCAAGCGCAGCTATCTCCCCCTCCCCCACATGACTGCGATTGCGCCCATCATCCCTTCATGCACCCATCATCCCGACGCACTGGGGGGGAGAGACAGGCGCGATCGCAGGCGTACTCTGGGGGGTGAGAGATGGGCGCGAATGCGGATGTGCTTATGGGGGGAGATGGGTGCAGATGTGTTTAGGGGGGGAGATGGCCAAGATCGTGGTTGTGCTAAAGACGTGCACAATCACAGGCGCACGCGTGCAGGAAAGACAGCCGCGATCGCAGCCATCTCCCCAATTGGGGGGTGGTGGGGAGATGGCCACGATCATGGTTGCCACCCAATGTGGAGTCTGCGACCTGAGTTTTTATGAAAATTTTTATGAAAATTTTGTTCACAACCCGATTTGGTCGTGAACTGATGTGTTCATGAGCTGAGGTACCACTGTATGAAAGCATTTAATGAAAGTATGATAAAAGATTAATGGAAAGTGCAGTCTGAGGAAACCTCTGAAGGATGAGATCATAATCTTTTATGTAAGAATTGGTACCCTAATTATTTCCCTTCCCAATCCCTTTCCCTTTGCACTTACATTGTAAGTTCAAGAAAGAGTTTCTATGATGACTAAAATCATCATTGTGGTTATCATAGAAGGATGAATGCCATCAGAAACGTACATGAAATTGGGGCTAGAAATAACTTGACCAAATAGTTATGTGTGTACATGTCAAAAATGGAAGTAATCTGACTTAGACAAAATTTGATTTAATCTATGACTGAACAAAAAAAAGCAAGAAAAAGAAAGAATTGTGATTTAGTGGATAGAGTGTTGGACTGGGGCTGAAGAGATCTGGTTCTAGTACCCACTCAGCCAAGAAGCTTACTAGGAGATATGGTATTTGCCAATCACTCTTACAGGAATTTTGCAAAGATAAAAGGGAGAGGATATGGAGGAGGGTGTAAGTCAGCTTGGGTTTCTTGCAAGAGAAAAAAAGTGGAATATAAATGTAATAAATAAATAATGACATCTCATGATTTGTATTACTGTCAAAGCATATTTTTGTCTCTGTATCCCATTATCATTCAATTAAATCATTCAAATAAATAAAGGAATTTATTATTTGTTAATTTTTATTTCTATATCACCCAATCGCTGAAGTTATCTGAGCAGTTCACTGCAGCACATAAAAATGCATTATAAAAATACAGGCAACAGTAAAAAATCATAAAAATATATAAAATGTAAAGGGCAGATTTGAAACTCAATTGATGGAGCAACAATACTTAAGATAAATTATAACACAAACCAGGTAGCGTGTGGAGTTTAGTTTAGAAATTATCTAGCTGGGAGCCACATGGACTAGCTCTTTATTTCTAGAAAAAAAATGCCTTGGGTATGATGCATTTCCTAGGAATGTAATGGAACACAGTGCTTACTAAAATCAAAGGGGCACTGTAGGAACTTACTGCTATGTTCCAAATGGAACTTTTCTGTGTAGCTCTGATTCGCATGGTCATTCCCATAATGCATGGCTGCTTGGATTCTGGCCCACTGCCCTACACTTTTGCCTTGCTCTACCCTTCCCAGTAAAATCTAACAGGTCACTACTGACAACAGATTCTGGGCTTGAATAACATTTAGTCTGATTCACAAGTGTTCCTTGTAAGTGATCATGAAATCAACCCTTTTGGAATATTTGCAAGGAACATTTCTTTGGCACATCCTCCATTGGCATGTCCACTGTAGCACCTCAATAGGAAACCAAATCATCACCCCTGTGGAGAGATAAAAGCATTTCAAATGCTGGTGGAACCGGTGTATTGGGGAAAGAGTTTTGATTTTGTGTGATACAACAGATGTATTAAGAGGAAACATTTTACTTCAGCGGCTCAGTTTCGGACACAAAGTATCCCACAGTGATCTTAAGAAAACCTGAAAGTTTGTTTTCTAACAGCCAGTATTTAAAAACTCATTAAGTGAAAGACGCAACCACTAAATACGATGAAAAATGTTCACATTACATGTAGGAAATGTAGGAAGTATTTAATTTATTTATTTAAACTTGTATTCCATGTTAATTAGTCCAAAAGACTCCAAGTCCAAATATATGAGATAACTCAAATTGTGTTGCTTTGATCAGAACTGTTTCCAGCATCAGTGGCAGGACCCAGAATACTGGCAGAATAATGTACTGGGGCAATGGCAGGTGTACTAAGAAAAAGTATATTTTAAAAATTGAATAGGTACAAGCTGCAATAGAGGTCTTTCTGTTCTTCCCAACTGTTCTGGGTATAAATGGACTGGGATCAAACAGTGTTTCTAAGGAACTCTAGTGAGAGAGTACTAATTCCAACCAAAATGAGTTTCTTATTCCGTGGCAACAATAAATCTCTATGCTTGGCAAGACTGTAGCCCTTGGACCAAAATCACACCCTCAGCCAATTGTGCCACTCTGCTGACTTTTAAGAAATAATCAGGATAATCTCAAAAGTAAGAGCAGTGCAAAATGTGCTTGATTTAGCAGCCTTGGAAGCCCAAGTGGACCCTCTAAAAATAATCTATATGCACACACTTACCAATTCACTTACAATCCAGTCCCTTAGATAGAGCAATGCTGGCTCAAATGACACATTGATTGCAGTTTCATTCTCCACCACGCCTGCCTGTGCATCATCTCCACAGCAGCAATTCTGTTAATTGAGACCAGCTGCTTCGATTCTGAATTATTCTCTCCAGAAATATTGATAGTATTACGTTATGATTAGAAAGCACTTTACCAAATGCCTCTCAATTCTGCACAGCTCAAATGAAGAGCAGCTGCAGAGAAAGGCCAGTTTCCTCAATATACAAAATAAAAAAGCTTTGGCTGCACAAAAACAAAAATAAAACCTAGACTGAGAGGCTGAATTGTGAAGAGAAAAGCAATGTAAAAGACAAGCAAATGCAGAAGAGACAATTCACTCTGAGGACTTGCCTCAATCATTTTGATGAGCTTGCTGGAAGCCTTGCACCCCAGGTCAGGGGAGCTGACGGTTCTATTTAAGATACCAGGCTAGGGTCCAATTTTCACACCTGCTTTAAAAAGCACTTAAAAAGCTATGAATGGATGAAAACTCATATTTGGGTACATGTAGAACACACTCTGGGGTGAAAGTAGATGCAATTTTAAATACATATTGGCTTTTACTGTGCTTGTAACACGCACACGCATAAGCGCAAAGAGAGACAGAGCAAACTACGTGTATCGGATAGGGTTGATAATGATCAAGAATGCAGAAGGTGAAGAGAGCAGAATTAAATCTTTCTCCTCTGTCATCCTGATGATGAAACTCCACTATCTGAGGTTGCTATATACTTGTGCCAGCAGGAGATATCCTCTCACTGCAAACTCTAGCTTCAGAGGATGGTTCCCCTCAGCCATGGAAAAAGGGGTTAAATCCTTCCTTCCTTCCTGCTGTGACCCTGATAATTATCACCCCTCCAAAATAGCTATTATTTGTGTTTGAAAAAAATATGCATTTAAATACCAAGGCGTACTGAATGTCCCATTTATTGAGTCAGTTTTCTACTCTATCTCTGTGAAAGGTATACTGAGCTAGTCTGCATATGAAGCAGATTGAGATTACACTGCTGCAGTGTTAGAATGGTCTGTAGAAAGTCAGACTGCAGGTGGTCCGGTAGATGCACCTTATTTTAAAAATGAAGCAAAACAAAACATCCTCTCTGCTAAAGATAGAAAACCAAAACAGCAGGGAGTGGCCTGGACTAGAATGAGTTCTGCAAAGCTTAATTGATTAGCCAATTAAATAAATCAATTAAAAACCATCTGATCAACACAAAAGGTACCGCAGGGAATGCCTCTTCCAAAAGAATATATAAACACATCATTTAAAAATAAAGTGTGCCTTTTGCTTTGGAACTATTGGTTTATTCATATGCACATTTAGGCAGATTGAATTGATTTACTGAATGGCTAATGGTCTAAAACTCATATGATTAACTAGTTTCTTATAACCCTCTACCCAGAATTTTTTATTCTATTCAATGGGACTTAATTCTGAGCAGATACAGATATGATGTACTGTAAGGTTTCTTCCATCAAGAGACGGCCCTACTTAGAACTTTTCTTCACAATGTGTTAGTTCTGTACTTCCAGAAGGATTTTGAGGGAACATTAATAAATGGCACCTCTGCTCCCTCACCACTGCAGTCTATTCTACCACCTTGGGCTTCTATCACCACATTCTCTTGCATATTGGGACCAACTGAAGCATTGCATTAATTGAATGCTGTTAATCTTTCCAGTTTCAAACTTTAAACAAGAACAATTGCTGGGCTGGTTGATCAGGACCAGGACCAGGACCATGGCACATGAGGAGGGCTTTTAAACAGCCCTGCAAAAAGCAGACCTACTGCTGAAGCGCTATTTGCCAGGAAAGGAGACTTTTATTGGCGGAATTTGTATGATGTCTATGGAGACAGGTTGAATAGACCACACATGGTATTTTAAGGTACCCTACATCTGCCACTAGACTAGCTAAATCATTTTTCAGTAGCATAATTGTCATGTCCTAAGCATTCCTCAATTTACAAAAAAAAATTATTTTACAGAAAGGAAGGAGAAATACCGCTTCAGTTTCTACCTTTTAATTCTACTTCCTTGGGTTGAACATTTATTTGTTAAAAGATTATTGCCTTGTATTCTCATTTGACCCAATAAACTGCTAAGGTCAACCCTGACTGGAAGATTTGCCTTCACCCACAATGTATACCTCTTAATCCCAAGGGATAAAAGAAGACTTGTCATTGATTTTGTCATCCATTTTTGTACAAATGAACCAAAGATTACTGGTGGGTCCCCGCATAATTTAATAAACTTCTCTCCAGGACTGAGAAAGGTTAAGTTTCTCAGGGGTTTGTGTGTTGTTTGTTGCTTATTTTTATATGCTACCTGATTTCCTTCTATTTCCCCCAACCTTTCTGTCTTAACAAAGTCTTAAAACTGGAATCAGGCATTGATTTGTGAATTATGACCTCTAACATCTCCCCACTCCACGTGTCATGCTGATTGTCTATGTTACAGGCTTGGCTTGGAATAGAGAGCTCAAGTGAACAAGGATTAGATTCTACCCCAATGATGACAATGCAGAGTTTTGCTAAAGTTCTTCCCATTTCAGATAAGTTACCCATCATCCCTGGGCTTCTCATTCATCTCAGTCCTAGTCTGCATACAGTGAATTATGACAGATACTCATAAGGAAGTCAAGGACACATGTTCCTGAATCTCAAGACAGGTGGAGTGACCTTAGGTCTGTCTGCAAAAGGGCTGCCTCTCTCCTTTGTATAGCCAACTCTGCTTCCCACCCATTTCTTGCTGTTCTGTTCATACCTTAAGGCTGATGCTAAACCTCCACTTTCACTTTTTTAGAATTTCTGTACTGGTTCCTTGACATTTTCCACATCAGCTTCCAAGTTTGCTTCCCCTTTTCATTCTTCAGTTTTAGTAATTTACTTATATCAGTTATGGCTCCCTATTCCCCACCCCCACAAAAAAAAAAAGTTCTGATGTCAATATAAAGTTAAAGAGATTAGTTTAATCTAATCTGAAGTTAAACATTCAGCAAAAATTAAAAATATAAATGAAGTATGTGTAATACAAAACATACATAAGTGGAAAATAAAACTGGATTGGAATGCATTTCCAAGATGGTAATATAAGCAACAAGCAAGCATCTCCCACCTGCTGCACCTCACCTGGGACATCCAGAGAGGGGTCTCTGATGAAACCTCAAGATCAAGTAGGTACATGTGATAAAAAGTGACCCTTCAAGTACCATGGCCTCATGTTATGAGAGCTATAAAGGTCAAAACAAGCACAGTGTTCCAGGAATGAACTGGAAGTCAGTGGAGATGACAAAGCACTGGACTAGCATGTTTTCGTCACAGAATCCCAAGTGGCAATCTTGCAGCCATATTCAGGTATATTTTTCAAAAGCAGCCCGGTGTACAATGCATTACAGTAATCCAAACGAGATGCAAGAAAGTAAATGAATGAAGCAAGGTAGGACCCAGGTAGGGCCTAAGTTCATACAAGGCTCTCTAAGCCAAAAAGATGAGACCACCTGTGTGTGTGGTGACAAAGACTGGTCAATGTTTACCCTCAAATTATAAAACTGGTCTTACAGAGAGAATGCAATGCCTTTTACAACTCATTGAACACAAATAGCTGGACAGATAAACACTTGATAGTAGTATGTTCAGCTGACTTGATGGCACTCAGCCAGTTTACTGGTGCATCCAGGTACTGATCTGATGAAAACTGAGTGTTATTTGTGTATTGATGACACTTCAACAAGCTACTTCTATCACACATTTCAGCAACTATCAAAAGGTGCTCTGCCCCTTCAGACCTGCTGATTTCTTTTGCAGTGAACTTTCATAGGTGACATTCCAGTTTATCAAATGCAGTGACATTCATTGAGAAGCTACTAGACAGATGCATATAAGTTGGGATAAAGTGGAGGATAAACCAAGCTAATGAGGCAAGAGTTGGGGCAGAACTACATGTTGCAAGAAATTCTCTGCTGACACTGAAAACATCTAGCAGAGCATCTAGGCAGAGGAGTAGGAATATAAGTACCACAGAAGAGATCTGTAGGATCAGACCATTCATCTAGTTCAGCATCTCATTTTCCACACTGGCCAACCAGGAAACTCACAAGAGGGGCATGAAGGCAATGAGTTCTCGCCCTTGTTCCCCCACAGTAACTGGTCTTCAACAACATAACATCACTGAGGCTGGAGAATGAATATGTACATGGTGACTAGTAACCATTAATGCCCATGAAAACCATCTAAGTCACCAGTGATCAACACATTTTGTGGCAGCTATTTCATAAAATTAAAGAAAATAACAGGGTTTCCATGAGGTGATGGCACATAATAACAACAAAGGAAATATTACTTCTTTTTCTCTGCTGAATTGCCTGTGAATCAGGTTCACTGGGTGACCCTGAGTCCTACGATTATAAGAACCATCTGCGTGCACATACCTCTAATTCAATTTCTCCATAAATAATTTTATAAACCTTTACCATGCCTGCCCTTTCTTCTATCTAAAATGTCTTCAATATTGTAGTTTTTCCTCATAGGAAGGGTGCTCTGCTTACAGTCCCCTAATCATTCTGGTTGTCCCTTTCCAGCTTCATAATATGCTGAGTTTTTTCCACTCTCACATCTGCTACTGGCAGGAGGCTTAGTGGATGGAAATACTCAGAATTATGGTAAATAAAGTAAAGTCTACAGATATTGCAGAGGCTGAGGAACTCTATCATAATTTCTTGTAGATTTAAGATTTTTCTTTAGCTCTGATCTTGTATATTTTCCCTTTATCACACTTGCATTCCTTTCATTAAGAAGCTTCAATGGCATTTTCCCATTTTCTCCTCAATTTTAATTATTACCTTCAACCTAAAAGCTATGTGAACAAAACCTCCACTGAATCTAATATATATTTAAACAAATATAAATACAAAATTCAAAACCATTACCTATTTGTACTTTGTTTTACTTGAAAACTAGCATGGCAAGCGTCTCTTTTCTAAGCAAAAAGGTGTAAGAGTTCACAACATTACAAGTTTCACAACAAATTAAAAAAAAACCACACCACATGAAATTATTAGATGTCCTAATAAATAGACCTTTCTATCAGGTTTTTTGACAAGAACCATACAATGTACTCTTAGAAGGCAATAGTAATATTTTATTATATTCTCAAGTGATACCTATTTCAACAATAGGTTGTAATGGATTCCACAGAATGCATTAACAATGTTTTCATTTATCTGTGAACTAATGATATTTCTATTAATGAATTTATGCTAGGAAAAAAGTGGACTAACAATTAGCTTCCATTTGGGCAAGGAAATCCATGTAGGGAGGCAATGGAACAACTACCTTCTAAGCTACCTAGCAGGAACATAAATTCTTCATTATGCTGCAGCCTGCCCTGGACTTCATGGACTATAAAAGGGGGGGCACCTATATTGGCTAGTATAAAGAAAATGGTGCTTCTTAGATGAGTTCAGAAACATGTTGCTTTTTATTGGCCATTCTACCTTCCTGACAGATTTGCTAGGAGGAAAAGCAGGTTGCTTACCTGTAAATGATGTTCTTCGAGTGGCCATCTGTGCAGTCACACATATGAGTGCTGCGCCTGCACAGTGCCTTTGGTCGGAGATTACAAGCTAACAGGTTTTTTGGTGGGAAAGGTCCGCTCCCCCTCCCCCACAGCCTATAAAGAGCGGAGCGTCCGCCATTTTGTTCAGTCTTTGATGACCGGATGGACGCCCTTATGTGGAAAAAATTAGTTCTACCATGAGCAGTATCGGTACCAAGAAAAACAACGAACAATATCGGTACCAAAAAATAATGGTAACATTCAGTACCAACGAAAGGTCCACTCACTGACACCGAGCGGGGCCGGCAGGTGGGTTGTGTGACTGCACAGATGGCCACTCGAAGAACATCAGTTACAGGTAAGCAACCTGCTTTTCTTCGTCGTGGCCTCTGTGCATCACACATATGGGTAGATTAACAAGCTTACCATCAAAGGAGGAGGGAAGGTGTCCTCAGCAAAGAACAGATGAAAGAACGGCTCTGCTGAAGGAACAATCCTGCTGAGCACGGACAACTAAGCGGTAATGCTTGGCGAAAGTGCAAGAATTCGCCCAAGTAGCAGCTCTACATGCATCGTCAATCTGTATTCCCGATGCAAAGGCAGATGAGGCAGCCACAGCCCTAGTCGAATGGCCTCGAGGGGCTGTGGGTAAGTTGATGTTAGCCAGTTGGTAAGACAAAGTGATAGTATGAACTATCCACTTAGAAAGTCTCTGCAGAGTGACAGGGGTGCCTTGGTCCCTGGTAGCATATTTAACGAAAAGTCTATGTGAACATCGAATAGATTCCGTCCTGGATCTGTAGAAGCCTAAACAGCGCCGAATGTCAAGTGAATGTAATGACCTTTCTAATGGAGTAGACGGAGCCGGAAAAAAGGCAGGTAAAATAATATCTTGTCCCATATGAAAGGGTGTGGACACCTTAGACAGAAAAGATGGATCGAGCCGCAGGACAACCTTTTCTCTATGAAAATTGAGATAAGGTGGGTCTACACGTAGAGTGCAGAGCTCGCTGGCCCTCCGGGCTGAGGTAACTGCAACTAGGAATGCTGTTTTCCACGAGACAAGACGTAAATCGATTCTTGCCAACGGTTCGAAAGGAGCTCTCGTAAGCGCTTGCAGAACAACAGAGAGACTCCAGGTGGGCATTATTGGTCTGATCGACGGGTTCAGATTATAAAGTCCCTTCAGTAACCTTTTAATAGTAGGTTGGGAGAAAATGGACAAGCCGTCCACCATACCACAGTGATAGGCGATCGCCGCTGTATACACTTTAATCGAAGATGGTTTCAGTCCAGAGTGGTGTAGTTCTAAGAGGAACTGAAGCATTTGATGTATCGATGATGTAAATGGTTACCTGAAGGAGCGCTTACATCCATATACGCCCGCCTGCCCCTTGAGATCTGCGGGAGAGGCCCTTCTCCGGGAACCCTCCGTGAAAGAAATTAGGAGGGTAGGTACTCGGAGGAGGGCTTTCTCTGCGGTGGCACCCAATCTATGGAATGCGCTCCCCAGAGAGGTCTGCCTGGCACCGTCGTTATTTGTTTTTCAGCGCCAGGCGAAGACCTATTTATTTAAATGTCATTTTAATTGTTAATATTATTTGCTTATTTTATCTGGCCAGGGCGACTTATTTTGTATTGTTAATTTGTTTTATATTTTGAATGTATTATATTTTAATTTTATGTTGTGAGCCGCCCCGAGGCTTCGGCGAATGGGGCGGCATAGAAATGTTTTAAATAAATAAAATAAAATAAATAAATGGAGAGAATGAACGAGAGTCGGCAAAGGTGGAGAAACGTTTCCATTTAGCTGTGTAAGACTTCCGTGTAGAAGGCTTCAAAGCGGAGTCCAATATGTATTGAATGTCCGGATGAAGGGTTATCGGATTCAATGGCACAATAGTTGGGTCCGACAGTGCTGGAGCTGCGCCGCCTCCAGCGGATTCGAAGCTTGCAACTGTAGTGGATTCGAAGGTAGGATTCGAACCACTTGAAGTAGTCATCGTATTGACGTAACGAAGTCAGCTATCGGATTCGCCACGCTGTTAGTTTCAACGATAATATATCTGGGTGGCGAAGTGCACCATCCTGCTGGGTTATCAGGCACGGGAGCAGTGGAAGATGAAGGTATTCCCCGTGAGAAATGTCCAGCAGTGTGGGAAACCAAGGTTGGCGTGGCCACCAAGGAGTAATTAGTATCCCTGTGGCCCGATCGCAAACAATCTTCGCTATGAGTCTCATCACCAGAGGAATTGGTGGGAAGGCATAGAAATTCAGGTTGTTCCATGGAATCATGAAGGCGTCCCCTAGGGATTCATACCCAATTCCCACTCTTGAACAGAAAGTCGCACACACCTTGTTCTGTTGGGTGGCGAACAAGTCCACGTCAGGAAACCCCCCAGCAATGAAAAAATTTGTCGTGTGTCTGGGGGTCTAGTTCCCATTCATGAGAGATGAGCATGCGCCTGCTGAGAAGGTCCACTTCCACGTTGTCCGTACTGGCCAGATGGACTGCTATTATCGTAATGCCTCTCGAAATGCACCAGTCCCAGATCTGCATAGAAAGTCTGGCCAGGGTCAGAGACTTAGTCCCACCTTGCTTGCTCAGATAAAAAACGGTGGCTATGTTGTCCGATGTTATCTGAACAACCTGATGTTGAAGAACATCTTCAAAAGAGCGTAGGGCTTTGAATACGGCCAACAATTCCAGGAAGTTGATATGTTTCATGGATTCCTGACGAGTCCACGTGCCCTGAGTATACAGGCCGGAGCATACCGCTCCCCAACCCAGTAGAGACGTGTCGGTACCGACTGTTATCGATGGGCCTTAGGGCCTGAAGGGGACCCCAGCAGTCAGATTGTCTGGGACCGACCACCATAGTAGGGAATGGAGTATCGAGGATGGGACTCGAAGCAGTTTCGACGGTGGATCTGTCTGTGGGTGGAACGCTTTGTTGAAAAACAGCTGCAAAGGATGGAGTCGCAGTCTGGCGTGTGGCACCACCGCAACAACGGAAGCCATATGTCCTAGAAACCTCTGATGGACTTCGCCGGAACCAATCTGCCTCGTCGCATTCGATGAACATGGCGAGCGAGAGTCAGTTGTCTGTCCCGAGGGAGAAACGCCTTTTCCAACATCGAATCCAAGTGGGCTCTGATGAACGTAAACTTCTGTACCGGAAGGAGAGAAGATTTCTCAGTATTAATGCAAAAGCCCAGGTCATCCAATAAGGCGCAGATAATATGGATAGAAGTGAGAAGCACTTCCCTGGACCTGGAGACTAGGAGCCAGTCATCAAGGTAAGGTTAAACTTGTATGCCCTGGAGGCATAGGTAAGCGCAGACAAGGGCCATGCATTTAGTAAATACTCTCGGAGCGAGGGCCAAACTGAAGGGTAGAACCATGAATTCGTAGAAATTGGAGGCAACAGCAAAGCGAAGGAAATGCCTATATTTGGGATGGATTGCAATATGGAAATAGGTGTCCTTCAAGTCCAATGAGGTGAACCAATCCTCTTTCCTAAGCAGCGGCAAAATATTTTGGAGGGTGGACATTCGAAACTTCCTCGTCACGATGAATCGATTCAGACTACGTAAGTCTAAAATCGGACGTAGGCCACCATCCCATTTGGGAACTGTAAAATATCTAGAATAGAATCAGTGAAGGCCGTCATATTGAGTTACTTGACGAATCGCTCCTTTACGAAGAAGTTGTTGTATTTCATCGAGCAGTACCGGCGAGCAAGATGTAAACCGGATTGGACTCGATGGAGGAATGGTATCGAATTCTATCCTATAGCCGTGCTGTATGATAGACAATACCTACCGATCAGATGTGATGGACTCCCAAATGGGGAGTTGGCTTCGCAGCCAGTCCCCAGATGAGAGGAGGGTGGGTATAGGATAGGGTAGAGGAATGGTTCGCCAGTCCCATCAATGCTGCCTCCTGTCGTCATATCGGCAGCGGCCCTGTTGGTAGCGTTGTTGGGGCTGTTGTCGGCGGCGTTGCTGTTGTTGTTGCTGCCTGTGCTGAGGCTGTTGCCTGGAATGGTAAGGCTGTCTGTAGGGTGGAAGGGTCCATGCCCACTTACGCCTGGCTGTGGACAGCTGTTGGACTGCGACGTGCATCGTCTCCTTGATTAGCACTTTGGCCAAGTCGCTTTGTTGGTCTGGGAGGGCCAAGACGACGTTGTGGAGGCACTGCATTATAAAATACTGGTATCTCGCCAATGTCGCCTCGTAGTTCGAGATACGCAGCCCCAAGCCTGAAGCTGCGTAGACCCTCCTGGCCAGGGAGTCGATCTTGCGGCCCTCCTTGTCTCACGGAGCAGTGTGGCCTCTTGCCTCTCTACCCTGGGAGGACTCCACCATGACCGAGTTCAGCTTGGGGTGTCGGAGGAGGAATGGTATGTCCTCCTCCTGAACCCGGTACATGGCTTCGTACCTCCACGATGTTGGTTGAGGGTGAGAGGGCAAGTCCCAAGGCTGCGTCATCGCCTGCCGGAGGGTGGTGATCAGGGGCAGGATGATGGAGGTGAACTGCTCCCTGCGGACGACGTCATAAAATTTATCCGTCGACAGTCCTGGGCGCTGGACGGTGTCGATAACCAGGGACTGGACGAGCCTGGACATCAGCTCCATGAAAGAGACGTGAGACTCGTCTGGTGATGTAGGGCCCTGGGAGGTCACCGCGACGTCGGGAGAGGTGGAATCGACGTCCGAGTTGGAGTCCATACCGTAATACGGAGGGGCTGAAGAAGAGGACTCCACCGGCGAGATGGACCGGCTGCTTTCCTCCCGGGGAACCAGGGATGTGCACCTCGGATCCAGCGGCAGCGGGCGATCGCGAGAGTGTGGTGGGGACCGATCCCTCGGCGCGGGATAGTACCCGGTCGAGTATGGCTCGCCCCAGGATGGATAGTAGGAGTGACGCCAGTCCTCGGATCGCTGCTCCCTTGAGCGACTCCGGCGGGCCCTGGGCGGGGATCCGACCACATCCGCCTCCATTGGGGCCATGGGCATAGGCATGGGTGACCTAGCCCTGGGGGAGAGTCTTGAATTTCCCCGTCAGAGATTGACCCCTGCTGAAGAGGTGGAAGCGGCTCGGTAGGGAGGTCGGCCACACGACGAGGAGACCCTTGAGGGGTGATCCTCATGGCTGCCTGGAGTACTGGCTCGGGTGGGGTAGGTTCGGTGGTTGCCGCTGGTACCGACGCTGCCGTCGAACCCGAGTCGTGGTGTCATGGCCGCTCCGGATCCCTCGACTTCTGGGTCGGTTTAAGAGGCTTCTCTTTCCTGGCCTTCTTAGCTGATTTATCAGCATCAGCATGCTTGCGCTTCTCGTGTTTCTTTTTGGGAGAAGCGGGTGGGGCCCTCAAGGTAGAGACACCTTCGTCCGACGGGTGCGAGGGCGGGACCACCATAGCCGGGCCAGGCTTCGGAGTGGTGACAAGTGGATCGGACTGCATAAGAGCCTGATCCCACAGGAGCCTCCGGAGGCGGTTCTCCCGATTTTTCCTGGCCTGCTTAGAGAAGGCCAGGCAGTGGGAGCACTTGTCAGTCCTATGCCCCTCCCGCAAGCAGAGAAGGCATAGGTCGTGTGGGTCAGATGGAGACATCTTCGACACACATTCTGTGCATTTGCGGAAAGCTGCTCGCTGCGCCATTGCAAGAAGAGGAAAAAAGAAGACAGTGCAGAGGGTAAGAATATATTTTTGGTTTTTTTTTATTATAGAAGAAGGTAGAACGGTAGAATGATAGAACTATAGAAGTAACAGGAACTTACAAGAACTATAGAGATAACAAGAACTAACAGGGATATAAAACTGGGAGTTTAACAAAGAAGAGGAAAATAGGCTACGCGTAACGATCAAAGTGATAGTCGAAAGCAGCACGAGGCACAGTGAATGGCGGTCGCAAAGACTGAACAAAATGGCAGACGCTCCGCTCTTTATAGGCTGTGGAGGATGGGGAGTGGACCTTTCCCACCAAAAAAAAACAGCTTGTAATCTCCGGCCAAAGGCACTGCACAGGTGCAGCACCCATATGTGTGATGCACAGAGGCCACGACGAAGAACAAAACAATGCAATAACAGCAGCAACAACAAAAAGCACAGGCAGACAAAATGAACGCACTCTGGTAAAGGTAAATCAAAAATACGTCATTAAATGTATATAATTAAATGTCTATCCCAGCCATTCCTACTGTATATAATCAATGCAATAAAAGAAACAGGGACATCAAGTGCCCGTTAATCTCATTAAGCTTGGACTAAGTCTTACTTAAACTGACAGGTTCCTACAGACCTAAAATCTGGTTTCAGACTATCCCTAAAGCAAGGTTGAACTTAACCACCTGCAGTGGGTGAAACTGCAGACCACTACAAGCATTGTGCACATTCATAATCACAGCATGGACCAGCAACTCACATCTGTCAGGACGATGGAGCCAGAACAATCCCACTCTCATGCTGTAACTCCTATCAGTTCGATCTAGGGCTGCTTTACAGTCAATTACTGTGCCTCAACTGGACGTTAATTTTTGTTCTTAATTAAAGCATATGTATACACCCTCCTTTTTAATTCCATTTCCCCACCCCAACTTCTGAATTATTTGTATTATTATTATTATGCAAAGCACAATCCTAGCACTGACAGGGGTGTTTGTTAAACATAATTAAAGATATTAATTTTGCACGCAACAGAAGCCACTGAGCCAAGAACATTTCCCTTTTCCCCCCAAATCTCCCATTAGAAAATTACCTTCATTAGCACCGACTCACTGAGCTTCTCTCTGTTGACAATTTTTATAGCGACCTTCTGACATGTTACACAGTGAACCCCCAACTTCACAAGCCCTGCAGAAGAAACAGCAAAAGACAGACAGAATTGGTTAGAGGCATAGTTAGCTATATGCTTCCTGTTCCTTGCATCTTACTCAACCATCTTAGATATTTATATGCTAATTTCTGTTAGTCCATCTCTGTTTTTCAGAGATGTGCATAATGAACACATTTAAAACAGGTCCTGCAGCAACAGAAGTATCCAATCACCAGCTTTGGCATTTCTCACAGTTTACGCAGCTATGGGCAAAAAAGGGTGATTCTCTTTTCATTTCGCCAGCCCACCAGATCAGCTGGAAGACACGCTTCTCTGCATTATTTGGCACTTCAGGGGAAATTGACACTTAGTCTTTTTACCAGACTTCTCATGCCTGGCTCACTGGTGTGTCACATGACACCCACCCAGACCATCCTCCTGCTATTTCTGCCATTATATCCTGGATTTCTTCAGACCAGTTATACCATGACTTTAACATGTTTTTTCCCAGTGGAATATATTTCAGTGTGTGCTAAACTTATGGTTTTGTTCTGGGGCAGTGGGTAGAGTGGTTTCAATGTGTTGGGGATGGGAAGCAGTGCTGCCAGAGGAACAAGGCAATCAAGTTTCCTCCACACATCACCCTTCAGTTGCCTTTCCACCTCTCTTAACCCCTCCACCTCTCTATACCATGCCCAATGAAGTATAGAGTAAAGGCAATGCTGTTTTCTTCCCCTCTGCCCTTAACCTTTGAAAAAAATAAAATGTACAAAGCCTTTCCATTTGTTTTCTTCGTCCTCTTGCCTCAGGGAGCAACTAGCTGAAATGTATCCTTACTCAAAGGTAAATTACATTATCTTCATTGGCCTTACATGGAAGTAAGTCCCACTGACTTCAGTAGAGCTTACTTGTGGCAATGCTAGCATGAGGAAGAAGCTGCATTTACTGGAGGGGAATTGGGGTGTTGGTCCTGCTGGCTTTACCCCATGGGAGGTAAGAGGACAGCACCATTGCCTCTTGCTTCTTTTCCATGATTTGCTGTGAAGAGGCAGAAGGAATGGCATTTCCCCATCCTTCTACTAATTTGTTCTAAGTTCTAAGTTCTAACTAAGTTCTACTAATTTGCATTTGCATATAGGTAAAGCATTTAAAAAAATATTTCCATGAACATATCTCCTACTTCTCCTGAAATTGTACTTATGTGTGACACAAGATCAAGTTTTCATACAGTGCAAATACAGTGCTGTATTCATTAAAATATGCCCTGTTTTATAGAACATATAAAACATGTTCTATATAAATACTTCGACTGTACTCCCTCATAAATGGAATGTAAATGGTTGTAATGTAGATCTTCTCTTGGCCTACAGTGTATAGGCAATTCTCTGCTTCTCTAGCTGGAGCAATGTCCCCTTGAGTTCAATCTTGTTGCTAGTTGCGAAGTTGCGACCCATCGCGACCCCATGGACAACATTCCTCCAGGGCTTCCTGTCCTCCACCATCCCCCAGAGTTCACTTAAGCTCACACCAACTGCTTCAGTGACTCCATTGAGCAACCTCATTCTCTGCTGTCCACTCCTTCTTTTGCCATCTATTATTCCCAGCATTAGGGTCTTCTCCAGTGAGTCCTTCCTTCTCATTAGGTGGCCAGAGTATCTGAGTTTCATCTTCAGTATCTGGCCTTCTAAAGAGCAATCAGGGTTGATCTCCTCTAAGACTGACTGGTTTGATCTACTTGCAGTCCAAGGGACTTGCAGGAGTCTCCTCCAGCACCACAATTCAAAGGCCTCAATTCTTCGGTGCTCAGCCTTCCTTATGGTCCAACATTCACAGCCATACACATTGCAACTGGGAAAACCATAGCCTTGACTATACACATTTTTGTTGGCAGGGTGATGTCTCTGCTTTTTAGTATGCTGTCTAGATTTGCCATAGCTTTCCTCCCCAGGAGCAAGTGTCTTTTAATTTCTTGGCTGCAGTCCCCATCTGCGGTGATCTTGGAGCCCAAGAAAATAAAATCTGTCACTACCTCCATTTCTTCCCCATCTATTTGCCAAGAAGTGAGAGGACCAGATGCCATGATCTTGGTTTTCTTAATGTTGAGTTTCAGGCCAACATTTGCACTCTCCTCCTTCACCTGCATCAAGAGGCTCTTTGGTTTCTCTTCACTTTCTGCCATTAGAGTGGTATCAACTGCATATCTGAGGCTGTTGATATTTCTCCCAGCAATCTTAATTCCAACTTGTGATTCAGCTAGCCCCGCCTTTCTCATGATGTGCTCTGCATATAAGTTAAATAGGCAGGGCGACAGGATACAACCTTGCCGTGAGTTCAGTCTTACATTCTATAAAAGAACAAAAGCCTACCCACTGCCTACAGCAATCCAGAGCATCCTGTGGAGAAGACAGGTCAGTCTTCGTTCCCATACCTGAATGGCAGTTTCTTGGGTCACCAGTAGCACTGGTGGTAAGCACATTTCATGCCTCATCATAGCTGCAGATATCTCAGTGTTTATCTTTAGGTGGACACTGAAAGTGTACCTTAAAAGGATGGAGAGGGTCACTTTTTTTACACTCATATTCCCTTTTATTTCAGTTTTGAAGAGCTTCCATTTCTCTATCAGCAACACTGCATAACTACTTCCATCTTCCATATTTTATGGAACAAAGCATTGCCTTTACTTCCATTGTTTACCCTTTGAAATCTTGTGCAATTGAACCAAAAGAGCACTCTAATATAAAAGCATTTTTCACAACAGCACAAATTCTGATGAAGGTATTTAAGATTACAAAGCACTAATCTATATTACCACTTTTCTTCCTGAAGTACTCAATTGGATTGCTGTTCCCTTAAGTCACAGAATCAGAATTTAAACTCAGTTACACACAAATCAAGATGGATATTCCTTTCTTAGGCACTTAAAAATCTATAAAATTACATTTCTTTTGTTTCCCCAGACACATAGCTCAAAAAGATGTAATAATTCCTTGGATCAAGATGGTATCATCTTGGATAGGCAGGTGTTCAAAGCAATTAGAGAAGGGAATCCTGGGTTCAGGGAGTAGCACTCTCCTACTATGTGTGTTCATACTGCCAAAAAATTAAAAAGAAATAAAAAGTACACTTATCAATCATTAAATTGCCAGACACACAAAACATGAAAAGAGGAAGAGATGACCATCTGCCAGGGGAATGGACACCACTAATAGACTGAATTTCCCCTACCTCTTGCAGCTCCTCGCACACCTTCCAAATCTGTTCTGGAAAGTCGGAGGGTCCTCTAGAACAAATCAGAAGTGTGTGAAGGAGGCTACAGAGTTGGGGAAGGAAAACTCAATTATGAAAATGTAAGTAGCATTTTCATTCAGCTAGAACTGTATTTACTTTGCTGAAGCAAAGTAAACAACACACTAAGAAAAGCAGGGCTAGGTACTCCTGATTGGCTATCAGCTGGGGAAAACCTCTCCCCTGAATCTCTTGAAAGGAAAGTGAAGGGTTGAATAAACTGTCCCTTGACAGTACTTCCTGAAATGCCATGAAAACAGTACTCTCTTGGGCTATCCATGATTCTACCTTTCCAGAAAGCTGTCACGATAGCCAGGTAATTGTTGCTGGCACAGGAATGGCAATGGCAGCTGATGCCATCCCTTTGGCAATAATGGAACTGGAACTCCAGCAGTTGCAACCTTAAATCAGAATGAGCCCCTTAAGACCATGGTGTTAAAGTAATCAAGTTGCAAAGCTGTTGCTCCCTTGCAAAAGGATAAACCTAAAGGTCACATGGAATGGGCCATAATTCTGCTCTTTTGTCCACAACAAAAATCTTTTTGCTCATTTGTTTGCTTTTAAGTGCTTTTGCATGAATAAAGAGAGAAAAAATAATTGAAGATGGAATTAATTCATTTAAAACAGAGCCAATAAGTTACAAAGCCCAGTTTCCATACTTTGTCATAGAATAGTGAATTTGTAAGACTCTTACATCTTTTTTTAAACTTAAAGGGTTTTTTAAAATCTTGACATTTCCCTACTGTTTCTTGCTTTGATTGTTTTTGTTTTTTTAAAAAAGAAAATCAACTAGATTTAGCAATATGTGAATCAGCAAAACTCAAGCTCACCCAAATTCTTCAAATGTCATCCTGAAACTCATTTCATTGCAACTTCAGATCAAATTTCAAGCATTAATTTTTAAATAAAATCTATATTTGTATGAATTTTTTCAGAAGTATGCACACTGACAAATGCTTTTATTTCTTTTTCCTTTTTTTCTGCAAATCACATCTCAAGCTTGAAAATAAAATTCAACCACATATTGCATCCAAGTCAGTGTTCAGTCAGATAGGTGCAAATTGAATACATCCATATAAAGAATGAGCTGAAAGAAACTTCCCATACATCACTAAATGGATTCCACATTCTATAGTAGCTTTTAAAAATTTATTTCGATACTGCCCCACAGCTGATGCTTTCTGAGTAGTTTGCAACAATCCATAAAACAGACAATAAAAATGCAATAAGAATCAGAAAAACAGAAAACAATAAGTTTAGAACAGTTAAAAAAGATGTCAACAAAGAGAGGCTCTGCAGATATACCAGGGATAGGTAATCCCCCTCAAGCCCCCTCTGGGTGGCCAAGTAAATATCTAAAGTCCTCGGAAATCAGGGCTGTCTTAATCTGGCTCCAAAAGTAAAAGTCCCATGTAATTTTTAATCACTCTGAAGGCAGAGCAACTGGCTGGGGAAGCTGACTTTCAGGACCAAGGACAGAGCACACTGAGCAAAGGATGTACTCCCAGGAGAGCTTAGTCTCAACTGAGCGCTTTTATGCCTTGTACCTTTACCCTTCAGTTTTCTCTGCCCTACTGATGTGGCGTGCAGAGGCTTAAAGGGACAATCTCTTGGTCTGGAGGATGACCACATCACTATCTGCCTGCAGGTTTGTGCCTGGCATGCTACCTCTCTTGGTTCAGCAGTGTGAAAGTCATTCAGTACCAAGTATGGCAGCTCCTTGAACTGGGCCTAGAAAATGCAGTATTCAAGTCCAGAGATCTCAGGGTTGAGGGTTTCAGGTCCCCCTTTTGTGTCTGTGTACAGGTCACTGTTGGGACTTTGGGATTATGGCCCTTACACAGTGGCCAGCTATTATCCACACCATTCTGGTTTCAGTTACTACAAATCACCTGCATTCCTTAAATTGCTCACACTCATTCACTACTGACTTGGACAGGAAATCAAGGATTAAGGTGTAGTAGTAGTGAATAATAATCAAGTTTAACTGATTTGAGATGATAATCTGCCTGGGATTTCCCTTATCAGAGAAATATGGGGCATATATTACTAATTTCAACATATTATACAGTTCATTTGAATAACCTAACCAATGTGCCACTCCAGTAACATTCTTGATTTTTTGACATTTCAAATCTGTACAACTACATCTAGTGAAACATGGTAGGAAACACCACTCCTCCACCAGAATTGCTAAGCTGCTATGTTCAGCAATTTCCCATCCAATGTTTCTTAATTTTACTCAACATACTCCACTATGGAGATCCTCCATAGCCATTTTAATACTTACAGGATGAATCATAACAATTCTGTAAAAAACTAAATTTTCATTATGCTTTATAATGGTTAAAACTCCACTTAGACTTCCTAACTGACCTCATAATGTAAAAAGGTAAAGGTTTCCCCTTGACATTAAAGTCCAGTCATGCCTGACTCTAGGGGGCGGTGCTCATTTCCGTTTCCTGGCCGAGGGAGCCAGCGTTTGTCTGCAGACAGTCTCCATGGTCATGTGGCCGGCATGACTAAATACTGAAGTGCATGGAATGCTGGTACCTTCCCACCGAAGTGGTACCTTTTTATCTACTTGCATTTGCATGCTTTCGAACTACAAGGTTGGCAGGAGCTGGGACGGAGCAACGGGAACTCACCCCATTGTGCAGATTCGAACTGGTGACCTTTTGATCAACCATCCCAGCAGCACAGCGGTTTAAACCACTGCGCCACCTGCAGTCCCTCCATAATGTATATCAACTCTTTAAAGATGCACCTCTGCTTCCATTCCCTTCTCTCCACCCCTTTCCAGGGCATGACACCCTACTTTCAGTCTTCAGTGGTCCCTACTGTATTTCACTGTTACATTGCTAAGTATCTGTGAGAGAACTCAACAGCTGATTGCCTAACATTCCCTAAAGGAAGCAACTAGTCAGGATAAATGTCTCATCAGTTCAGTGGCTGATAAACCTGCTGTTAGTGTGAAGGGGTACAATATCCCCTTGAAAGAATTATAGTCTTGTATACTAGTCCTGATCAACATGTGTATAGTTGGCACTTTCCCAGAGCTGAAGAATTACAATCTTGGTCTCAATGAGTCTTGCAAAGCTGTTCAATGATTCCAGCTCAAAACAAAGAATGGAAAGCTTATATTGCATAAGAAAACCAACAGAGTACATTATCTTTGATCAAGTTTTCTCTGATAAGCATCTTTCATGTTAACTCAAAACCTCCTATCCCCAGAAAGAATAAAAATTACATAAACCATTGTTTAAAATTCATGGAAATTTGGGGAATCATAGTGAGAAACAATGCTTTTGTCAGCCGTCAATTTTTGTTTAGATAGAGCAGGACATTTGTTTCATTAAGGCCTCCCCACATGGTATATTTGTCCTATTTGGGGGCTATCATTAATAACATTTCCTTTGACTGGATTTCCATTCCATGTGGAGTAGGAATGACACATGTATTGAAGAAAGCTCTGATTTCAGAGAAACTCACATAAGAATAATCCTTTGAAAGAGAAACATGTTTTTTGAATGGGTCTCAACCCATCAGAAAAATGGTTCGTAGATCCTGTACTTCATGGTTAAGCACAACATGCTCACCATCTGTTCTGTTGCTAGGTCACAGAATCAAGAGGCATGGGTTCAAGGAATAACTAAAAGCACATGATGCTGTTAGAATGTTAACATTACATTAAGGAGCCTCATGGGAGATGGCTTGGGAGCCCCAAATAAGCTACTCTGTGTGGCCTAGTTTACAAACAAACAACACATTTGTAACAAAAAATGTGATAAAACTTAAATAAGCACAGATGATTATACAACCCAACTAAAACCACTTTCCTGGCATTATTTCTCTTGAGTTTACCAGATGTATTCCATTTCATGCCCCACATACCCAGGAGCTTTGCTGTATAGATATACAGAGGCTGCAAGACAGACTGCCACAGATTCTGCTATGCCAACATTAGTCTATTTGACAAGTTCCTTTTGATCTCAAAAGCTGAGCTTCACTAGGAGCACAGCCCTATAATTTCAGGTCAGGGAAGAAAAGGGGCACAAAGGGAGGGGAGCTAACATCGTCTTTTCATTTTTAATTAAAAGCCATGAACTGAAAACTGATGAGAGCTCACTGCTCTTTTCTACCAAAAGAAAGCAAGAAACCCCAAGATGATATGAAGAAAAGACTGACATGAGAACAAGGAGAGCAGAAAGAAGTTTCTGTGTGCTGCATATTCTAATACTTCACTGACAAAATCTACAGGGGAAAGTCAATTCACTACATATACACAATTAAAGCAATATAGGCCACTATTTGGAAGGAGTATATACTAGCGATTAACCGTCTGATTCTGTATGCATGTACACATGGGCTTACAACCAAGTAAGTATGCTTAGGGACATATCTTTTCTTCTACTTACTTCCTAAATTATATATTGTTCAGGAAATACGTTTAAGCTTTCCCCTTGTTAGGATGCCTGTGAAGATGCAGAAGGCAAACGTTGAAAGGGAGATTGTTTACGATCAATAAACAATATCCTTTTTTATTCCTACCCACTTATTAATCTTATCAGTGAGCATCTGGGTGCAATGCACTTGTTGACCAGGACTCCTTCCTCCAACCAGGCCAAGTAGGGTTTTACATAAATAAATTGAACAAGACAGGTGTCCTGTAGGCATGTGCAAATCAGCAAAACTTGAACTTGCCAAAGATCTCTGAATTTCATCTCCAAGTTCATTCTGATTCATCTCCATATCAGGTTGTGAACTTTGCTTTTTGCATTAAAATGTATGCCTGTTTTCCAAATGTATGTATTAGTTACACAGATCTTTGAAATGCACATATTCTTCTATTGATTAAACATGTCTGGGTACTTTAAAAAAATGTATCTTCATCTGCATTTTTCAAATGCACACATGCTGTTGAAAGCAATTTTGTCATCTGTAAACACACTGCAAGTTTGGAAATGTAGAGACTTTAACAGTATATTGTGTTTGAGTCCATGTTCTGTCTGGAAGGTGTAAAATGGGTAAATCCTGATCATAACAAACTGATCATATATCCCCAGTGTCCTGTTCTTACTTGGAAGCCCCAGAACAGCTGCTTGGCAGTCATGTGATAGTTGTTTAAAAGTCCCTAGAAAGTCACTTTATATTTTGGGAAGCAAGAGCTTATAGGCTAGTGTACTGATATTAAACAGCCAATGAAACACTGTCAAGTAGTAGTGCCAATCACAGACAGCTTGCAATAAGCCTTGTGTCACTATAGGGAACACTTTCTGAAAATAGAGTCACTTCAGATTTATGCTTAACAAGGAGCAAAATTTCAGTACTTAATGACTTAAAGTCTTTCATGCTGTAAAATAAGGATAATAATATTTACTTACTTACCTCACAGGGATTCTCTGAGGATTAATTGATTAATCCTTATAAAAAACTATGCAGAAGGAATATTAAAATCCAGTGTAACAGCTATATATAATTTCTACTAATTTTGTCTGTGGAGTACAATTTGGGGAAGAAATATTCTGGATCAACAGTATGCTTTGACAGGATTATTTTGTTCACCCAGTTCCCCACATATTTATCCCAGTTTGGGATAAATTTCTTGCTGTTTTCTTACCTGAAATCACCAGGGCCATGAGATGATTTTTTGCACTGTTTATGAAACCAATAATTATTGTTAACTGCTTTTATCTTCCAATTGTGCCTATGTTTGTTTGTTCATAGCAACTGTTACTTCTAATTATTACCCATATGATTACAGCCTGGTATCAAGTGATAACAAAAATATATGGTGTCCATGCCTAATTGCACATTGGGAAGAGCCACATTTCTTTAAATCTTAATGGAACTAAATGGAATCATCCTGCTCTTTAATGAGGTAATTTTAACCATTGGCTCATCTATGCTAACATAGTATTGGGGGAGGGTTGTTCTCAGGAATTTCTGTAATAACTGCTTTTAAGAAGAATCAACTGTAATTACACTTGCATCCTAGCCTGTGTTTGGGAGCCCTGTTGGGATTCTGCTTGGATGACAACATTCATACTTTGCTTTAAAACAAAAACAACTGCTGAATCAAGTGTTTGATCCTACTAGCAATCGACAATTGCTAGTAGGATCAAGAGCCCTTCTGTGAATTTCCCCTCAACTCCTGCAAGGCAGAAATGCTGGTTCTAAGCATTGCTTTCTGGGAAATTCTAGGAGTTGCAAGACTTTTTTCCCAGTCAAAATGCGTTGAATTGCCTCCCTATGCATCAAACATCCTATCATAGAAAACTGAGCCACGAGTTGACCAGATGTTAGATTCCTATTGCCAGGCTGACATCAACTTGATACACCTAACTGGACCAAAACAGTCTCAGACAAAACACAGATTGATGATATTAAAATTTGCATTGCTATATATAACTGAAACAAGAATTATCCTTTACATTTCTAAGCCAGAAAGCACACCCAACAGGGAAGGAGGTACAGGTTGGGGAGGAAAAAAGCTATTATGATCAGAACATAGGTATTTGGCTTTATGCAACAGTAAACCTCTCTTGCATAAAGGAGGAGGGGAAATTTGTTCCCCTTTCTCTTGAGCTTCAGGCATCTTTAGAGGAGCTTCATCGGTCTGCCCTGCCCCTATTCCTAACCACACATTCCCACTACAGTCCTGCACTGCTTCCCCTGATAACATGCAAAACAATGGCCAGGGAACTCACACTGCTCCAAGGGGAACATTGTTAGAATAACCACACACTATGATTGCCAAGGCAAGTGAAATCCGAGGATGGGGTTTGCCAGGAGCGTGCCACCTCATGTGGATTACTAGAATTTGATAGCAGACCCTGGGAAGTCAGATTTGGCTAGGCATTGTAGAGATCTCCAAAAAAGAGAAAGGGATTTCCCAAGGCTAATGTGAAGAACAAACACTGACTTTGGACAGTTCTTTAAACTTCCAAGTTCCCAGAATAATGAGACCAAACATTACAGCAGCTGGATTTACCCTCTGAAGCTCTGGTTTCACACTTCATGCAATTCAGCTGATAACAGGATTGTTCTCTGAGCTCAGCAGGCTCAAAATAGAGAGCTGTGATCAACTCTTATTGATTTATCTCTTAGTATCTTTCTTGTCTTAATGTTTTCTATGAAGATTTTGGTCCAGCTGAATAGAGCAGAGGACAAGCCTCTGAACCATTGCTTATATTTTTGATTTAATTTTGTGTCATTAGACCAATTGCACAGACACACATATACTCACCCATGTTCAAGTGCTTCTATTGAGAAAATAGAAGATTTAATTCAAAAGCTACAGCTGCACAATACTGTTCTCAATGAACATTTGAGGGATTTTGTTTGATCGTAATAAAGTTTTAACCAGTCATGAATTTTGGATTTTCTCAAGAACCAGCATGGCTATCTATGCTTTTAAAAGTCAGTTTAACAGAACACTTAAGCTACTTTTACCAAATACAGTTCACCTCAGGTAGAAGGCCAAGATTTGCTGACTGCCTGAAACTTTCAACAGTTGAGTTTGGATTTTCATATTTGATTTCCTTTCCTGGATGAAAGACTTGTGGGGCTACCAAAACCATGATGCTCAGAGACACTAGCTTAAACAGTGTCAGGAAAAGGGTTGTAAAAGTAGACTGAGAAGCTAGATATAACCCTGCTGGATCAGATCAAGGATCCATTTATTCCAAAATTCTCTTTCACATAGTGGTCAACAAGTTGGCCACAGGTTCCCGCAAGCAGGACACAAAAGCAGCAGTACCCTTCTGCCCAACCTCCCCAGTAACTGGAGAGCAAATGCATACAACCTCTGATATTGGAGGCTGCATACAGCTGACAGGACTAGTAGCCATTGATAGCCTTCTCCTCCATGAATTTCTCCAATTCCTTTTTAAAGCCATCCAAATTCTTTGCAAACTGCTCACAATCCCTTTCAGTTCTAACCATCTTAAATAATTTGGAATCATCAGCAAACTTAGCCACTTCACTGCTCATTGCTAATGCCAGATCATGTAAGAAAAGGTAGTAAAGCATTGCTTCCAATACAGATCCCTGTGGGATCCCAGTATTTCCATCCCTCCATTGGGAGCATTTACCATTTATTTGTACTTTCTGTTCTTCAACCAGTTACTGATCCATGGGAGGATTTGTGTCTTATTTCATGAAGAAATTTGTTTAGGGCTTTGGCAATAAGCTTTTGGAAAAAAAATGTCCATGTATTTACTGACACTCTGAAAAAACTCTAAAGGATAGTGAGACAGGATTTATCTTTGTGGGCTTACCTTTGAGAAAGCTACGTGGAAGGCTTTAGTTCCTTTCACAGATTAATTAATCTGACTGAACACTGCAGATTACTTTTTGTCACTGCCGCAATGCAAATTGCATTTTTAAAAACTGATCTAGAGGAGTCTAGAGAAATGCAACTGTTCATTCAGATCAAGCCAGCTGTACAACTTATAAAAGAAACTGCTAATCCTACCGTAGCCACAGGAGCAAGCTCTGTGACTAACTCCTATCCTCTCACTCCCCTATCACTAAGAATGGCAGAATCAAAGTCCATCTGTAGGGGAGTTTTTCAGGCCTCATTAATTCATCCTCTCAGGTACCGGGGAGGTGTTAGGAGACACAGCAGAGCCCTGTCTATCTTGAGTAAGGTATCTTTCAGAAACATGCAAGTGTAATTAGGTAGCATCTGGGTAACGAGCCATGCTGGCCTGCCTTGGTCCAGTGATCTACTGAGGAGGATTGATGCAGTGCAAAGAAGAAACATCATGGGAGACAGAGACAGCAGGGAAGAGATTATGCCTCACATTTTATTTTAATTGATGTTTCAATCCAGTTTACTTTATCTGTTACTTACTAATTTGTCTCCCATCCCCCCACCATACCACCACTCTCAGTGGTTCTTCATGCATGCAAATCCAATGTAACATTCTCCTCCATTTTAGATATTTGCCATTTCCATTTTGTGCCTAATGGCCACAGTGGCCAGCACCGTGTCAGGCCTCACATTCTACATATGGCCCACATCCATGTGGTACTCCAGCATTAATGCGACTGGAACTGCCATTGTAGCCACAAGAGAGTCCATGTATTAGAGATCTTTGACGAGAGAGGGACAAAGCAAAGAGTATGAGCTAAATTGAGAAATAGGCTAATTCTACTTCTAGCAACCATGATTACAGAAAGGCCTTAAGAAACTTTAGGCAAGACCTCAAATGAGAATGCCATAAAGATTAACTTTTCAGGTATGTATCACAATTGTTTAGGTGAGCAAATTAATACATGGTACTGTACCAACTGTTTCTATTACATCATTCCTATTATATAGTCTCCTCAGATACACCAGTTCTATACTGTGGTCCAGATTAATGTCTCACCTGTGTCAGAGAATAAGAACATTCATAGATAATTCACAGATAATTAACAAAGCTACAAGATGCTTGATGCGAGCCTTGCAGGTGGAATTAAGGGCTACACTGCCCAAATGCCTTTCTCTGAGAAGGAGACCCCTCAAAGTGAGCCATTTGGGCCTGGTAAATTCTTTCAAGAAACAATTTGTCCCAACTCTTGAGGTTTCTCAGTTTGAGGCACCAAGTCAGCCACTCCAGTACATTGCAGCAGCTACTTTCCTCTTTGCTGCACCATCTGCCACTCTGGGGTGAGCACCCACCAAGGCCTCCCTCAGAGGGAGCCTATTCCACAGAATAAGTACTGGGCCCAGCTGACAGCAATGGGCAGACAGCCCTCCCACCACTGGGAAGCACACAGTCCACCATGCTCCTGATCACCTGAGGTGAGAGTTTTACCCTGCCTCATGGGAAGGCTGGCCCTTCTAAATGACAGAGGCAACTGGAGCAGGAATGGCAATCTTTTTGCCCCCAAGTGCTGCAACCAGTGGTTTGTCACAGTCTGAGGGCTGCATGCTGGCTGTCAGCAGGGCTGGAGTACTGTCTCCTCATCCACCACACCCAAAGAGAAATGCACAAACACACACAAGGCCTTTCCTCCTCTGTCTGTCTGGCTGTGTGTCTGTTTGTCTCTCTCTTGCTCACAGTGAGAGTAAGGGAGAAAAACACTCCCCTTACTAGGATATCTTCATCAGGATGTTGGGGAAATACCGGTTAACCCCACCCCCATATATTATGGAAGAGAGGTGGCTACTCTAGCACAGCTTACTTGTGGTTGTTCTCAAGTACTATTATTGTTAAGGCAGAAACCACAGAGCATAAATGGCTAGAGTCCTTTTGCTGTTCTAAACTGCTCTACTCTATGGTTTCTTTATCTATAACCAGTACTCTTTTTTTTGGTCACAGAACGCACCGGAACAGAGTTCCGGCACCGTTTTTCAACAGATTTTCCAAGTTTTAAAAGTAACTTTTGAAAATTTGATGTTTGGTCCATATGGATTTGAATCGCCCTGTCAAGCGTAGCAGGTCGGCGGCAAAATCATTAAAATGGTGCATGCGGGCTACTTGTGTGTTGAATCCGATGCATGTGTACTTCGTCTGCGCTGGTTGTGATGGTGCTGCTCAGCTTGTGATTGGTTGTATGGTCATGCTCTGAGTGCTTACTACAGGCGACAACCATTATGTTTCGTTACACAACTGACATGTGTGGGTGTATGTACAGTGATTGACTACGTGCGAAAGGTAAATAATTTCATGAGTTCCGGTACCCTTTTTCTTACAAAAAAAGCACTGTCTATAACAGTGCTATTAAGAGAGAAATCATGGTGTACAATAGACTAGAAAGGTTTTTATCAATATTTTTAAAAGGTGATTAAAGTATTAATATTTGCTGTTTGAATCCAGCCTGTGAGTGGAGTGAAGTGTTCATTTTTAAGCTTACTAGTTTAAAATGTCACTGACTAATTCAGGAGCTTCCAAGTCTTCTACTGAATCTGAAAACCAAGTGGTATTAATCATTGCCTAACCTTCATTAATTTTAATTACAATATAAATTCTTCTTAAATGCCTTTGAAAATAGGCTAAATAAATAAAAATGCATGCATACTATTCCTGTGGAGATGCCAGATGTATGATTTCAGGCCTATGTAACCTACTTTTGAAAGTATTTGAAAATATATTTCTGAATGCAATATTTTAAAAACTATGAATCTTAATGTTGTATATAACTATTGTATAAAAAGCACTGCAGAAGCTTTGCCTAATTTGCTCTCTTGTGACCTCAGTGACAATAGGTGAACTGCTCAATCCTATCTCATCCTGTGGCAGGACATGTAGCCAGGTAATTCACATTGATATTCTGACTTGCCCCATTCTCACTAATAATTCATGTTTACCTTAGAAATCAGAAGAACATGTTGAGTTTCTAGTGTATTGCATGCAAAAGCTAGACTGAAGTCTGAATGGGAATAAGAAAATGCTATGGACAGAATTTAAGAGATGGTGCTGCACAGAACTAAACCTATGAGCTTGAAAGTCCCTAGTTCAAATCTGTCTCAGCTGTGATCTTACTAGGAGGCCACAGATAAGCCATTTTTGTCTCATTTTCAGCCCCCTATCTGCATTGCCCATGTGATGCTCACATTGTTAAGACTAGACGAATACGATGCCCAAGAAAGCAAGAAACTTAATTTGGTGGTGTTGGGGTGGTGAATATATTTTTAAATTTCATTATCTTTTTATATTCTTTACAAAACCTAGGAAACGATGGAGAATGCAAATAGTCTTCTTAGCATGTTTAAAAATCTTCATATAAATCAGGATATTTTTGAAAATGAGAACTGCTCTCTAGCATATAGTCTCTCTCTTATGTTGGATTATTGAGTTTATCATCTAGAAAAGTATATTTTTATGAATGCATATATTTAAATTTTACAGACTTCCCAAACTTGAGACAGATGACTTAAGTTGTTGTTATTATGAAGAAAACAGGAGTGAAGGACAGTATATACCACCTTCAACTCATTAGAGGAAATAAATTAATGAACTACAGATTTTGGAGACAAACTAAACCTGTGTAAAGTTAGCTTTAAAAATTTCACTTAATAACAGCTCCAACAATAAACAAGATTATTATAATAACAGCTCTAACAATAATAACTCCAACAATAAACAGCATTATTGTTTATCATACAAGAGTAGACAGTATCTGGGACTCTCCTATTTTAATTTCTATGATGCCTACTAGAGTCCTGAACTCATGTACTTTCCCCATCAACTCAAAGTGTGAAAAAACATAATCTTGTTATAATCTACATTAAAATATTTCCTCTCTTGTGTTGTTAAAGTGGGTTTTCACCAGGTTGGTTCCATATAAGCATTACACCTGAATAGGATATCTGTGACCCCTACGGGGCATTGTGTCAAACCATCAGGACACAGAGGGCCAAGTCATCCTCATGTTCCAGCGGTATGCACCTGAGCAGCTATGCCTGAGTCTATAAGGGTAGCCTAGCAGAGTTGGTGAGGCGTGCAACCTCAGTGGCAGCAGCTAGGCCTCATCAAGAGGAGGCTAGGAACTTCTGGAAGGAAGAGAGGAGGGACTTCAGGCTAAGACAAAAGGGAGGAGAGTATTCTACTTGCAGCTACCCCAGCTGTGAGTTCACTTGAATGGGGAACATGGAACTTCTCTGCAGCAAGCAACAGGACTGGAGGTGTATCTGAACCTAGGCTTAATATCTTGTACAGAAGCAGTGGATATGCCTCAGGTGCAGCTTGGTGGGGAAGCCACTTTCGGACTATACAGAGTGTCCCAAAACAATTGACATCATTTTGTAGTCTAATACCATAGCCAATTCTTGCTCAAATGATCTCAAATTTTGTTAGTTATGCAAAGTTGCACAAGACATGCTACAGCCGATTTGACGTGTGTCGTGTCACAGGCAGTGTGCATATTGAACATTTGTGAAGCTTTGTGAAATCAGTTATAAAATCTACATCCCTTTGAATCTTTTGTTTGAATGTTGATAATATTTTATTGTTCAACATGAAGCCTATTTAATTTCGTTTGCCTAGGACTTGTAGTTATTCAGATATTCACATTTCAAATAATGTCAATTTTTTGGGGACACCCTGTACTTGCTACAGGGAATTGGGGCCAACAGAAGGGCATGCACTTCAAAAAGCATTAAACATTTCTGTTATTTAAAGACAGAATGAGGGGAAGGGATGGGTAGGTCTTTATCCTGAACAAGACAAGAAGCTACAAATAGACTGTCTTCGCTTGCCTTCAGAGTCTGGTGAATATGAAGCCTTCCTGAGGGTGAACACACAGGCATATGGAGCCCATGAATACCTCCCCTACCTCCAACCCACCAAAGCAGGCTGCCCCAACTTCATTTCTCACCTGATACACTGAGCTGCAAATTCTGAAGGGGTTTTCTACTTCTATATACTTGTTTAGATGTGACTAGAACACTCCATGTGACAAGACAGGCCTCCAATCATACAAAGAAGGTTCTACACATTTTAAAATTTTGCTGCTAGCATGGGAAGGTTGGGAACAGGGAAGGCAGCAGCTATGTATGTTCCTATGCCTGAGTGCAACTTTAGATTACTCAGTATGCTGCATGTTCAATATTTCATTGCTTGGTTCCCCCTCCCCCTCCCCCTCCCCCTCCCCCTCGGCTAAGATCTAATTGACCTCAGTGTCATTTTATTTAAAAAAATAGCTTTTTGAACCAAAAGCCTGGTTCAGGAACACCACAGAACAACGTATCCTATTTTAATAAATACAGGTCTGATGAAGTGACACAGTTTAAAGGGGAAAGTCTATAATCATTTGGAGCCCATTATTTTTATTATCACCTGTAAAGCACAGAAAAGCTAAAACATTCCTTCAAACATATATCTTGTCTTCTGATCATTAGAGTTCAAGCAGATATATCTGTGAGATGCTATCTCCATATAGGCAGAAATTACTTGCTAGTTCTGATTGCAGCACATTTAATAACATCAGCAGTTGAATCCATTCAAGAACAGACCCACCACTTAATCCTTAACACCAATTCACTCACTGCTGATATAGCCAGCAATGCCCTCCTGACCCCTCTTAATCCTTGCTGTTAGAGCACTAACAGGATTTTCACCAGCTGCAGAGATGCTGGTTGTCAGTAATCACCCAGGGGAACATGTCAAGTCACTGTACCTGCATCTGAGGAAAATACGAAACTGTCCAAAGGTGTAATCCTACACATGTTTAGCCAGAAAAAAGGCCTCCAACTCCCAGCATGCCCCAACAGGCTATGTAAAGGAACTTGGGTTAAATTTGGCATCTCAAAGTTCTGAGTAGGCTGATGGATATAAAAGATGCAAAGTGACAACTGTAGGTCTCTCAATCCAGCTCACAGAATTGACCACAGTGAGAATCTTTCACCTCAGTGAAGAGATGGATTGACCGTTGAGCAATACATGGGAGAATGGCCTAAGGCCTTACATAGGAGGAGGAAGCATTAAATTGTCATTATCTTGGGTTTTGAAGGCTTCTAGAAATGTTTTGGACACCTAGAACAGGCTCTGAATTTTGTATCTTGGCCTAAAAGAAACTGGTAATACTGCATTATTGTAAGAATATGGAAAATATTAATTTTCCACTTGTATGGTTATAAAGACAATATTAATAACCCAATCTTTGGAAATTATGCTGAAGTTATCTGCCTAAAATGTTGCCATCATTTCATGTGAGGTTAGCACATTCTTGTGTTTTGTGCTATATCTCTCCCCTTAGAATGGTCTGCTTTAGAATTGCCAGTGTACAAGAATTCTTTTGTATGTAGATGAATCAAGGGCTCTCTTTATATTACCTTTGCATGCATATATATAATCATTCAAAATTAAAGGGATTATGTGCAGGGTGGCTGGAGCCTGAGTAGATGTGATGATATCTAAACAAATCTACATTTGTATACTGGACATAGATTTTAAAAGAACAAAGAGATTTTAGCAGGAAGAACCTATCTGGGGTTCCAGTAGCCACAGGTAGACATACATCTAGAGAGATGCAAGAAATCAATTTCAAGTGGAAAGCCTGGATTCCCTGGTTTTCAGCTTCCCAAACTCTGGTCTGCTTTGCGGCAGCCCAGATTCCTGGCAAGTGCATCTAGGGTTTGTGCTGCAGAAGCAGTGTCACGACTGCACCCGGGGAATGGTGGCCAATGCGGCCACCCACTGAGCCCCCTTTCCCAACACGTGGTGGTGGCGGCGGCAGCCAGCAGGGAAGGAGATTAGCCCATAGGTAGGAGCAACAGCTGCACACCCACTCACTTGTGCCCCCTTTTGCCATGTGATGTTGCTGCAGCAAGTAGGGAGGGAGGTTGGCCACCAGGAATAGTTGTTGGGGAAGGTACTCCATTGGGCAGCCAGGGGCCCGGGGTCCGTGGACGCTTGATACTTCTTTTGGGTTTGGCTCTCTTCCCTAGAGAAGAATGAGCACTGGAGAAGTCTGACAGGCAGGCACGAACTGGGTTCCAGAGGGGCTCAGCATATCCCTACATACATGGCAGGACTTCTGAAAGCGGTTGGCCCCAAAGGGCACAGCTTCTTTACTGAGGAAGACAAGTTTTCTGGCCCCTTCAAAGAGCTTTATCAGCTCCTTGCCTTGCTCCAACACTTCCTACTGTTCATATTCAGTACTAGCTTCTTTTCTGATAAAATTCCTTTTACTAGATGTTGGGCCAAACTAGAGAAATGCTTAGAGAAATTCATGATTACATTTTCTTTGTCTTGCTTGCCTGTTTGTTCTAAAAACATGGTGTGCAGGAAGGGAGGGGTTTGGCCTTCCCCATGCCAAAATCCACATGCAAACTCCATACAAACACTGGTACTATTTGCTCTGTGAAGGAAGCTGCTATAGTCACTAATTGCAGATTCTCTACAGGTGTAGATAGTACCTTCAGACAAGGGATTTTTGTTATCAAGACTGTGCTACAGGAAAGAAGGCTTGGCATGCACAAATGTGCCCCCCCCCCCCCGCCAAACCACAGGCTTTAAAAAAGAGGGAGATGTATCACAATTGTGTGTGTGTGTTCTATTGTTTCGCTTAGTTCTACAGAAATACAAAAAAGGTCCTGCTGAGTGTATTTTACAAGGTCCCATTCTAACATTGCTCCTAACCCTAATCCTCATCCTGCAGCCCACTCCCCCTCTTTTTGCTTCTCTCTTGGTACCTGCCTTGTAGAATTTGCCACTATTTCTTAGAATAGTAGAGTTGGAAGGGGCCATGAAAGCCATCGGGTTCAACACCTTGCTGCTGCAAGACACCATTTTACACCTTGTCTTGACCATCTTGCCAGAACAGACTTGGTTCTGCAAAGATTCACATCCCACTCTTCTACCTAAGAAAAGAAGTATATTGTGGGGGGTGGGGGGCAGGGCATGGGAAGAATCCTTCTAGAAACAGAAGGTAATATTTGCACTGATGAACCACGCAGAGATCAATCCACAGCCCATGCAACTGAACTACAAAATTGATTCTCCCTCTCTTTCATCATAGGATTCTCTACAATACAAAATATAAGAGGTGCCAAATGAAATTATATCATTAAGCTTAGGCTCCAAGCCAAACAGCTTCATGGTTGAAGGGAACAATTGAAAACTTGAACTGAGGCTTACTATAAGAAAGGAAAAGGGGTGGGGGGGAGGGAGAGAGACTAAAGTTCAGAGTAATTAGATTATTATCACATTAATGGACCAGCAGAAAAGGGGCACATTAAAAATCTTTCTAATAATATATAATTTTAAATGCAGAAAAAGTGGGAGTAAAGATTTGGGTCACAGCACAGATTGAAGGCATTTATAATTGTCAGCAGTGGGGAGAAAAAGAACTACCAGCTCATATTGTACAGTATGTGCTCATTCTGGCTCACTATGGCTCCTCACAAAGAGAGGATAGCAAGGGGTCAAATTCAGTGCATCTTTACGGCAAACAAACACCTTGGTGTTTTAATGCTGTCTTAGGGAGGAAGACAGAGCCAGCCAGTAAAACATATCTACAGCTCATATAAGCAAGCCATAGTAGGGGTGGTGACCAATCAAACAGGCTTTCTCTGCGGTGGCGCCCTGCCTATGGAATGCGCTCCCCAGAGAGGTCTGCCTGGCGCCATCGTTATTTTTTGGCACCAGGTTAAGACCTTTCTATTCCAGCAAAATTTCAGTAACTTTTAATATTGGTTCTTATATGTTTTTACCTACAGCCAGTGTGGGTCTGTAAGTCACTTGTGTTATGTTTTATATTACTTTATCTATGTAAGCCGTCCTGAGGCTTTCACGACAGGATGGCATATAAATATTCTAAATAAATAAATAAATAAATAAATAAATAAATAAATAAATAAATAAATAAAACAGCAAAAACAAAGGACTGCAAACTCCCTGGACAGAGGCGATGCCATTTTTATAAAAGCTAGTATGTTTATGTTCATTCATACTGTGGATTGTGGAATGTGCTCCCCAGAGAGGTTTGCCTGGCGCTGAGTTCATATTCTTTTCAGTGCCAGGTTAAAACCTTTTTATTTAAACAGTATTTTAAAAACAAGTATGTTTAATGATTTTAACAGTTGATTTGTTTGATTTCATTTATTTTTATTGATTATTTATTGAATTATGTATTGTTTATTGAGATTTGTATTATTATATTGTTATTTATAGTGATATTTTAGTAAGCTGTCCTGAGGCTGTGGCAAAGGATGGCATATAAATGTTTTAATAAACACACACTGTTCTCTCTATGTATATAAAATATTGATGAAAAGTAACAGCCGTTAGAGAAGCTGGAGTAAGTAACATACGTATGGATTGTCAAGTTTAACTGAAGAGTTTCCAGCTGGTCAGTGCCAGATTTGTGATGCAGAAAAGCCACCACCAGATATATGGAACTGCCTTCTGTCCAGCCTAGTGTCGTCTCCACGCCACCCTTTTAACTGTTTTCCAGCCCTGCCACCAGTGATTCTTCTAATTCATCCCCTTCTTGCCCGTATGCCTGCCATGTGGATGTAATTGCTTGAAACACCCCTCCTCCCACCACCACCCACCACAGCCCTGTATTACTCGTGAAATGTTTGGTCTCCTTTGCAAAGGTTGCTTGCCTCAGCATTTGAAATGGGGGAGGAGTACAAGTGAATCTGTGCACACCTTTTCCTATTCAGTTCCTGCACTGGTTGTACATCTTCCCAACTTCTGTTTTCTTCCCTGAAGAAGTCGTTGTGGTTGTGCTTTTAAAACTAACAGAAGTGCACAGTCCAGTATGCATGCAAAATATAAAATACTAAGATTGTGAGGCCCATTAAGTAGATATGAAAATCCATTGCACAAAGCTTGACTACCTCATACGTGATTCATTATTTAAAGAAAGAAAAAGAGAAAATAAGTCAGAGCAACATACTGCGGTTTCAGTGCATCAAGCTATTGTCCACGGTTGGTGAAAAATAGTACCATTTTCTAAGCCCAGCTACGAGACTGACTGGGGGTGAGAAAAGGATGTGATTTCCCCCACTGGGCCATCTGACAGGCCCAAGGACACCCAGTGAACTCTGTCACTGACCTGAAGTTTTAGCTTGGAACTCCCCAGTCCTAAAGGTCCAATGAAAACAGAAGAGCTAGTACTAAACCCAATCCCGCAATTAAAGCCTCCTTTAATGCAACTACAAAGGCAAATGAAGCTAACAATAGCTCTGTTTCCATTATGGACCTAACAGAAATATGAAGAATTCCTGGGCAAAGGATAATTATCTCTAGGTTTAATTCTGCATTCAACTCGTTCTGATGTAAATACATAATTCCAGTTCAAGCTAAGATTTCATCCAGGCCTACACCTGTGTGTGTGTGGTGGGGGGGGCAAGAACACACACACCAATACAGAGACTGTATCAACTCACTGTTTAGCAAATTCACGTCCGATGTTTTAAAAAATGACAATAGCCTTCAGGCAGGAAGAACAGATGTTGGTTTTATGTTAGCAACATGAGGGCAGGGGGGAAACAATATTAAAAGCCATGAAGGAAAATTGCTTTTCTTTCTTGTGTGCCTCAACCCTAGAAGCAAACCATTCCCCCATCCTAGCATATATATGAATGCCATCTACTAAGCTGATTCAGCTGTAGGAGCAAGCCATGCAGAAATAGTTTTGTTTTTGGTAGCTGATCGGATGCGGGCTAGTTTTCATTACAGTTTGGATAGGTAATTTGGTTCTTGAAATGTTTATTGTTTACCTAACCTCACCCTAAAGCCACACACATACCAATGTGCTTCTCTGTCCATTTGTTAAACACCTAGCATTACAAAATACATATTGTCACCTGATTATGTTCTCTTGCTCCTTACTCTTCTCAGAAAAAAAAAATATGATTAAACTATTTACAGCAACTACCTTTTCTACAGGGCCACTCTGTGGACAGTGAGCCAATGCTCCAAAATGAACTGCTAGTCAAATCTGAGACCTGACAATCCCTTAAAACATACAGCGCTAACAGCTTTAGAAATGAGATGGACTAGGTTTGACTTCAGGGCCATTTTACTTAAAGTATTCTTCTAACTTTTTAGGAGCTATGCCTCCTATGTACTGATGATGACATACCAGAAAATAATAGTATTAACAGGGTAAATTGAAAACAGAGATTAATTTAACAGCATTAATCTTAGTTAAGTCTGAAGAAGCCCTATCACTGTCCCTTTATAACGTCATCTTTGGAAGGCTGGAAGCAGAAGATACAAACATGTTTCAGGAATCCATATCAGTATGAGGATTCCTGATTTTATTAAAAAAGAAAAAGTACAACCATATGACTTGAGAATTAACAGCAAAATATATTACTTACATCAGCTCTTGTACAATACTTAATTCAGATAATCCAACTGATTCTGTGTCTCAAAAAGGATGGATTTTTCACCTGGATGGAACATGCAGCTCATGGTCCCTGAGGAATTTCATCTTTGTGAATGTTGTTACTAATTCACTTAATCTGCTGCTCCTGAGCTAATATACAGTTCAAAACTTAGTGATCCACCATGTTTTACACTTTGTTCTGACACAGTTCTCATCTCAAAAGACATATCAAAATTGTTCCAGAAAGAGAAAACACATATTTAAATACTACTTTTGTGTATATTTGTATTTTAAACATCCATAGCTTAATAAAGAAGCAGAATGGAATGGTTGTAGATAAAAAGCAGTTAGTCCAAGTGGTTGAAAGCAATAATATTGTGCTTGTGCTACTACTTGTGCTACTATTGCTACAGGAGATGTCCCCAGTTAAGGAAGGATATGGATAACAGAGGGATTTAAAGTCTGGGCTCCACCTATTCTTGTGCTTAAAAAGGCACGTCCTTAAGTGAAGAGTGCACTTGCTATTGGCTACTGATAGAATCTTGAGCATCCTCCAGGAAAACATTCTCATTGCAGTCAATAGTACCAAACAAAATTGGCAGATGCAATCATTATAACAGGATCATATTCTTGAATCTGATTCCTGTTTATGAATGAAAAGGGGAATCCAGAAAGCCTTTCTATAGCAGAACATTAACCTTATGTATTCCCTCTACTAACGTGCCCTTGTTTACTAAAGACCCTACATCAGGTGATGTGCAAATAAGTAATTACTCTATACTGTCAAAGGATGGGCCTGCTAGTAACAATAGTTAAAACCAATCATAGGCATGGTTGCTCAGAATTCGGTCTCTCAATAGTCAATGGGGCTTGCTTGCACAAGCATGTAACCCCATAAATGTGGAATTACATAAATGCAACATTCAAAGCACTTCATTTACATCATCTTTGTAATTTTTACAACCACTCTGAAAAAGGCCACTGTCATCTGCATGTTGCAGCTGGGGGTGGGGAATGAAACTGAGAAAATAATGGCTCACCTGTTAGTGTTATGGCTGAGATGAGATGAGAACTAAGAACTACAAGCTCTGACACTCCAACATTTTCTCTCCCAGTTTTGCCTGCTCTGCAAGATTCTGCTCAGAATAAGGGTCATTCCAAATTCTGCCTGCAGAGATCACTTGAGCAGAGAAAAGCAACCTGGGACCACCTTGTACATGCAAAGCATGCACTCTGCTGGTGAGCTATGGCCCCTCCCTAACTACTTATTATTCTCTTTAGGAGGCAAAACAAGTGGTAGCTTCTGGCCTACTTTAACAGATCTGAGAAAAACTCTGCTGGAAGAAGCACCTCATCCTGCAGTCCTATCCTTTATTTGAACCTGTGAGGCACCATATGAGCAACTGCATGTGCCCTGGATTTGCAGTTCAAGGGCCGCCTGGTATGTGGTCATCTCCTGCCAGGCACCATCCTAGCAATTAAAGAGGAAAAGAACACTACGGGATGAGACATTTCACCAGGGCCCAGACGCATATATTATTTGTCTCATTATGTAGATACAATGTGATATTCAATTAACCAGCAGTGTGATCGAACACAAGATATTTAATTATGTATTTCATGGACATGCTTCAAAGATGCTCTTCCTATATTAGAATAATTATCTGAGTACATAGAAAACGTGAAGAATTCAGAACTTCTCTTTCAGGCAGCAAGCATGAGTTTGTTGAGAACAACTGGAGAGAAACTCATGCTTCTTCCTTTGTGGTCCTCCTTCTCCAATAAACTTGGAGAGATATACATTTTGGTCTGGTAAATAAAGCAAGCAGTTAAAATTCACATTCTTCCTTGAGAGCTGGAGTTTATTTAGATTTCTTTCCTGCCCTCTTGAAGGTGATGTTATTGATTTGTGCTACTGTTGCTATTAATTACAGCATTGAGAATGCACTGTCTGTATTAAAGACTCAGTCCCCCAACTAGAAATGTTATGAACACAGAGTACAAAATGCTCTCTTTTTCAGAAGCTCGGGAAAATTCTTGCTATACCAGAAAAATTACTTCCTAAAATTAGATCAGAAAAGCCTTAAGTACAATGTTGGGCATAAAGACCACAAGCCAAACAACACCTGATCAGAACAGGAATGACCTGACAAGGGAAAGTTCTGCTTTCCATTTTGTAGCCACACTAGCAGAGTTGGAACAACAGGATAGTTAATGGATTGATATCCCATGGGGAAACCATTAAACCCCAATCTACCTTCTGGCCTTAGAAAAGACAGGAAAAACGCTGTAACAACACTTCCAGAAATAGATATATGGATTTCTAACAGAATATGGAGCCTTTCAGTTTTGCACTATACATTAACAGACTTCTCTCTTGAGTGCCCTGTGCAAACAGTGTTTCACCATAAATAACCTATGCACAGTGTATGGCTCAGATGATGTTGATGATGATGGGCTGCTGATTGTCATATTCTGTGTTTTGGGGCACAGCATTAGCAAAATAAGATTTACTTGTCATTCTCATCAGGGAACATTTCTTTTGAAGGCACACACCCAGTGGTGCAATGGTGCCAGGGCTTAGAGGGATGCTGGCACTCTGATGAGCAGAGATGCTGATGTCATCTGTGCTCTACCAGCCCCTGAGACATACCTGTACTCTTTGAGCATGGCTGCAGTTCCCGCAATATTTGGGATGAAATAAATTTTCTCAGCAACAATATATGGTTCCCTGTTGTAAACAGTTTTGGAACGGCTTGGTCTTGAATTGGCAATTAATACCCACTCACTTTACAAGACACCTTCTCCTGGTGGAGATGAAAACTGCTAGAAGTTGCTTGTTAATATGGGTCAACAAAACTGCCTGCATTTTTTTAACTTGCCTTGCAGATATGACAATAGGGACTGTCATAATGAGTGCGTACACTTCATAATTTAACTACTGTTCACATAGTGAAATGAATTTAGTATGTTTAAGAGATCCACTGAAAACTAGCATTCCTGAGATAATGGTAATCTGAGTTTTCAATATGTGAAGGGCACATTCGAGATAATGTTCCTCCCTCCAAGCAAAATAACAAGAGAAAGTTGTGCTGAGCTAACTTTAGTACATCAAATATTGGGCCTACAATATTCACAATGAGCCCTACGAGGAGATAAGTTGCTTGTTCAATGCAGGCCACCTAATTTTAAGAAAATAGGAAGCCTATTTCCACATGAAGAGTGAATTATTTTAAGCTAGAAGGCCAGCAGATATAAAGTGGCTACTTTCCAGTATAATTTATGTGAGCTTACAACGTGTTGCAGCTCCTGAAAAGCTAATGCAGTCTGAGAAGTGTCCAGCTGTGGGAAATAATAGTTCAGTTCTATTCTGTGTTAGGCCATATTTTCAGCATTGTGTCCAGTTCTGGTGCCACATTTTAAGAAGACCATTGGCTGTTTAGAATGTGCCCAGTGATGAGAGGGTGAGATGGTAAAGGTAGTGGATACCAAGTCATATGCAGAACAGCTCAAAGAGATATGTATGTTTAGCCTGAACTTAAGATTTAAAGGAAAATGTGATAGTGGTCTGCAAATAGCTAAAAGGCCATCTTGCAGAAGACAGAATTATTGCTTCTGAGGGCAGAATGAGAACCAGTGAGTGGAAGCTGCAAGGAAGCAGATTTCAGTAAACACTGCACCAAATTTCCTAATGGTGAGATCTGTTCAGCAGAGGAGCCAACCATTTTGGTGGGTGCTCCTTTGCTGAACTTATTTAAGCCACCTGCCAGGGATGCTGTAAATGCATCCTCCAATACAGAGACTGTTCTGAAGAAAGCTTGGACTAGGTGATTTCCAAGATCTCTCCTGTCTCCTCTCTGACTTCTAGGCAAATTTTCTGGGTGTGTGCTCAGTGGAATGAGCCCTTAGAGAACAGTTTTGTTCTCTTGAGACTAGAGTAACAGATCTAGAGAAGGTGAGAGAGGTAGACAGAAATGTAGATGTGAATGTCAAGGTGTGTGGTTAGAGGTAACACTTAAGAATTTAGGCAATTCAGATTATTTTAAAACTGCTTCTATTCATATGAATCTAACAGAGCCTTGAAATCAGCATCTGAGGCTCTGCTCCCTGGTCCATCAGATGGATGATCAGATACTAGGGACAGGACTATTGGTGAAGACACTGCAGTCTTGGAGCTCTCTCTCTCTCTGGGGAACTTGCCATCTTCATTTCTTCCTGTTTTGAGATGGTTGCCGAAACCATCTGAAAGCAGGAAGACCATCTGTTGGTCTTTTTTAAATGGATGCCTACTATTTCTATGTAATCTCTTCTGTTTTATTGCTGCTGTCTTTTGTATTTATTTTAATTGCTTTATTTTTATACCGTGTTTTGGGATGTGGTGACTCCCCCCCCCCCCGTAATCCACGGGAGGGGGGGCATTAAAAGCAGGAGTTAAATACTTCTTTAAAAATCAACATCAGCATCCAGCTTCTATGTAACAGCTTATCTGCTGTCATGGAGAATTCAGATCAGATCAGATTTCTTCATTTATATATAGCCATCAGACCATCACAAAATATTTAACAAAAGATACTCACTATCAATACAAATGGAACATCCTTACAAAAATGTAACATACTTACAAAAGGTTAACACAAACCCCAAATCATATGAATAAACTTCACAATCTGGTTCTTTAGTTAGAGTCAGTAAAATTGCCGGAATCTGTATAATGGTATATAAAATCATTCACAAATTAGTTCTGATTCTTCTGAGGAGGTACAGCATTTTCCTTCAATAATTTCTCCATAGCACAAATTACCATACATAGAAAGTGTTCAGTTTTTGCCTCTAGATACCTGGCTTGCCCAGAAAGCAGATGCATTGCATTGTTGTGGACAGACCTCTGAAATGCCTCTCTAAAATCTGACCCAAATATTGTTTCCTTAGGACATTATATAAAAGACAACAGACAATAACATGTACAAGATCTTTCTCCTGGACAAGTGCACTAAGAATTTGACCTATTCCTCTATCACCACTGTAAGTCAGCTGAAGGCATCAAATTTAACTGGGCTTTAGTAAAAGCCATCCTATCTCTAAGTCTCTGCAAATGCTTTAAATACAAAAGGAAAGTTCTTATGCAATTATATTGTTTTAAAACTGATACAGTCACTCTGCCCATCTGTAAGAATATGTCTGTTAGTCTCTGCCTCAGAAATGTGATGACAGAAACACGACAGAAATATTATCTCTGAATTTTTAATATATATTTAACAAATTTCACCACTACAGATTAAATAATCTGTTTCCAAGAATGATAATTAATTTCCTCAAAGGGGATGCTAAGAAGGCACAAAGATTTCATGGCAGAAGGGTATCATATAAGGAAGAGCAAAACAATTCTTTGTTATTTCTCTGGTGATGAACTGATATTCTTTCACATAGCTCCTGTGTTGAGATGAGGTCCTTGCAGTAGAATATTCAAAAATTAGGCAAACCATTGCATGTAGTTGTGATGGACGTGTTGACTGAAGGGGAACTTAAACTGCATGCTAGCTGTAAAGGATGAAGACTTTGTTGGTACAGAATGTGGGGGAGGAGTGATGCATGGCAACATTGGGAAATATATATGTATGCAGTCCTAGAAGACAGTTCTAGATTGCCAGGATGGATGTGGAAATCTCAAAGTTGCATTTTTTAAATATAGCCTACTCCAGCTAGACAAATAGTGCTATAAGGTCTCAGTTATGAATAAGGCATAAGAGGAAAGTTTTAGATTTGTTGGGCTCTGGGGGTATCTTGCAACATGCTGTGCCTGTGGAAACAACATGGGCTTCACTTAAACTGCAAGGGAACTTAAGCGCTGGTACTCAAGCACAAAAAAGTTGCATAGCAGCTTTTGTTTTAACTTCAGAGCAGCAGCTGAGAGGTAAACAATGTGGGCAATGATGTCAGTATCCTGGGTCTTGCCAGAGATTTCCTGGGTGAGGGGTGGATGGACTGGTTGCCACTGAGGTTTACAAGAGTTTTGGTCTAGATGGGCCTTTCATCTGAGCAAGCAGGGTTCTTAAGTTCTTCTGAAATACTGAGCTAGATGCTTAAACTCTGAGACACGCAAGCAATACAGCCATTTAAGAGACCATTGAATGTTTTGATCCCATTATTGCAATATGTCTCAGCCTTTCCTGTGGTCTTTTCTGTGACAACGCATTAATTGGTAGAAAAACCTCAATCAAAAAATTTAAAAGGGTAAGACACACTTCACTCTTATCAGAAAGAGATGCCAGCAACTCTGTGTTAGAGTTCCTAATGAGGAGGAGGAAAGGAGCAGCCAAAAGCTGAACATGAGTCTGAATTAATAGAAGTCTGCAAGAGAAAGACCCTTGGGGTCTTGACTGACAAGTGCTGAAAAGTTGCAGTGTATCACAAGCGTGGTTACTAGATGAAGACAGATGGCTCTACATCTTCACCAACCCATGGGATTTATGGCTGAGGATTCCAAATGGGCCTAAGGGAATTAGGTGTCAAATTCCCTTAGTCCCCTCTAAGAACCCTAGCCTTAAAGTGGCAGATGGTATGTTTAAAGTAGTGATGAGTCACAGAAATACCGATGGTGCTGTGCAGATAATCACAATTAGGAGTCCAATTGTTGCTATTAATAACACAGTACCAAAGAATCCCATCTTCACTGCCTTCTCTGTGTCTATTCCTGCCAGCAGTGCTGAAAACGGCAGAGATTCTAGAGGTGCTGAAATTGGTGCCAGTTGGCATTAGGCATATTAAATGGGGGTGTGGGTGGGTGGGGGAAACTGGCAAGTATAAACACTACCAGAGGGATAATTAATTTCATAACAGCCTCGGTGCTATGTGACATCTCTCTCAAGTAGCCATTAACTTTTATACTAACTACTCAATAACTCAATTATCTGTGTCAGTGTCAAGGCAAGCTGTGCCCCTGTGCACTCTCCCCCGTACATCTTCATGTCTACTTAGATCACTTGAGCTTGGCTGGCTCCAGGGGAATGAGCTCCCTTCAAGAAAACAAGGTCTGACAGGAAAGCAAGGCTCAAGTTTGAAGATATAATGGTGTTTTCTGCTATCAAGAATTTCAGACAGGTTGTTTGCATAGTATTTTTCTCATTTCCTCACAACAAATGGAGTGGCCAGACTGCTGACAGGGACCGGCCATTATTCTCATATAACTCCGGTCCTCTACCAACTTCACTGGCTTCCAGTTGAAGTCTGGACCCAATTCAAGGTGCTAGTTTTGACCTATAAAGCCCTAAATGGCTTGGGACCAGGATACCTGAAGGAACGCCTCCTTCCATATATGCCATCACGCCCCTTAAGATTGGCAGGAGAGGCCCTGCTTGAGAACCCTCTTTAAAGGAGGTAAAAAGGACATCTACTCGGAACAGGGCCTTCTCTGCGGTGGCGCTCAGATTATGGAATGTTATTATATGGATAAACTTTGCATTGGGGCACTTCAAAATTTACTGATGCTTCCTGAAGTTAACCACAGTGTAAGTAGATTTCTTGTGCTATTTGACAAGCTAAGAGACTGATAATACAACTTGAATTATAAATGTTCACCTCATATAATGCAATGGATTGAAGGCCTTCCTCATCTGAATGGGTGGTACATAGACATCACCAGTGAATGTATGCTTCTTTGGAAATTTATTTTGCTTTTTTTTTTTTTAAGTTCGTATAATTCTTTGAAAGCAGTTTTTTCATACATACACACATTTCATATGCATGCACTGAAACTGAAATTATTTAATAATATGTTAATTCCCTTTCTCTTATACACCTGACTTATCTAGGATATCTTCCAGACATTAGCTTTTATTCACAAGTGCATGCACTTAACTGGCAGGCCTCTGTTCACTGAAATTGCAGGAAAACCAGGCTGAACAATCACTTTATTTCTTCTGGTCACAGATTTATATATTGCCCTCCCAAACTTATCCCTAGGTAGCTATAATGATTTACCTACAATTCAGCTGTCTTTCTTCTCAAAAATATGTGAGGCACTCAGGAAATGTTTTGTAGTTGGTATCTATCAGTTCCCCACTCCACCTGTGGTTAACAGCAATTTGGGGTGGGGAGCTTAGTGTGCTGAAATATGAGGGAAAAGCTACAATATATCCCCTCCCTTATTACCCAGTAAAAAATTAGAAGGGCACTGCCGCTGTTTATGGCAAACTCTCTTGAGCTCTCTGGGATAAAACTGTACATTAAAATGGTTCAGACTGGATTGCAAATCATTTTTTAAAAAGCAGAAACAAACTGGGGAAGAAACAAGTGCTGTCACATTGCCGTATGAGTCAATAGTTCCTAAGTAGATAAAACTATGCCAAGAAACTGATTCCAAGGAGACACCCAGGGGCTAAACACACGTACAGCATTCCTACATAGCAATGGCATCTCCAACTGGAACCAAGATCTTTTTTGCACGATGAACTGTCTAGCTTGATTTTCACTTTGAAACCCATTAAAAGTCTGCCAGCCTCTTATGCAAAATATGTATCATTCTTTAAGAATTAGAATCCTTTACTGGATGCATTTCAGCCTTTGAGGAATTTGCAAAGGGACACAATACTTGCGCACAAAGAACAAAAATAAAAGATCGCACAAATAAAGTAAACCTTCAAGATTAGGCAAATGAGGATGAGTCTCCAGTGATACCTGGAAAGGGTTCCCACCCTGACACAGATTGTTGCTAAGCCAAGTTTTCAACAATCAAAACACACACAGAGATTCAGGATACTAGCTAGGGATATTATCAAAGGTATGTAGAGTGCAATTTGACACTTGCAGAATTTGAATATATCTACTTTAATAATTTATTAAAATATTTTCTCTCATTTATATAGGGTGTGAGAGGCTCACAATTTGCCTTTTTCATTTTCACAGCATCCCATTTAGTAAGCCTGCATTGCTTCCATCGTATAAATATTAGCAGTAAATTAACAACTACTCACTTTCTCGGTAATTCAATAAGAAGTGACATGTGATAAGGAGTTTGAAATGACATTGGAGCCCTATGACAAACCATTCTAGGGTGGTTTTTTAAGCCACCCCCAGCACATATCTTGCCAGGTTTGAATGACACAAGCAGCAGCATACTGCAAAATAATTAGGCAAATTCTTTTCCAGCTGATCATCCAATGAGACTATGACAGAAGCCAGGACTTGCATCTACACTGAGTTCAGTCAAACAAAATGTAACAGAACCTAATTGCCAGAACAGCAGTACCATTTACAACTATGCTAATAACTTCTGAAATGAGCTTTAACAACTTCTGCCAAATACTGTATTTTGTCTTATCAGGTTTGTTCATACAATCTTGAAAATATAAGCTACTACAATTGTCATGGGCAGCAATTTTGTTTGCAGTGTAACTATTATAGCTTGAAACTATGTTTTCCCACTATTATTTTCCTATACATAGTTAACACCTGCTAAACTAAACTAAAAGGATGTCTCATCCTATCCAATAGCCTTCGGATTCTATCTGATTTGGGCAGGGTGAGCCATCAAAGAATAAGCTAGTTTAAGTCCCTCAAAGTATGGGGAATCAGTTCTGTGCCTTTGCCCCACTGCCTGGTCACAAACCTACTGTACACCTGAATACTCAGTCAAAACAGAGTATCAGTGACATTGATGGTATGAAATGCTCCCTCTAAGGCTAGCTAATGGGTCAAGGTTAGTAACCCAAAATCCAGTGTTCTAGTGTCAAAAGCACTGCAGTGCATATGGTCACAGAGGCTATAACTGGATTTTGCATGGTTTTGTCTGCTCTAAAAATAGTTTTATCCAATGGAACGGGCTTGAATCAATTAATATTTGGATGTATCTATTTAATCAATCTCTTGGTAAAAGGAAGACATCTCACATGTGCTACCTACCCTGACCTCGATTCAGGATAGATGTGCTGGCTAAGAGCATTACCTGGAGACTTTCAGTTAACTAGACATTGACTTATCCATCCATCCATCCATCCATGCTGTGGGTGACTCATGTTTCAGCTTCACTTGCCAAAAATGTTGGGGTCAGAAAAAGTGCCAGAGCCATGAACTCACTTGTCATACCACATAAACTGCTGGAAACAGCAAGGCTAGGGAGTGAAGCATAAAGCCCCTTAGAAGCAGATGCCTCCCAATCCACTGCATCTCATAAATCTCATTCCTAAGGTTCGTTATGGGGAGTAACATATGTAATGAGCAGCGTGCAAAAGAGAAGCACACTCTGAAGATAATAAGCTGATGAATGTTTTGCTCTTCATAGATAAACAATGTCTGCACTGAGGGCTTTACTCTTCTAGACTCCCCATCTGAAATGCTTTAGTCCAATTGATTCAAGCCACACAGGTAGCCTACAGCAGACACAGTAACAAGCAGGAACCTTTTAAAGTTTCAGTTCACCTTTGTAATAATACATCACAGGAATACATTGTGTTCAAGGGATCTAAATGGGTGAACTATTTGGTGTAGCACCTGAGCAGCGATTTTCTGAAACCCTTAACAAAGACCTATCAAGAGATGACAATGTGCTGTTGTTACAAGTACCTACTGGACAGTCTCACTGACGTAATCACACATGATCAGCAGCTTCATGTAGTGAACCGTTACCACTTCAACTAAAAATGTCTGAATGCTCCATCATACATGTTAAAGAAACCTCAAACATTTAAATTAGCATGTCAAATGTTCTAACCTGGATGCTATTTCTATACGTGCAATCTAGCAAAAGCAGTCTTGAAGCCAGACTGAAATGGATACAGACAATCAATAGCATCTAGAAGTCTCTGAAATAAGGCCAGTACCACAGACTCAAGAATCTTTTCTCAGAATGAAAGATTAGCAACTGGATGATAGTCAAAGCATCTGACTTTGGTGAAACATTTTCGGAAGTGGGAATTCAGAGCAGAGTCACTGCTATTTTCTGCAAGGCACCAGAAATTGTTTCCTCTCATAAAGAACCATTCACCACCTGATTCTATGCATTCAGCACCTTTTAACCACTTGTTATCTGTCATGATAGACACGTGTTGAGATTGCAAGTGGTAAGCTGCACTTTACATACACTTTCAATGTACTCAAAATGCAAAAACTGAAATTTGGCTAAGCGACAGCAGTTGGGAAATATGAGAGAACATCCTTTTAGCTGTACAGTAAACTCAAGAGGTACATATGGAGCAATTTCTTTGCTCCCATCATAATTACAGAGCAAACTTTAAAACAGGTTCTAGCCTATATTTGGTCAGCCTCATCTTGAGATTTTTCTCCAGTTGTCCTTGCTTCATCAACCCGAGTGGTTTTGTATACCAGAGGACAGACTGGGCTCCTATCACATCCTGGGTTTCCAACATAAGAGACATACTCTGAGAATTAAGGATCTATTGAGTAGGATCCGAGGGAATGAGACAGTGCTCCAAATGCCCTGAACATCATACCCATTCTTTCTTGAACTGGACCTTGGATCACACTATGGAGGAGAGTACAAGTTTCCACAGCTAGGCTATCTCCAGGCACAATTCGGTATGTAAAGTAAACACACTACTTCTGCAGGAATAGGGCTGGGGCTACTGCAGAAGAAAGAGTCTATGTGGCTCACTGTTACCCCTGTTGCTCACACAAACACAAAACAGAAGGGAACAGAACAGACAGCCTTTCAGACAATCTGAGGCAGACTATTTGGTTATATGAAGAAGTGAAATCCTTACAGGAAAAGGTAAGACCAAGATCTACTTAATAGTTGTATTAATAGGAGGCATGTCTACTTTTACATAACAAATACTTGTAGCTGTTTCTCATGTTTTGCTTGTTTCCTCCTTTCTTATTTCTTGGGATGATCATCTATTTTGGTCCTTCATACTAACATGAAGCCATTTAAATCAGCACTGTGCTTTAATCTACAATAAGCCTTCTTTGCCACCCCCCCCATTATATAGATGTTTCCATAATCATTTCAACCATCTTATAAATGGGAGCAAACAAAACAATAATATGAGCTAGTAATACCTATCAAGAAGTTAAAGTAGCTTCCCTTACCTTGATAAAACAGAGACTAAGCATTGATTGTTTCAGCTCAAATCCTTCTAGACCAAGGCAGAATAGAGATTTCCCCCTGAAATGTCAGTAGGACTTTATTTCCAAAGCCTCTGCTGGAAACGAGCTAATCCATCTATCCCCAAATCACCAGATACACATATTACCTTAAACCAGTCCAAACAGCAATTCAGCTGATAAGCAGAAAATGAGTCAGAAATAGACAATGCAGCTATAATTTTCAGGCAATGAAATCATAATGGAATACAAGAATGAAGGGATGAGCAATGAGCAAAAGACAATGATATAGAAAAAGAACCACAGTTCTTTAACATATTATATTTAACCAATTGTTTGTTTCAGCACAATTTAAGCTTTTTCAAACACAGGCCACTTAAGAATTTAAAGTTTACAAACCAAGTCAAGAGAAATGGTTCAAAGCAATAACTTTAAACAAAGGATTATTTTTGCCCAAAGACTAGGACATGTCCTTTTCATTGCTTCTTTCTCTCAAATAAACTGACAAAAGAACCTGACTGGGGATTTCAATACGAATAGATGGTTATGGGGATTTTGCTTGTGCAAACAAATGGAAAGAGCACTTCCATCTCTTCTTTTATTGAAGGCACCACTTTGTATAACATAAAGAAACCTGACTGTGAACCCTATCTTCTGACTGTAACTGCGAAGACCAAGAATCATTCTGTAATAATGCTATCTGCTGCCATGTTATTACCAAGGTAGCTGGGTGTTTTCTGCTTATGAATTTCAGATCAGCCTTCCTCATATTACACTCCATGCCCCTTTATTACAACACAAACAGCTTGCTGCTCTGTCGGTCACAAAGAAAGAACCCCAGCTTCATGTCAGTGCACATGTGCTGCACATAAAAAAGACCAGCTTCAAACCCTGGCAATGACATGTTTTCCTGCAGCTCATCTTCATAATCTGCCCACCACTTCTGTACTGTAAACTGGCACTGAGTGAGGGAAATTTGCAGGACAGAAGCAGCAGATGGGAGGAGAAGCCCCTTAAATTTGCCTCACAGGAACACCCTCGTCATCCACCCCAAATGGGTTTTTCTTCCTTTCATTTTCCTTTAAGGCTGTGCCTGGGTCTGGTGCCTTGGCTGGGAAAAGGAGATGCAAGTAAAAATTGGTGGGCAGCAGGCAAGGTGCTTAACTTTCCCCTGGTTACCACTTACCTCTTACAACTTTACTGCAGTCTCTTCTCCCACTTATCCAGGCCCCAAACATGGTTCTAAGACCTTGGCTGGGGAAAAAACCCAACTGGGAGAACTGCTGGGAAGAAAGGTTTATATTATTCCTCCCCTCTGCCATTTCATCTTGCAAATCATTCCTGCCCCAAACCACCTCGTAGCAAAGCAGCAGCAGCCAAGCCCTACTGACACAAACAAATGCATAGCTTCTCCCTCACCCATAGTATGAGCAACTTATAATGGTACAATTTAGGGGTCTAATCCTGTCCTGTTAACTTTCTTAATAATTTTAACTTCTTGAATATTAAAGCTTTTATATTATGTTGTATTACAGTATAGAAAAGTAATAAATAAAAGAATGAAGGTATAGACAGAGTGCATTATCTCAAATGTCTTGAACTATAGATAGAGGATGTGCTACATCTAACAGTATAACAACAATGCAGGTTTAAGATGTTTTCCCTTTTCCCTGCTTTCAAATTTCTTCCTTATTTCCATCCATCCATCCATCCATCCCTCATTCATTCCTTTCTTATAAAAACATAGAAACAGAGCGAGTCAGAAGGGGCCTCCTGGGCCATCTAGTCTGACCCCCGGCTCCAGCCGGCTCCGCTCATGACATGCCCACCATGATTGACTGGAAATTCTTGTATACAAGGGTATATTCTAAACTGTGTTTACAATCATTTTAATGTTTGCACATTCCCTCATTTGGCATTGTTCTGATTATCTTGTATGTTCCATAAGCCTACAAAATAGAATGGCAACAAAATGCATCTTTTGCATTTTGCATCTTTTGGAGGACTAGTGATTGGCAAAAAGTGAATGTGTCAGGTGAAAGGCCTTTTGGCACTCAATCAAGCTGCAGTTCCAGCTTCTTCATTTGAAAAGCCTCATCTGTTTTAGTTTACAAGGTCAACTCATCCATGACTTGATTGTGGATGAGGGGGCCGACCTGGCTTGCATAACAGAGACCTGGGCAGGAGGGGGGGGTGTCACCCTCTCTCAAATGTGCCCACCCGGGTATCTGGTTCAGCACCGTTCATGCCTGGAGGGGAGGGGAGGGGGGTTGCTTTGGTTTACCGAGCCTCCATCTCCCTCATGGGACTTCTGGTCCCTTCGAGGCCAGGGCTGGAGTGCCTCTACTTGTTGTTGGGTGACCGAGACAGATTGGGGATTCTGTTGGTGTACCGTGCACCCTTCTGCCCAACAGTCTCCCTGCCTGAGCTGACGGAGATTGTCTCAGACCTGGTGTTGAGGACCCCAAGGATGTTGGTCCTGGGGAACTTCAATCTCAATGCCGAGACTGGTCTGACCGGAGTGGCCCAGGACTTCATGGCCTCCATGACGGCCATGGGGCTGTCACAACATGTCACAGGCCCAACCCATGAATGTGGACACACTCTGGACCTGGTTTTCTCAACAGGGCAGGAAGAGGGTGGTCTGAGGGTGAGGAATTTATGTCTGACACCCCTGTCATGGTCAGATCATTTCCTCATGAGGTTTGTGCTCGAGAGCAGTCTCTCCCTCTGTAAGGGTGCGGACCCGATTATGTGGGTCCGCCCCCGGAGCCGGATGGATTCCTGAAGGCCCTGGGGGAGTTTCCAGCTGACAAGACTAGTGCTCCTGTTGAGGCTCTGGTCAAACTGTGGAATGGGGAGATGACTAGGGCTGTTGATACGATCGCTCCTAAGCATCCTCTCCCACCAGGCAGAGCCCACTCTTCCCCTTGGTATACATCTGAATTGCAGGTGATGAAGCAGGCCAGGAGATGGCTAGAGTGTAGGTGGAGGAAATCATGGGATGAATATGACCGAACACATTTAAGAGCCCATTATTGGGCCTATGCTGTGGCAGTGAGGGCGGCGAAAAAGAAATTCTTCTCCGTTTCCATTGCCTCCTCAAAATGCCGTCCAGCTGAGCTTTTTCGGGTGGTACAAGGGCTGGTCTGTCCTGGCCCAAAGAAAGATCTGGTTCCACCCTCAAAGGCCCGCTGTGACGACTTTGCCAAGCATTTCAGGGAGAAAATAGCTCAGATTCGTCACAAGCTAGACTCTACTAGTGATTCAGAGGCTTCTGGGGAGATACCAATGTTGCCATCTGGTCCAAAATTAATGGATGAATTTCAGTTATTGCAGCCTGATGATGTGGACAAGGTGCTTGGACAAGTACGTCCCACCACTTGCCTATTGGACCCTTGCCCATCTTGGTTAATTAACAACACCAAGCATGGGATTGGGACCTGGATCTTGGAAGTGGTTAATACTTCTCTGAGGGAGGGTTGGGTACCTGCCCCTTTAAAGGAGGCGGTAGTCCGACCGATCCTGAAGAAAACGTCACTGGATCCAGAGATGGCCACTAATTATAGACCAGTGGCCAACATCCTGTTTCTGGGCAAGGCGTTGGAGTGGGTGGTGGCAGGACAACTCCAAGCACTCTTGGATGAAACGGATTATCTGGACCCATTTCAGTCAGGCTTCAGACCCGGGTACGGTACTGAATCTGCCTTGGTCGCCCTGTACGATGACCTGTGCAGGGAGAAGGACAGGGGGAGTGCGTCCCTGTTGGTTCTCCTGGGCCTCTCAGTGGCTTTCGATACTATCAACCATGGTATCCTTCTGGATAGGCTAGCGGGACTGGGGGTCGGAGGCACTGCTTTGCAGTGGTTCCGCTCCTATCTCAATGGCCGATTCCAGAAGGTGGTGCTGGGGGACTATGGCTCTGCGCCATGGCAGAAATGCCATGGAGTTCCGCAGGGATCCATTTTGTCCCCTTTGCTGTTTAATGTCTACATGAAACCGCTGGGAGAGGTCATCAGGAGGTGTGGGCTGCGGAATCATCAGCGTACTGATGATTCCGCAGCCCACACCTCCT
>NW_025335468.1:7113332-7221344 GCF_004798865.1 Varanus komodoensis | reverse complement strand
AGCGGAACCACTGCAAAGCAGTGGTTCCGCTCCTATCTCAATGGCCGATTCCAGAAGGTGGTGCTGGGGGACTATGGCTCTGCGCCATGGCAGAAATGCCATGGAGTTCCGCAGGGATCCATTTTGTCCCCTTTGCTGTTTAATGTCTACATGAAACCGCTGGGAGAGGTCATCAGGAGGTGTGGGCTGCGGAATCATCAGTACGCTGATGATACCCTGCTCTACCTCTCATTCTCCACCAATCCAGGTGAGGCAGTGGCTGTGCTGAACCAGTGCCTGGCCGAGGTAATGGGCTGGATGAGGGCCAATAAACTGAAGCTCAATCCAGACAAGACGGAGATCCTGTTGGCTGGCGGATCGGGCTTCAGGGAAGGTGAATTGAACCTAGTCCTGAATAGGGTTGCACTCCCTCTTAGGGACAAGGTCCGCAGCATGGGAGTGCTCCTCGACCCAGAGCTTTCACTGGAAGCTCAGCTGACAGCAGTGGCAAGGAGCGCTTTCTTTCAGCTTCGGCTGATCCATCAGCTATGCCCTTACCTGGAGAACGACTGCCTGGTGACAGTGACACACATGTTGGTGACTTCCCGACTTGACTTCTGTAACACGCTCTACGTGGGGCTGCCCTTGAAGACAATCCAGATGCTTCAATTGGTTCAAAGTAGAGCTGCCAGGCTGCTGCCGGGAACTGGGCATTATGTTCACATGACTCCAGTTCTCCGTCAGCTTCACTGGCTTCCCATTGAAGTCCAGGCCCAATTCAAGGTGTTGGTTATGCCCTATAAAGCCCTTAACGGCTTGGGTCCTGGTTACCTGAAGGAGCGGTTAGGTCCATATATGCCCGCCCACCCCTTGAGAGCAGCGGGAGAGGCCCTTCTCCAGGAACCCTCCATGAAGGAAATTAGGAGGGTAAGTACTCGGAGGAGGGCTTTCTCTGCGGTGGCACCCAATCTATGGAATGCGCTCCCCAGAGAGGTCCACCTGGCGCCATCGTTATTAGTTTTCCGGCACCAGGTGAAGACCTTTTTATTCAAATGTTATTTTAATTGTTAATATTATTTATTTATTTTATTCTCTGGCCAGGGCCACTTAATTTATACTGTTAAATTATACTGTTTTATATTATGCTATCTATTTTTGATTGTGAGCCACCCCAAGGCTTCGGCGATCGAGGCGGCATAGAAGTTCCCTAAATAAATAAACAAACTCTACAGCAACTTTAAAAACAAACCGTCCAACTCTTCTTCAGTAATACTGCAAAGCTTTTAAGCCACATAACCCTGTCTCAGTCAATTTCAATGTAGTTGTTCTTATCCCTCACACAGAAAATTAAAGGGACATATGAAAGACAAATGAACACTAGAAAAGAAAAATACAAAACATCGAAAACATTGGTTTTGCATTCCTACATTGTATCCAGATTACTATTTGACCCAGAAATCAGATGTTATCATATTGTCAATGGGTCAGAAGTTGAACTGAGAGAATTATTCACATTGAATAATTTACTCAGTGACCTTACCATCTTGCCCTGTTTGCTGAATGTCTGGGTGAATCATGTTTGCTCCAATTTATTTGCTACTGAGATCTACTCACAATTCTCAGACTGCTCAGATAATATTAACAACATTGTTCCTAGCTTCAGTGCTAGCCCCATTGAAGTCAAGTATGTATGCTCTGAAGCTTTAGCTGTAGCCTACTGAACTCAGGTGAGAAGTTTCTGTAATGCATCTGCTCTCTGCTTGTGCCATACTGGGATCTATCTGTTAGAGATTAGCGGATGCATGTTTCTGTCTCAAAGAAGGGGAATCATACTGCGTGGCCCTAGGATCCCATCGACCTTTCTGTTTCTATGTATAGTTGTGAGTAGTATTGAAATGGCCCAGAATGCCTTTGGTGAGGTCTACAAATGAGACGTGTGTGTGTGTGTGTGTGTGTGTGTGTGTGTGTGTGTGAGAGAGAGAGAGAGAGAGAGAGAGAGAGAGAGAGAGAGAGAGAGAGAGACATTTATATCCTATAGTTTCCTCCAAGGAGCCCAAGTTGGTATCACAATCCACTTTTTCTCAATTTTATTCTCTTAACAGTAACCCTGTGAGGTAAGGTATGCTGCCAGTCAGTGACTGGCCTAAAGTCATCAAGGAATTTCATGGATAAGGACTCTTCCTAGTTCTAGTCCAACATTCTAAGTATTATACCACACAGACAGACTACAGAGTGAAATGGTCATAGATGTATAGCATATCAAGAGGGCTATTTATGTGGATTTCCATTTTTTAAATTCAACAAATATATACATGGCATTTTATCATGCGCTGGCCACTTGCATATTCTCCATAAGCCTTATGATGACATATGGTGACATCATACACAGAACTCATTACTATCAAATCAAATACTGACATCCAGTCAAGTATTGAAACAAACTACATTACTCCCTGGCTACCTCATTGCATGGACTGATTCCAAAAGTAAGCAATCCACCCACAAGAGCTCTTGATTTAGTTTGCTAAGCAAGCCATCCCACAAGCATTCTCAATCTGCCATTATATGCTACAACTCTACAGGTAATAACAGGAAAAGTTGGGAAAGGATGACAGAATTCCTTTGAACCAATATAGCCTCTTTTTCTCAAGAAGGTATAAACTTCTTGAACTGACAAGCCAAAGAAAGGAATAGTAGAATCCTATCCTTTTGCTCTTAAAATGTCTGGGATTTGCCAACAACTTTCATTCCTCCCTGTATAGAGGTGCAGGCCTAGAAAGTGTCCCTTTCTCCCCTTTTCCCCACCTTGCACCAATAGTGTGGAGAGTCCATCTAACCCTATTGGCAGAGGCAGTATATTTCTGCCTGCCAGGTACTGAGGACAAACAACAACAGAAGACCATCTCATTCATGCCTTGCTTTTGAGGTTCCCAGAGACATGAGGCTGGCTACTCCTGATAAAGAAATGCAGGAACAGGTGAGCCTTTGTTTAAGCATTGGTATTATTTTTAGCCAAAAGACTATTATTATTTGAATTGTCATTAAAAATACCCAACCCCTACTGGCTTAGCCAGTCCTTTAACCTACACAGACCATTGGGAAATCAGTGTGATTATGTCTCAGAGGGCACTGTAGTTAACTCCCCTCCCAAGAAGCAATGCATTAACATACCCCTAATTTATTCAAATACAATAGAAGGCTTATCTGTTCCCTCCTGAGAATCCACAAGTGAGCTCACAATAAAGGAGTCCACCTGCCTCTTCTCCCGTCCACCAGTTTGTCTGCCTTTTGGCAATGATGTATGGAGCAGAAAGACAATGTACACCCAGTTTTCATGAGCTCGGCTGGTGCTGCAGGGCAAAGGGTAGCGAAAACTAGCTTTGACAAGTTAGCCAGGCAAACATGACATGCAAGTCACTGAGTAAGTATCCCAATGCAATTCTGTGGTGTCAGTTTCTACTGAGGCTGATGCAGTGTGACACATTTAATGCTCAAACTTAAGCAAGTCCTATCTGAGTCACACTTTAAAAAACAAAACAAATATTGTCTTACACCTACTAAGCCACAAAAAGTGCTTGAAGTTTTAAAAAACTGCAAAATATTTACTGCAGAAAGGCAAAGCACAGTATTCACTAAAGCAATAGCCAAAGATGTTAACACAGAAACACTATCTACTTTAAAGCATTGTCACCTCTGACCATTTTTTGAAGAAATTGTGCTTAGGGCTGATTAAAGCATCCCACAGAGAATGCAGTCCACCCCGCATCATCCCAGAACTTCATGGAGGGGGATGCTGGCTTGAAAGACCCCGCTCAATATGTGTAGAAGGAAGAATGGCAGGTATTGCCTCTGTTATGTTAGTCTTGAATGTATGCATTGGAGGTCCTACACTCCTTCATGTCCCAGTTACTATTTCTATGGCTCTCTGAGCAATTTTGAGCTCTATTAACAGTTTCAGCTAGTTTAGCATACAAAGGCCTTACTCTGAAGTGAAGTAGTATCTGGTATAGGAAAGGGCCAACAACAGACCCTAATTGTGGGAACCATTTATAACCTGAAATAACCTGAATTTAAAAGCTGATTGTAAGTGCTCAGTCCACTCCAAGGGATTTCCTCCCCTCTTCCCCTCTACTTGTACTCTTTATTGTATATTGTTAGCCAGTTAAAGAGTCCTGCTAGGCTATTGAGCAGCATATAAATTTGTGAATAACTGACAGAACTCTGCAATGCTGTTTCACTGGAATGAGGTACTTTGGGGCTTGCCTAGCACTGTGAAATGTCTATGGACATCACTTGTCAGTTAAAAGATGTAGATTTGGCTTACATTTCTGTCACTGTGATCCTGAAACTACTTACACGGAACTCCTACTAAAATGAATGGGAAGTTACTCTCATGCAATTAGGTATGGAGCATACCAAGGATGTGATATCTCTTTTTTAAAAAGTGAGATGGAAATAAAACTAATAGTGCAATCCCATGCAGGTCTACTCAGAATGGAGCCTCACTGAGTTCAGCAGGGATTTCTCCTAGGTAAGTATAAGAAGTGCAGCTTTAAAAAAGTTTCTATTTTAGAGTTAACAGATTTTCTTCATGGCTTCTTCTATCTATGTATCTGTCTGTCTATCTATCTATCTATCTATCTATCTATCTATCTATCTATCTATCTATAGTATCCAAGGGTTTATGAATGTAAGTTACTGGCTGGAGTGCAAAACACTGAATGATATTTTTAGCTTACCATGCCAAAAGCCAAAGATGAAGGTGGAGTTCATTATAAAACTGGTGTGATGAATTTTGTTAATCAATGACTGTGGGCTACAATTGGAAGACAGTGCTCCATCCCAATTTTGTGGTCAGAACTAGACCTTGTACATGGAACGTATGACTGCTGCTGGAAATATGTGCTCTCATGTCTCCTTCTCTTCTTTCCCTGTCACATCTAGTAACACAAAATGCAGTATCATTGGACTTGTGTTTTCCTGCCCCTACAAGTAAAGTTGCATGGAAATTCTTAACTGTAATGAAATCATGTCACATGTAGGGTGGTGGAGAAAGAAGAGAGAGAGAAAGATGGGCTGCTCACATGTACCAGTTGTTCTTTGAATGGGCACCTATGCCTTCATACATATGTGGCTCTGCAACTGCACAGTGCCTTGTTGGGGAAGTAAGATGAGGAATTTTGGCAGGACCCCCCCCCCCCCGATCACTGTAGTGCACATGCAGGTTTTCACCTATTCCCTCAGTTCCATGAGACCACCTAGCATGGCCTCTGAACTAAGAGACAATTCTGATATCAATACTGCTGCAAAAGTAGCCACCATCCTGACTTAGAAGAGAGAGAAATGTCAGTATGCTCAGCAAAAGACCCAACATCAAACTGGGGATGGTAGGTGGCTTGTGTGAATGCACCTATGATCATTAAACAGCTACACAGGTGAGGCAAATTCTGAAAAGGTTTGGCCCTCACTTTGTAGAACACTGGAGTGCATCTAAAATCTGACATATGGTGGTCATACTTCACTGAAGAGGTAAGTAAAGGAAAAAAATGTAAGCAATATGAAGTCCTGCTTTAAATGAAAAATTGAAACAACCTTAGGCAGAAAGGCAATATCCAGGTGGACAAGTACCTTATCCCTGTGGAAGATTGTTCATGGAGGATTGTTAAGGACAATAATTCACTTGACCAGTGAGCTGACTTGAAAGTGACTAAGAATGTTACCTCTTCCAGGTGAAGGTTTATGGGTGCAATCAGCTCAAATGGTTTCATTGAGAGGGCCTGAAACACAACAGACTTAAGTCAGTGTGGGCTGAATGGTTAAACAGAAAGTGCCAAATGTTTCACTGATGGCAGATAGTACCAGGACATAGCCAGGTATCAGTGGGTCCATGCAACCTGTGGTTAGAGTTGTGGAAGCAGCAGAAGTAGAAGCTGGTGCTTGTACTCCTGACGGCGGAGGAGACATGTCAGGAGAGTGCAGTGGCTCCACTGGTTTCTTTGGGGCTTCACAGACTCCAACACGTTTTTTCAAAGGACTGCTTTAAGATGGTCCATACAGTTCTTTTGCAGCTGCTTAAGTGAAGACCTGACAGTAGGCACACACATCCACAATATGTCCTTTACCCAAGCAGAAGAGAGAGAGAGAAGTAATTTACTACCACAATGGATACATTATCTAAAGGACATATGCCTGAGAGTGATTGCATAAATGGCAAAATTAACAAACCAGAACACAGATATGGAAAGCTAGAAGAAATAGTAGAATAACGTGAATAGAGAAGAAAAGTTCAGTTAAGTCCGCTGCAAAGTTTGAATAAGGGAAGAAGTGCTCTTTGAGAAGCAGCCACAATGGCAGCTGAAGAAGAACTGAGGGGAAAGGAGGGAACCAGCTAAGAACATGTGTGCTATGAAAGTGGGAGAGGTGTTCCCAACTAAATTCCTCAGCTATGGGAGATTTTCAAAGCAAGGCACCCTGCTGGAACAGACACCACCTGTGTGATGCTCAGAGACCACAAAGAAGAATGGCTATTTTTTTCAGTTGTAGTCGGGCATCTTCCACAATGCCTGGTTTTGGCCTCTGCTAATCCTCCCACCTGGCATAAATGCTAATTTTCATTACCTCTCAAGCTCCTTAAACCTTTTCTGTTTTACAGCTTTTCTAAGTTATGTTCCACTCTACCCCACTCCATACTTTTTTTTTTTTTACCAAGGTCTTTTCTGTAGTTCTTTTGAAAGTAGAAACGGCCAACATTCCTGAGATCAGAGCTTTCTTTGCCCCTTCCTTCCAGTTTCTTTATTTAGGCCCAGAAGGGAAGCAGTTCTTTACACACAGCTTTGTTACAAGGGTAAACTGGATTGTTGTACGATCTAATACAAGTGTGGCTGGACTTTCACACCAGAAATGTAGAGCAAGTCAGCTCTGCTGGGTGCCTTCAGGCCTGCTCCTTCCTTTCACAGGTGATGCTGAATGCTGCTGTCACCATCTCCTTCTTCAATAGAGGGCACATAATCTGCCACAGCAGGCGGCCCTGTTGTCTCTCTTGCTCTGTCTAGCTTGTGATAGACTCTTAATTGCATTTCCCTAGAAATAGGAAAGAACTTGAACTCTGACCTCCTGTTTTAGATGGCATCATGTTGCGTACAGCAAGACATTAATATCTCCATTTGAGAAGTACTCCAGCATTCACCCAAGGAAAAGAAGGGAATTTCCAAGGGATACATTATTTGCTGTGCTTATTATTATGCTTCATTTCTTTCCATTCTGAATAATGGGAAAAGAGTCAAGCATTCGAGTTGCATGACTTGAAATTATTATAGCAGAGGGAAAGGAGGTCTCTGCCCCCCCCCCCCCGTTATGAACCAACTGTGAATCAGCAAGACATAGTAAAATAAAATTTAAAAATACAGTTCATAACAAAAGTAGATTTTTGAAAGGTTTCTACTCCTGATGGAAATATCCCACTTTAGTCATCTGAATGAACAGCAAGAAATAATAATGAAATGTGCTGATATTTTGATAATTTAATTGCTTGGCAGAAGATGGGAGCTTTCATTCTGGTAACAATTTTTTCTTGAAGGAGTAAGCAATCCTCTAACCTTTAAATATGTACATTGAAATAGCTGAGACACCACTGTCAGATTTTGCATCCTACAATGCTTGAAGAAAAAATGCTACTGTTATCTATCATGATCTATCATTATCCTAAGGGTCACATGATGACAACATAATGGAAGATGCAAGGCATGGTGACATTACAATGTGAGAATCACTTAGCTCAAGCGTCTTACATTTAAACTTTAAAATATTTTCTATAGGATCATCCCATGATTTCATGTTGGAATACTCTGGAATGGAAACTTTATAGAGAGTTGCTACTCTCCCTCCATAAAGAGGGAAAAGGAAAAGAGGTGTCAGGAAGAGGGAATAGAGGCTAACTACATTCACAGGGCAATCCTTTACATCAGGGGTCTCAAACTCGCGGCCCGCGGGCCACTTGCTGGGACGGGCGAGGCACGGGGGAGGGGCCCTGTGGCCTTCGAAGCGCCGGCGGCACCCAGGCCGGCCTCCGGGAGCGACGCGGGATGAGTGGCCCACCCCCACCGCGGTGGTGGAATACTTGATGCGGCCCAGCCTCACCCAGACTCTACTTCCAGCGGCCCCCAGGTAAGTTGAGTTTGAGACTAAGGGACTTCAGTGGGACGTACTCCTAGGTAACTGCTGGGAGAGGGATGGAGGAGTGTGTCCCTGTTGGTTCTTCTGGATCTCTCAGTTGCTTTTGATACCATCGATCATGCTATTCTTCTGGATAGGCTAGCCAAGGTGGGCTGCAGGCAATGCTTTGCAATTATGCCATGGAGTCCCACATGGTTCAATTTTATCCCCCATGCTATTTAACTGTCTAAATGGAACCGTTGAGAGAGGTCATCTGGCAGTTTGGACTGAGGTGTCACCAGCACCTCATGACATACAGCTCGACCTCTCCTTTACATCTAACCCAGATGAGGCAGTGGCTTTTCTGAATCCGTGTCTGGACAGTGTGATATTCTAGATGAGGGCCAACAAACTGAGACTTAATGCAGGTGAGACGGCACTTCTTTTGGTAGGTGATTTGGCTGTCCCGGTGAATGATAGTTACTCTTTCCTGGATGGGGTTGAACTCCCCCTAAGGGACAGGGTGTGTGGTTTGGAAGTCCTCCTCGACCCAAAGTTAACTCTGGAATTCCAGGTGACTGCTGTAATGAAGAGCACCTTCCACCAGCTCCAGCTGGTCCATCAACTACATCCTTACCTGGATAAGCAGTCTAGCAGCAGTAACTCATGCTCTGGTAACCTCCCATAAGGTGTTCTGCGTGGGGCTACCCTTGAAGAAAGTCCATAGGTACAAAAATAGAACAGCTAGGCTATTGACAGGGATTGGCAGGTATGCCAGTCCTGTACCATCTGCAGGTTACTGATTAAAGTCCAGGCCCAATTTAAGGTATTAAATTAGATGTAAGGTAAAGATTTCCCCACAGTTGCATGCTAGTCGTGTCTGACTCTGGGGCTGGTGTTCATTTCTGTTTTAAGCAAAAGAGCCAGCATTGTCTGAAGATGTTTCCGTGGTCATGTGGCCGGCATGACTAAATGCCAAGCTGCACAGAACATTTGGTACCTTTCCCATCAAAGTGGTACCTATTTGTTTACTTGTATTTGCATGCTTTCAAATTGCTAGGTAGGCAAGAGCTGGGACAAAGCAGCAGGCGCTCACCCCATCACATGGATTCAAACTGCCAACCTTCTGATCAATAGCCCAGCAGCTCAACAGTTTAACCTGTTATACCATCTGCATCCTATACTTTGATGTACAAAATCCTAAATGGTTTAGGGCCTGGATATCTGAAGGAGCATCTTCTTCCATATACACTTGCCTAAGCCTTAAGAACTTCCATGGAGGTCCTTCTTCAGGAGTCCTCTTTGAAAAAGGTTAGAAGAATAGCTACCCAAAGGAGGACGTTTTCTGCAGTAGTGCCCTGAAATCTGTTCCCCAGAGAGGTGCGCCTGATGCTGATGCTTTATTTGTTTTGACACCAGGCCAAAACCTTTTTATTCACCCCTTATTTTAAAGTTTGATGACATTTTTAAAGATGGGAATTTTATTACATATTTTTATTTTGCACTTTAATTTTAATTGTGCTATTACCGTTGTGAGCCGCCTTGAGACCTATTTTAGTACAGACGGGATATAAATGCTTTAAATAAATATACTGCATATAAAATTACAACCTAGCTTTCCAATGATATCTAGCTGCTTGTATTTCAAGAATACTTTGTTAAAACATTTGTCAGACATGGTAGAACTCCTGCTAAGTTTCCTATTATATTCTCCCTATGTCATTGCAACTAACAATACAACAGCATACAGAGCATTCAACATCATGTGAACTTTCATTATACTTTCCTATTGGATACCTGACTATTAACTGCACCTTGAAATTTCATCAACTCCATTATTTGCATCCAAATCTATTACAAATATACAAAGCACATAACAGAGGATTGCGTGGTGATAGAAAGGAAACTGAATTGTTGAGGCTGTGTTGACACTATCTCATTTTCTCATGACCTCCCTATAATCACATCCTGTAATTTATTTATTTATTTGGCCACATTAAAATTTTGATAACTTTTTAACTACTTGTTGCCCTTTCTGTAATTTGGCAGCTATTTCACAATGTGTCTCATGCTAATACCCCCAGGAGTCGTCAAAATATGGTCACAATGTTACCAATGGCAACCAGGAATGTAATTCTGACGACAATCAGATTTTTTTTTAAAGACCCTAGCAACAAAGGCATTAAGCTTTTCAATGTGGTATGAGATGGATGCATACAGCATGAATTGGATATGGAGGGGTTTCACACAGCTTAACACATTTTTAAGGATCTTGCTGGGCAGCTAACACAGATTGGACACACTTACTTTGCCTCTGAGCAGCAAAAAGCCAAGGAAGCTCTGCTTTGCTGGTTAGTGGAAATATTGACAAGCTATCAGTCTGAGCATCCCTGCTGCACCCGTCCTCCTTAGTGTGTGTGTGTGTGTGTGTGTCCCAGTATGAGATTGATCAATTCCATAAAGGAAGCCACAATCTTCAGTTTACAAGCAGGGCTGTCAAGGACAGGACAATTTGGAGGGTTTTGATACAGAGGGTCATCGTAAGTCAGAGACAACTTGACAGTACATAACAGCACGTGTGCACACACAGTACCTAACAAACATAGATTTTTGAAAGGTTTCTGCCCCCCCCCCCCCGCCAAAGGAGCAGTTCCTTTAAAAAGAAAGGGCATTCATTCTCCTTGGCCTGAAGCATTACCACTCCCCACCCTGACTGTACATGCCAAAGGTATGTTCCAGATAAAATACTCCACAAAATATAGCAAATGTGTGCTTAAGCAAAACCAACAATTATTTAGCTGACAGTCCATCAGATGAAGCTTTGGATGTGCTAAATCAATACCTGACTGTGATGGATGGATGGAGGGCTAATCAACTGAAGCTCAATCCAGGCAAGACTGAGATGTTATTGTCTGACTCAACTGAGGGTGTTCAGCTTGTTCTGGATGGATATGCACTTGCCCAGAAGTAGAAGTTCTAACTTGGGACTCATCCTGGAGCCATCTTTGTCACGTGAGGCTTAAGTGGCCTTAGTGGCTCAGAGTGCCTTCTACTAGCTTCAGCTGGTGGTCTAGCTATGCCCTTATCTGGACAGGGATAACCTGCTTTCAGTAACCTCCAAATTAGAATATTGCAATGCATTCTACATGGCGATCCCCTTGAAGATTGTTCAAAAACTTCAGCTTGTGCAAAAGCAGACGCAATCAGATTAATAATTGGGACCAGACAGTCAGAACATCTAAAACCACTTCTGGCCTACCTGCACTGGCTGCCTGTTTGCCTATGAGCCTAATTCAAGATGGTGGTTAACCTACAAAGTCCTGCATGGGTTGGGACTACAGTGCCTGATGTGCCTCTCCAGATTTGAATCTACCCTGGCACTGTGATGCATATCTGAAGCCTTCCTCCAAGTGTCAACAGGATAATTTATCACCCCAGAAAACAAACAAAACTGTTCAATACAAGAATGGGATGAACAAACTAATTTCTTTAACAAACTCTGATGTCTTCTGGAAACAGTTGTATTTAACGGGACATCATATGGCACTGGAATTGCACACACCGGAGGCAGTGGGTGTCTATTCAATTACATATAGTACTCTCTTTGATTTCTGGAAACAATGGGCTGCCCCAAAGCTAATTTAGGCATGTCCCAGCAAAGAGGGTGAGTTCTTATATAAGTAACAAGTGGCACTTTGGTTTTGGCTATTTAACTTTTCTCCCACAGTAAAACTTTTGTCCTTCACAATATTGAGTATCTTGCGTCCATCAAGTGGAAACAATGCCATGACATTCATTTTAATTCCAGTTTCTAACATAACAAAATGCAGAAGAGTCAAAGGGGAGTGATTACTTCTGAGACACACTGTATATATTAAGTAATATAATCAAAGTCTCCTTTAAACAGTGAATAAAAGTTAAAAATGGTAATTAAAAAGAAATATTTTATTCAATTAAATACATTATAGAAGCATATCAGCTTGTTAAATATTAAAATTCACCAAGTCAGGCATTAAGACATGGACTTTATCGGACCTGAGAGAGTTAAAGTGTATGCCAAGAGGAACACACAGGGCCTGTTAGCTTTAGAAATATTCTGGTGTGCAATGATTGTTTAAGCTTATAGAAATTTCACCAATTTGTTCATCCTACTTCTTTTATGGAACCCTCCTCCAAGTGCTGCCTCCAAGGGAGTCTTGGAGAGTGGCTACAAGTCAGAGAGCCTTCTCAGTGCTGCATCCCCATCTGTGGAATGAGGTCTCCACTAAGACCTACCTGGCACCCACATTGCCATTTTGTCAGTTCCTCTATGGGGGACACTTCAGCTCTCTTAACGAGACTACTTTTTATAGAAATTGTTTTAGATCTGCAAAATGTTTTACATTTTGTATGCTACAATGTTGTATATTACTGAATCTGCATTTTAGACTGCATAATATGGTATCTGTATTGTATGCTGAAATTTTATTGCATCTGTATTTTATCTTATCTTTTATTATTGTGTCTGAGTTTTTTATTTTGTGAATTACTTTGAACCACTCAGGTAGCTTTGGCTTTTCGGTTATATAGAAATGGAATGAAACAAACTAATCTGTTGTGCCAACACAGAGTCAACCTAAATTCTCTCTAGAAGAAACTACACAAAAGGGTGGGTACCACAATTGAGGAGTCTGTGCTAGGCAACCCTTGAATAATCTCACCTAGATAAAGGCAAATGGCATGACACAGTTTTACACGATAATGACACAGGCAGGCTGTCTACATATAAGCTCTAGGTTTTTCTTTGTTTTGGAGCGCTGTACAAAGAATACATATGTGTATATTTAGCTTCATTATAGGAAACCTGAGCCTACTGCCAGCTTTAAGAAAGGAAGCACAGAGAAGGCAAAGGATGGTAGACAAGAGGCAAACAGAGCAACTGCATTAAGTGGTACTACCAATGCAAATAGTTCAGTCTCTGAGGCTGTTAACAGTACAAGATTCCCAACATCCCACTGAAATTTCTTTCTGACTGACTACTGCAAAACATTCTCCAAAAGAGAGTTTTAACAACATTGGAAGAAAACTCCTAGTTTGGTTTTTTTAATGCATGCTGTAAGTCCATTACTATTCAGTTTGTGGGTATTTTCACAAAATCCAAACACTTAAGTTTAAATTATCTTGGAGGCTGATGCCAACACACATGCTCAAGTCATAAAACTTGTGAGTCACATACTATATTTAAACTTAGCTTACATGACAAACATACAGTTTAAATACAGTGAAAACCATTTTCCCTATATCAGAGTAAATCCTTGTCATCATTAATTTGCTATAGTGTCACTGAGTAATTCTCTTTATACTGACATCTTTTGGAATATATAGAGAGAATAGCTTGGCAAGGAATTGTGGTCAAGGTATGAGCTGTAACAAGGACTGAAATAGCTAGTGATTGGGAAAGGATTAGGGACTGAGTATATCAGACTGATTATACAAAATCTGGAATATTCTTTATATGATGAATCTCAGACAAGTGAAACCATGTTAGGAAGGAAGTGGAGAGATAAATAAGAAAGATTAAACAAACCGAAGTTTATTCTTTAATTTTTACAGTGAGCAACTCAACCAAACTATTCCTAAGATACTAACTCTTTACACTAGAAATTACGGAAGTCTACTGAATACAAAACAATGCATTATAAATCATTCCTTATAAATCATTTTCCTTTCTCTCTCTTGTTCTTTCTTTCTGTCCTTCTTGTATATAGAGTATTATTATGAGCAATATGGAACATTATTATGTGGCTAAGCATCAATAAACCCTATAGATTTTTTTCTTTTCTGTTGGCTCCATCCCTTTTTCTTCTTCTGATGTGAGGATTCTAATTCACAACAGTTTCTGCTATAATGTATTTGTTAGTTTTTAGCCTTCCAGAAGACTCATTTTTCCTACAGCAGACTAACAGACAACAGTTTTTTCCTATTACAGCTAACATGTTTATCTCCCCGGAAATAGTTTTTTAATTGTAATTTATCACATTCTAATAAACAGGAATTAAATAAACAAGATGGTTATTTGATGTCCAGTCATTTGGTGCTGAGCTTGCATGTGTGAAGTTACTTGTAAATAATCCTTAGCACATTCTTAGAGGCTAACAGCTACTAAATGCTTTTGTACATCAGTGGAGGATAGAGCCAGCCCTCCATGAACCCCAGTGAGCCACATGGCTCAGGCAGCAGATTGCAAGTGGCAGAGATCACTCGTTCCTATTCACTGCCCAGAGGATTGCATTTTCCTGGTTAGTGGTGGCAGCTGCTGCCCAGCTGCCACTGAGTTCCAGTGCCATGTGCTACTCTGGCATTTGCCACAGCAGAAAAGAACTATGTGCCCAGCATGCCAGATGCCTCACTCTCAGGGGTCCTTCTTCAGGGTCAGCCCACAGATCCCAGCTGCACTGCTCATGCTTTCTTGTTACGGTAGCACTACTGTTTTGAGTTACTTCAAACTTTAAAGGAGTATTCGTCACCCTCACAGCAAAGTGAAAGGGACAGAGGCAGTCTCCAAGGGTGACTTGTTCAGCTTATATATACTTTAACTATAGGTTATTTTTTCAGTTGTATCTGTGCTATCCTTTCCCCAAATGTTCACAGAATAAGTGACATTTGCTCCAGTGTGGTCAGCACCACACTCTTACATCTTGTTTCTGAGCATTCAAGCAGCTAGAAAAACTAGGGTGGAAATACTTTATTATGCTAGATTATGAAAAAGGTTTTAGGACGTCCATTGCACTCTTCCTGCATGCCTTCGAAGCATGGTAGAAAGGGAATAAAAATGACTGCCTCTGTGAGCTGATGAAACTCAAGACTACAGGTGGAAGAGTATCCTTGAGAGATATTCCTGCTTTCCCAGGTACATGGCCAGAGAATCTCATTTGATCCTTAGTACTGTAATAGGTATCTGTTTTATAACATGTTGCATAAGACTTTTAAAACAAGATGTTCTTAATAGCAAAGGGTGCGCTTTGTCTGAAAGCAGTGCTCTCTTCTGGCACATGACATGTTCCTCTGTGATGCTATGTCCAGTCCAGCCTCCCACCACTGCTCTTCCAAGTCCTCTGAAGTTGGAAAGTCAGCTGTACAATGGTAGGCCCAAGACTGAGCAGCTCTCCCAAGGTATTCATGAAGCTCAACCACAGCCCAGTCTGCCTGTCTTCTGGTTGTATGGAAATTCTAGCCCATACATTCAAATAGGAGTAAGGAACAAAACCTGTTATCTGAGGCATAGGCACCTTTACCTTCTTGTATGTAGGAAACAAAGAGGCTCTCACTCTCTAGCCCAGTACAAGCAAGCCTGCAAAATGTTCACAGTGAAATTCATAGTTCTGCATTGAGGTGGATCCCTTTCATGTTTACAGCATGTTGAGCAGTCCTCATCATAACAAGGAGCTGGAAATTTTTCCTGCTTTAAGAACAGTAAATATCTTTTCTGTCTCAAGGGATTTTATTTCCAGAAACAATAGCACATACATAACAACACATGTTAACACATTCAGATCTAATTTCTGTTCGAACATTGACAATTCTCTTTTCTGGAACAGGAACAAGCTGGCCAAATATAATCACTTATTTAATTACTAGTATTTTTTTCCATAAATACCAAGGGTGTTTTTTTTGCAAGAGTTCTCCCTTGAGCTGCAAGGAGGGTGTGCATATGCTGATTTCTTGGGCAGCCAACTTGCTATCAAGCACACATACTTGTGCCTAGTTTAAGTCCTGCAGATTAGAGTAGGAACAGTAAAGTCCTTTAGCAAGCTTAGCTCTTGATGGAATGGGGTTTACTTATTACACTACATCTTTTGTAATGTAATATTTTATTACCTATTTTCAGTCCATAAAACCCATGAAGTTATAAACATGTTTGAGACAAACTTCATATTTTGAAAATTACCTTCTGCTACTACCATATCATTGCATTATTAAAGTAGCAAGACTATTAAAACTCAAATTACTTTTCACCAGCCACTGTCTACTATTTGATTATTTATCTAATTTCACATGGTTTGCACAATGAAAGTACAGTGCCATGTTTATTTGACCTTAAAATTTGTTTTCTGGATTTTATTGGCTATTTGAGACTTCATGAGAGTAGTTCAAGGCTCAACTATCCTCTGCTTCCTAAATCTGCTTTCACTGAGATTACAATTTAGTGGGTGGAGGGAATCAAAATTATCCAGCAGCTGTTGTGCATGCAGAAACTTCAATGTATACACAGAATTACAGTTTAAGGGATTGTCCCGTTCCCTTCAGGAGCTTGGATTGCATACATGTCCTTCATGACAGCAGTACCCACTGCTAGCACAATGGGAAGCTAGTGGTCTAAAACCACAACAAGAAATGAGCAAAAAGTTCACTTCCAGAATGTGGCAGGTTAGTGGGGGCTGGGAAAGGATGCTCTGCTGATCAGTCCCTATCTGGAAGCAAGTATTCCCACTTCTTTCCATGGCTGTTTTTTGAACCAACAGTCTCCTGTTGCATCAGAACAAGCAGGAGCATTAGCAACAATCCTGGATACAATCCACTCAATATTCCTTGGGACTTAAGCAAATGGGGCTAAAGGCAAACCTGATTCCTTGAGTACACTGCAGAAAGTATTACACAAAGCTAAGTTTGGCTATATACGCTATAGGCATGATATGTATTACTGTTCTTTGCCAGATGGTGAGGCACTTCTATGCAGTAAAGTTTTTAAAAGAACCATTCTAGCATCATCATACAGTACTATACTGTGTGCAGACATGAGTTTAGTTGAGTTCAGCTTTTTGCAACTTCTGTGACGGTAGAAGTGCAGGATAGTATCAGCAGCAGATCCTTGGATCAGTTGTTCTGTCTTTCCCTGAATGTTTTCATTACAGTGTCATTACAGGGCACCTGGGAGAAAAAATGTGGAGATTTCCATTCTGCTCCAAATCCATCAGAGCAATGACCATCTTAGGGCATTCTGGGAAAAGTGAGATGGGAGTAATCAGGTGCACTCACTGATGTCCATTCCCATTATCACCAGTTCAGCTCCTGGCAACATTGGAGACAGGCAAGCCTCATTCCTACCCCTCAATACCAAAAATAGACATAATAAGTTCCTTGCAAATCATTCCTCTCTGTATTAATTGAGGGACAAGTATGCATCTAATGCAGTAGGCCCCATTCAGCCCTGCTTTTTGTTTGTCTCAAAATGAATGGCCATGTCAGTGGGGAAGCTCTGCTGATCTGTCCCAATTTGGAAGTAAGAATTTCAACTTGTTTCCAGGATTGCTTTTGGAACCTCTGGTTTCAAGCAACGATCTATGGGGACCTTACTAGGCACTTTACCAGCACTGTAATGCCTGATTCACTAGTATTTCACATGAAGCTCACCCCAGACCATCCTCATTTGCAGTATTTCTGTCGTTATATCCTGGACTTCCTCAGAACACTTGTATTGCTATTTTTCTGTAAGTTGTGTTTCTCCAGGGTACATTTTCCACTCTGTGCTCAACTCTGGAGATGGGGGGAGAGGAGTGACTTGATTGGGTTGGGAGATGGTGGTAATGGGTTTTATTGGGCTACAACAAAGCAGCAGCAACTCTGAGGAGGAAATATGCCTGATCAGTCTCTTTCCCACTCTCCCCCACCCTCTTCTCTCCCAATCTCAATCTCAATCTCCATCTCACCTGCCTGCTGAGCTGAAGAGCACACACAGTGCTTCCACACTGATGGCAGATCTTTGAGAAACACAGAAAGCGCCTGCTAGGTGAAATGGCCCTAAAGCATACATTAATCTTCAAAGCTTTCTACAGAATAAACACCATTCACTTCAACAGACTCTAAAGGGTACCTTAGGTGTGACCCCTCTTGAAGTAAATGGCTGACAGCTCAAGTCTGTACAGTTTAGAGACTAAGTTGTCAGAAACCTGCCTGACATTAGCCATGAATCACTGTGTGTCAAGCACTAAGCCTTGGTTTCAGGATTTCGGACCAGTATTCTGCCCAGATTTATACATATACCAGTTAAGTTTTTATATTTTCCAGGGAGAACTTTTCTGGAAGAAAACTTCTGAAAAATGTAGCTGATTACTTATGTCCTTCGCTTTTTAAACTTGCATTTCACATAGGTTTATGCTGTTGTGACTGTGAATGCATTTCAGGAAGACAAGCAGCTTCCAGATCAAGTTCCAAATGCCGACATCAGCTTTTGAAAAGGAAATGCCAAAGCTACAAACTAGAATGGAATGATAGAATGAGTAAGCAAAAGGTGGATGGAGAAGCAAGTGGAAGAAAAATAACACAAATGAGCAGTCACTTCCTTGTTATTCAAGGATAAAAGAGAATTTCTTCCACATGACAGAATTCTGTCTTCATGTCATAAATTTCAGAAGGGAAGTGTCAATAGGAGGAATAATAATGCAGGGACTGGATGACATTTACAAAGATGGAATTAAATGCTCACACTGGAAGGCTGAAGGACTAGGTTCTGTGGCTACATAAACCTGGATTGAAACCTAAGAGTTCTGGGTACAGGAAAGGACATAGCTGCTTGTAGATCAAAACTATGTGCCTGTCAGCAGCAATATCTTCCCACACTGAGAAACCTCTGCATTTCTCATTAATGGTTAAAAATTATTTTAAGGTATATTGTCTTCCCCATCAGCACACAATTTAAGTTAGCTTACAGCTGTGAATTGCTAGCAGGTATGTTATTGTCTCCGACAGAAGAATGAATGAATGTGGATAAGAGGGACGGTATGTGAAGCTATAATATATGGATGGTGGGAGCAGTGCATTTTTTAGCCTGGGCATTTATTGGGAAACTGATGTATGGGTCATTTTGACATACACTAAAAATGAAAGCTATATGATGTGCACGTTCCCAATGCATGAATTGTACTTTGTGTAGGCAATTTCATTATGCAAAGCAGGCCCAGATACTGTATTTGCAATGTGTTGTCTATTTTGGTACTTAACATTCTATTTTTACACTGAAACTGCTATTTTCATGGATCCTCTAAAATCTTTTCAGAAGTTATGAATTAGAACCAGGCTTACTCATAGTCAGAGAAGATTGATTAAAATTAATGGGACAATTAAGTATGACTTACTTGCCCCACTGATGTCAATGGATCTATTCTAAATATGATTAAGACTGGATCCAAACTAACTTCTGGAGAAGTGAACTAAATGGAACTGCATGCACATCATTAAAAAACTTTAGAAAAATTCATAAATAAATTCAAATGGTCAGGTTGACTTGGGATGTTGTGAGTTGTAGTCTAAACCATTTGAGGACCCAAGACTGGGAAAGCCTGGTATATTTCTCATCATTCAGCCCATCCTTTTGTATACCAAAGCTTTAATGTAAAGGCTCAACAGCTAGAAACAGATCTGAACCCTAAAGCCATTTTCAGTGGCAGGCTCAACTACAAAACATGAAAAAAGGATGTTAGCAGACTATGGATATATCTTGTGAGAGATGAATAACTTCCAGTCCCTGATAACACTTTCTGATAAGGTTCCTGCCCATTTAAGAATTTAATGTCAGATGGAAATGCTACTGTTTAAGTGACAGAGAAGCAATGATTTACCTCCTGAATTTCTGCCCACCAAACAGCTGTTGAAGGCACATGAGCCTACCAGAATAACCTGAGATCAAACAACAGAAATGAGACTACTTCGTAAGGAGGATGGTTGCTCCCACCTCTCAGGAAAAGTTTAAGACAAGATCATTTACGGCTAGAATACAGAGACTCACTTTGGCTCTTATCTTTTCATTAGGATTGCTCCCAAATCTATTTTATTATTATTATTTTTTTTATTATTATTATAACATTTCTATGCCGCCCCTTGCCAAAACCTCGGGGCGGCTTACAACATGATAAAATACATTGAAATACAATAGTACATAATAAATTACCATTAAATACAAAAAATACATTGATTTACAAATATAAAATTAAAATTATCAGTATAAAATAAAAATATAGGAGGAGAAAGAGAAGGAAGAAGAAGTTGCCCTGGCCAGATCATATGTTTTAACAATTGAAATGATGTTTAAATAAAAAGGTCTTTACCTGGCGCCGAAAAACCAGTAACGATGGTGCCAGGCGGTTTTAGGAACTGTTGTACGGGACAATTTTTCCATGCCACATTTCAAGCACAATGTTACTGAGCAGCTCAACCCTGATGGCTTTTAACACATACAAATTTACCTTTTGTAGCTGTGTTGGTGTCCCCCAGCACCTTGTCTAATAAGTATTTGTTCTGGGAAAGGCTGCATGGGCAAGGATCCCGTCGGGGCATGAGGGTCCTGCATCACAAGCTGTACATTCTGTATCCTTATTGAGTTAATAGGAGTTGTTTCCCAGGGTATAAAAACTTGGTATCCTCAAACCTGTGTACATTTCTTCCCAAGTGTAATGGAACCAGAGATTTGACCAATACAAAGCCCAGAATTGGGCTAAATTTACACTCCAAATGAGAGGAAAATCAGGAATTTCAACTACAGTGAAAGAAGAAAGCAATATACTGTATTGCTAGGAAAAATAAAAACAGTTTGGAAGTCAGGACAAGATTGTTTAGTTCACTTTAGAGTCTGCAACAAGAATAGGCTAGAGTGTCCATAAAAATAGAATGCTGCGATAAATCATGCCTTGATATAGGCAGAGACACCTGGAAAATAACCCCCAGAAAGTTGTTTTTGTTCTCTCTCTGAAGTAAGATACTGAATAACAGCACATGGAGAGGTAACACTAACACCCAGATTTCAACCCTAGTCAAGCAATGCATGGGGTATCTTTTATCTGGATATAAGCCCAAGTCAAACTGAGCTCATCCTGAATCTGCCCAAAGTCACTGTGTCTCTGTGCTTCTACCTGAAATCTGTAACTGCCCTTGGGATTTGCCACCCACTGTGTATTTTGATATGGACCTCAACATGGACAGACTCTTTGTCAAACACCTCCAAGATCCATCCACCACATTAGTTCAAGTCTAATTCTTATTATCCTTAGCACTCTACCTTTGCTACTCTGGTGCCTAGCCCACATCTCTAGGGCCAGAATTCCTTTCTCCTCACTTAGACCCATGTGCTTCCTATTTAGATTTATCTATTGCCTTGTATACCCAGAGTTACATTCTATATTAAGTGGCCATTGCTACATTGTATGCACATCCATATGCACATTTAGCTGGCTCTCCCTTGTGTTCTTCTCTTAAAGTTTCTTTGCCTTTCTCCATTTCTTTTATTCTCTTTAGTCAGGATTCAAGGGAAAAATTGCTCCAGGGCTCTATAAACTAAATTCTATTTTTGAATTGTATTCCACCCTTTTTTCCCACAGCCTAGCCAGCCATTTGGTCTCCCCATCATTGCCTATATCAACCTGGCTTGAATGGGACCGAAGACCACAATATACTGTGGTAATTACCACAATGTTTGAGGTAATTACCTCCTTGCCCTGCCCAAAGGAGGATTTCCATGGCCAGGATAGCCAATGCCCAAAGAGGATTTCCAAGTTATTGTAGCCAACCAGGAAGTATGGACCTAAGGCAAATTCACACTCCTTTCCTTTATTTCAGCTCTTTTTCTCCTTAAACATCTCTTACAACTTCCAGGATTCCCCAGCCAGATGTACTGCTTGGGGAATGCTGGGAGCTACACAATGTTTTCCCAGTAAGTTATGCAGAGGACTGCACCCTAAAGCTATCATTTGCCCCCCCTCATTTGCCCAAACTTTTTCTAGTGACACTTAATTATTCCCCTGTTGTATTTAGCTAAGTCCAACTCAGCATTTCCTTCTTGCCTTCATCACTCCTTAATTGGTGAACTGTAACTCCCTGATCACCTCTTTCTTTTTGTGCTCCCTATTAGGAACTGTCCACCAGACTGGGGCTAGGATAATAGCATACAAGCCAATCCATTTCTTTCCAGAATATTTATAATAAAATAAAGGTTCTGTAATCCAACTGTTAATGCTGCTGAGCTAATTTCCACTTTTGTCAAAGTACTATGTAAAATGCATTGCATGTGTACCCATGCTTCTACAAAACAGCCCCTGTGTATCTTGGTTTATCATGTACACATATAAAAACATGCCTTGATCTATACATAGAAATGAGGATGACTTGGAACAGAAATGAGGCATGGGATTCTTCACCTTTGCAAATTTCCTGGAAAGGAAAGGAGTTTCATGCCTTCTGTCATAGACTAACCACTACCAACTGCTACGTAAGGGATCAAGCTGTGTGAGAGAGGCTCCAGGTCAGCAGGCTTGGTCCAGGGCATGGACAGAAAGCGTGCACTGTAGCAAACATCATGAGCTAAGCAGGTCTAGGCCTGGAATCTTAACACTATTTGGGGGAAGAATATATATGCTGCCTTCAGTTCCGCAATAGGAAGGTGAATTACAAACATAAAATTGTTTTTTGAATAGCATTATAAATTAAGTACTAATGATCATGTAAGCAAAGTGCATAGCTGAGTCAGCTTTCATTTACCTATCTGGTGAGTGAGAACCTGACTGTATAGGAAGCTTGAAGGAATGCATTTGGCTTTTCTCAGAATGCAAGGGGGGAAATCCTCTACATTCTACCCACAAGTGTTACTATTTTTGTTATTGTTTATCATTATTTATTTCATTTTCATACTGGTTCAATAATTCCCTTAAGTTTCATAAATGTTATGGAATCTTATGCAGTAATCTTATGCAGTGCACTTAAGTCATTTTGTTGGCCTTTCCATGAAAATAATAGGTGCAGAAATTAAGGTGTATGGTATTTTTTCCACAAACTAAACAAGGACTAGAATCCTTCAGATTGTTACTACAATCACATTTATATCCCAACTTTCTTCTTCTTCTGCAGAACCCAAGAAGGCTTACACAGTCCCTCTGCACTCCATTTTATCCTCAAATCTACATCCCTCAAAGGTAGGCTAGGCTGAGAATGAGTGATTGGTTTGTGGCTTCATGGGCGTCATGGCCAAGTGGTAACTAGAACTTGAATTTCCCAGGTTCTCAATGCAACACTCTAGTGACCATGCCACTAAGAAAGCCAATAGATTTCAAGCAGAAATAAAGAACTTAAGACCCAACAGGACCTTTCAGGAATGGGAGGGAAGTGAAAAGAAGTTTCTTATCCCTTATTGGTTAAAGTAAGTTTTCTCCTGAGAGAACTCCAAGACTGAAGAAGCTGATTTGTTTCATGTAGCATATGGAAATGGATGTCCCAAAACACTCTGTTTCTGTCAATATTCAACCCTACAGTAAGCTATCTAAAGCTCTGACTGGAATGTATACTTTACATAGTCTAGCATTTCCTGCTGAGATTTCAGTGATAGATTTCAGACAGTTTTCTGTTTAATTGCAGAGCAGCTGTTGACTAATTGCTTTTCATTGGTTAACATGGGGAAAGCACTAACTGGCATTCTGTGCTGTTGTTTTCTACTTAGCAGGATGCAATAAAAAGGACCAAAGATAGGATATTCAGTGAGGGGAAATACAGGAGATGGAAACACAGTGCATACAGAAACCAAGAACATCATGTTCTCCTGTGTGCAGAAGGCAAAGGAACCTGCCTGATCCTGCGATGACAGCTAGCATTAGAGAACTTGCCATACAAAGGAGTCGGAACTGCATGTTACAAAATGAATGGCTACCTTCTTGCATCTATGTGAGAGGGAAGGCAAGCATGCAGAACAACAAATAGTTTCAGGCAACAAATGCTTATTTACACACTTTGTTTTTGGATTTCTCCCCAGCCCACTTCCCCCCAAAAATGTGTTACTACTTGCCTGTTGAGATAATATCAGATTCGGGTGGGAGGAATTTAGGATGGGGAAATAGTGCAGAGAGGAAAACAAACTGCTCTTCCTAGCACAACTCCCCTATTTTTTTCTTCTCTTCCCAGATAATTTTGTTGAAGTAGAACCACAACAATAAATATTCTATTGCAAAAGAACCCAACAGAAATTGCCCAATGCCTTGTTTACTATGGCCTTCAAACTTTATGAGATATAGACAGAAAATAGCATTTCTATTGCTGTAATTAATGCTAATGGTAAACATTGCTCATGTGGCTCTGCAGTTCTTTTGATCAAGAGAACAGATTTCAGTTGGTTTTGATTTTCTTTCCTACAGCAGCACTACTAAATTTCAGCACCAAGGACAAGGGACATCCAGACAGATACTAATAAGTACAGCGGATATTAAGAGAATGTGGTGAGCCTGATTCCGTATTGCCATTTGGGCAATATTTCTTTCAGAGTTATCAGTACACACAAGACAGCTGGTAAGTAGGAGACAGCAATAGATCTTTAACTCATAGAGTTATGCTAACATCAGCAAACAGCCATTGGTACACCAGAATTTGGTCTGTGGTCACCATGCATGACATAGACCTCTTTTGCTGAATTCTTAGCATGTTTTCCTTTGGAAAAACCTTCTGGACTAGGGTATACTTGTTTGGGCCAAAGCAATATCAATATTCAATCAAACAAAGAATACATACGTAACACTTTAGGCATGAATTTAGACCTGATTGTTTCATTGACCTTGCTCTGAGAATTTTGCTAACTTGTAATTTTTGTATCTTTCCGTTTGTTCAGATTTGTATGATACATATTTTAATCATTTTACTGAAGGTATAAAATATAATAAATTAAAATTAATAATCTAGATTATAAAAGAATGCAAGAAAGAGAGAAAAAATGCCAAAATAGTTTGGTTAAAGGGTCAATACATGCAAAATCATTCACTACTTTTATGATTAGATTATTATTCCCTCGGGGAAATTTGTCAGTTGGGCAGTATATAACTCAGTCAATCAATCAATGGGATAACTAGTGGACTATGTAAAAATTTGTGATATTTCATTTTGTAAATCTTTTGATGTTGACATTCTCTCTGAGTTTAAGATCAATTTTATAAGGACATAAGAAGAGTCTTGGTGGATCAGACCAAAGGTCCACCTACCGTGTTTCCCCGAAAATAGGACACTGCTCAAAAAAACACATTAGGTCTTATTTTCGGGTAGGTCTTATTTTTTTAATGTACACTTCTGCTCGCACTTTTCTGCTGTGCACCCTTCTGCTCTGCACTCCATTTGCTGCCAAAAGCTGTATACACCGATCCTCTCCAGCATCAGCCTGCTACCAGTACTGATGCTTCCTCTATAGAGCCGGCTCCGGTGACAGGCGGAGTGCATTTGATATCACTCCGCCCTTCACAGGAGCCAGGACTATAGAGGAAGTATCAGCTTAAGCCGCTCTGCATCCTCCCACTGCGCTCTCTGCACCCCGCTGGCACTCTGCAAGTAAGCAAAAAAAGTAAGACCTATTACCAATAATTTTTGGTAATAGGTCTTACTTTCGGGGTAGGACTTATATTATAGGACCTACCCTGAAATAAGACTAGGTCTTATTTTCGGGGTAGGTCCTATTTTCGGGGAAACACGGTAGTCCAGCATCCTGTTCACACAATGACCAACTAACTGCCTGTTAGCCACAAGCACCATACAAGTGCAACAGCACCTTTCTGCTTAGGTTTCCCAGCAAGCAGTGCACATAAGCATACTGTCTGTTGCTGGAGGTAGCATAGAGCCATTTGGATTAGTAGCCATGAACTAGGAATTTCCCCAATTCCCTTTGAAAGCTATCTATTGTGGTGACCATAGCTACACCTTCTGGTAGCAAATTCCATAGTCTAACTATGTGCTGTGTCAAGTACTTCATCTGTAAAGAATCTTCCATGGAAGATTCCTCATGGAATGGATACAGGTTTAGGTATTATTGTGTGTGTGTGTGTGTCTCCTTATCCATTTTCTCCATACCTTCCACAATTTTATATATCTTTATCATGTCTGTTCTCACCTGCCTTTTTACTAAGTTAAACAATCCAATATTTTATGGCCCTTCATCATAGGGAGGTTGCTTCAGTCCCTGATCACTTTAGTTACCCTTTCCTGATTCTTTTCCAGCTCTAAGACTTACTTTCTTTAGTTGCAGTGATCCACTGTTCGGAGTTTGCCAAGTGTGGTTGCCAAGTGTGAATAGGGGCCACAATGATAATGGCAATTTTATTTTTCATTGCTTTCCTAATTAATCCAGACTGGAATTTGCATTTTCACAGCAGCCACACACTGAGTCAAATTTGTTTATGGCTATTAATTCACAGTTATTGATAGGGAGGAGACAGGGAAGAGTTAACTGCCCTGGATGCTTCTTCCTGTTGCTAAATTCATAAAAGTGCATAAATTTATGCATCTACTGAAAGACTTACTTTTACCTTGTTGCTTCACCACTGGGGCACCTCACAGTCAAAGAAGCTCACACAGAGCTTTGGCTGTAGGGCAGTATAGAAATGGAAGAAATAATAAGAACAATATTAATCAGAATGAACTGGGCTCCCTCGCCTGCCTCCTTATATGGCTCTAACGAACTTGCTTTAACTGCTGTTGCAGCCAGTCAGATTGGAGAGCCTCATTTTAAAAAAAGATGGCTTGAAAGATGGAGAAGGACGACTACAGGTACAAAATACACAAATTAAGAAAATAGCTGAAGATTTTTTTGCAAGATTATACCGGAAGGAGGAGTTTTCGATCAAGAAGGTAAAAGAATACATTCGAAAGGGAGATTTACCAAAACTACCAGAAAAGTATCAAACAATATTGAATCAAGAAGTAACAACTATGGAAATAACAGAGGCAATCATGGGACAAAAGAACAATAAAACCCCTGGTCCGGATGGGCTACCAGCTGAATTTTACAAATCTTTTGAGGGAGTTTTTGCTACGTTGCTCAAAGATATATGTAATGAAGCATTGTTAAATGCTAAAATACCAGATACCTGGACAGAGGCAAATATTACATTTATACAGAAAGAAGATATGGACTTAACACAGATTCAAAATTACAGACCTATATCATTACTAAATGTGGATTATAAATTTTTTGCCTCTATATTGGCAGAAAGGTTGAAGAAGTTTTTAATAGACTTTATTCATCCAGACCAAAATGGTTTCCTGCCTAAAAGACAAATGAAGAACAATCTGAGGACTATCTTGGATATTCTAGAATACTACGAGACACACATGGAAAAAGCAATGGCTCTACTGTTTTTAGATACCCAGAAAGCCTTTGATAATGTTAATTGGCAATTCATGATGCAACAGATGGACCAAATGGAGTTTGGGGGAAAAATTATGAATGTGATATCAAGCATCTATCAAAGACAATCGGCCAGGATTTTAATTAATGGAGAACGTACAAGGGCTATAGAGATACAAAAGGGTACAAGGCAGGGATGCCCGTTGTCACCCCTATTGTTCATCCTGACTTTAGAGGTTTTGAATAGAAATATTAGGGATGACGAGGACATTAAAGGTACTAAAATTAGGGATGAAAAGTATAAATTGCAAGCATTTGCAGATGATTTGGTCTTTATAATAGAGGAACCTTTTGTAACAATCCCTAAATTTTTACAACGGATTGAAGAATATGGTGAGGTTATGGGGATGAAAATAAATAAAGAAAAAACAAAACTATTAGTTAAAAATCTTACACAAGATCAGAAAAAAAGACTCCAAGAACAAGTGGACTTGCAGATTGTTAAAAAGGTTAAATACTTGGGAATCTATCTTACAGCTAAATGCACAACTTTGAAAGAAGACAATTACGATAAATTATTGAAAGATATTAAAGGTGATCTGGAAAGATGGGCCAATTTACAGTTGCCTTTGATGGGAAGAATAGCACTGGTTAAAATGAACATACTACCAAAACTTTTGTTTTTGTTCTAAATAATCCCCGTAAAAATTGATAAATTTTTTTTTGAGGATTTAAATTTTCAAATTTCGAGATTTATTTGGAGAAAAAAGAAAGCAAGGATTAAACTAAAAATGCTTCAGGAAACAAAAAAGAATGGGGGTTTTGCGTTACCGGATTATATGTTGTACTATCAAGCGTCTATTTTAACGTGGCTAAAAGAATGGATAACCTTGCGAAATAAGAGAATTTTGTACCTTGAAGGACATGATTTGCAAATGGGTTGGCATGCTTATATGAGGTATGAGAAGGTTAAGTCTCATGGGACTTTTTAAAGTCACTTATTAGAAGATCATTAATGTCAGTGTGGGAAAAGTTAAAGTCAAAATTGTATAATAAGTTACCAAGATGGCTTTCACCTATGGAAGCTTTTGTGTATCCAAATGTATTGAATTTTGAAGGGATCATAAGATATGATATTTTGGATAAGGATGGAGGCCTGAAACTAGATCAAGAAATATAAGAACAGGGACTCAATGTCTCTTGGTGGTATAAGGTGCAGATGCAATCAAGATATGCTAAAGATTGTAAAATATGGGGGTTTTATAAAGACCTAACAGCCTTGGATCAAGTGATGTTAAAAACAGATGAGAAAATGATTAAAAGAATTTATGAGTTCTTACTTGACAGGAAAATGGAAGGGGAACAGGTTAAGGAAACTATGATAACATGGGCAGAAAATTTTGGATATAATATTGAATTAGAAAAGTGGCAAAAGCTATGGGAGAGAAATATTAAGGTAACTTTAGCAACCTCGTATAAAGAAAATTTATATAAAATGTTTTACAGATGGTATTTGTCACCAAATTGATTAGCTAAGATGTTTCCAAATATGTCAAACAGATGTTGGAAATGTAAACATGATGTGGGTACTTTTTCCCATATGTGGTGGACTTGTGAATATGTGAAAAAGTATTGGATTAAAATACACAAAAGGCTTGAGGAAATGCTACAAAAACCCTTAGCTTTTAAACCTGAAATTTTCTTGTTAGGCATTGTACCGGAAAATATTAGCAAACAAGAAATGTATTTGATACTACATTTAATCACAGTGGCGAAAATTGCGCTAGCTCAATACCGGAAGAGTGAGGAACTACCCACTGAGGAACTGATTTTAAAAAAGATTCTGGATTGTGCAGAAATAGACAGATTGACTCTATTATTGAAGGAGAAGGAAGATACTGACTTCTACCAAACTTGGGACTTTTTTATGATTGGCTGGAGAAACGGGACTTGGCTTAGATTTAAAGATGTCTTTAAATTTTTATAAATCAATTTGAATATGATTATAGAATGTTTAAAAGATATGTTATAGGGGGCTGACCCAGTGCGTCCGTGTATTTGACGATTGATCATTTTTCAGTTTTTAGTTTAAAATCTAATAAAAAATGTGCAAAAAAAAAAAAAAAAAAAAAGATGGCTTGGTTCAACTACTGGCCTGTGCTAGGTTTTAGCTAGTGGATCTATCTCAGTAGGGTTCCCCCTCAGAAGATTTGTTTTGTTTTCAAACTATATGAAAATGCTGCTTTCTCAAACCTGGAATGACTGTATTCCTGAACTGTAGATTATGAGCTGCTTTCGCTTTGTTTATAAGCAGACTTCTCTACTAGCTAAGCCTACAAAGTCAGTAGAAAAATATGAGGCTTCTACTGCCCCTTTCCCTCTTATCTTCCCCACTCCCTTTCAGTTTTCATGCTGAAACATTCTATAATTGGGAAGTAATCAAAGATTTTGAAACAAATTGAGTATATTTTGTCTCTATTGTATTTTCCCCTTAATGAATAATTTGGTGCATTTATTTTTGTGGGCTGCACCTTGTTCAAATATTATAGATAAAACATGGAAATTAATATTGGTTTTATAACATAGGATTTCATCTTTGTTGTTCAGCTGTTCAGTCGTTCTGACTATAGGTGATCCTATGGACCAAACCTTGCCACAGTTTTCTATCCAGTGCCACCTCTCTCAGCTGAAGTATGTTCTGGCCCCCATCCTCTTTGATGGAGTCCAACCACCTCGCTCTCTGGCGACCTGGTTTTCTCTTGCCACTGAGCATTCCAGGCATTGTATCTTTTTTCTAATGAGCTTGATCACATGATGTGGCCAAAATAAATGAGTCTCAGCTTTGTTATCCTGCCGACCAGGGACATGTCTGGTTTAATATGCTCTAGCACCTGCTTGTTCGTCACCCCTGCTGTCCATGGAATGTGCAGGAGCCTCCACCAACACCACAGCTCAAATGAGTTGATTTTCCTCTTGTCTAACTTTTACATTATCTAACTTTCACAATTGCAAATTGCTATAGCCATGCACACTTGTCCACACGTGCGTGTGCAAGTCCCAAGCCTGGAGAAATGGGAAGGGTTGAGGAAAGACCTGGTGACCTACCTTGGAAAAACTCACCAAGAAAATCCTATGGAGCACTTCTCAAACATAGAATTCATTTGACCAAATTAATGCACAGGAAGCCACAGGAAATAGTTAAGTATAAATTTATGCTAGCTATTGTATAATCTGAGGCAGAGATGGGGAACATGTGTCCCCCACCTCAGGCATTGTTGGACTTCACTTACCATGATCCCACAACATTAGTTATGTGGCTAAGACTAATGGGTTTTGCACTTTAACATCAGATTTACATTTGATCTAAGATAATGCCCAGACTTTGGGAGCTTCTCTACCCCAAAAGCAGTGTTCTATACGTAACTGACTACTTTAACTCCCTATACCTGCAAGGAAATGATATAATAATACCAGTATTTGTCTGTGAGCAGACTAAGTCTAGAATATAAATTAGTCTGTAAACAGTGTTATTTCATGTAGTACAGTTTTATAGTAAACACAAGGAATACTAACACATAATGTTACAGAAAGGGAGCACAAGCAATTCCTTCCTTATTGATAGGAGTAGGACCAATGCAGAATCTTAATCTTAAAGGATGAGAATAGGGGTGTGTGTGTGTGTGTGTGTGTGCATGTGAGTGCTTGCACGAGTGCACGATGAATATAAATAGAACAATTAGCACTCCTAATTAAATTGAAGCCTTTTCAGTAAAGAATAAACTTCACATTTTGTACAGAATTCTTATAAAAATATAGATTCCTTTGAAGAACTAAGATCTTCCTCCTTTCTACTGTAGCACTTTTCTATTTCCCTTTTTGCTTGACAAGGTTAGAAATCTCTGCTGTCCAGACTTACCACACATGCAACAAAAAAAACCACCTAAGGTTTTTAAAAGCAGGGAATAAGCAAAGGAAACTGCATTGAGCTGACCTGTTCCAAATCTCATAATCTGCTGTCAATTGATGGATAATGGATTCTAATCAAGACAGAATAAAAGAGATGAGACGCATATTTTATTAGTAGCTGTGATCCTGTGGGTGATCAGTTCTCAGGGTAGAGCTCCCAGCTTAACTGGACTTCTGCAGTAATATTTAAAATGTCCAACCCACTATTCATTCTGTAGAACATGCAACAAAAACATAAGATACTTTCCAACCGCTTGACAAAGAAGGTGTTTTGCTTTGATAGGCTTACAAACCAGCAAGAAGCCATCTGCAGACTGGGAGGACACAAGGCAGAGCCTGATTAGCAATTCTGTGCAGGTCTGTCTGTCTTCCCTCCTCCTTCCTCCCCATCTTGTTCCTATTCCCTAAGGAGATGGCTTCCATATTTAAAGCAGCCTGGGGTCTTCAGAGAGAGAAATGCACAAGGCTTGTATTTGACATTAATGCCAGAGTAGAACTCCTGCATCATAGCAGCTGAGCCTGACCCCTGAGACAAGCTAGACCTGATAAGGGATGCAGAAGGTCCATCATTCATTTCACCTACAAAAGCATCAACAGAGGAGGCTAAATGTGTCACTCCTTCACACAGAGCCAGTGGGAAGTGGGGGAAGCCATAATTCATCCTGTCAGCTTCCTACCGCCTTTCTCACACAGCAGCTGGGGGGAAATGGGGAAGATTTCACATAAGCATATGAACAACTCAGTGGGGTGTTCTGGGGGGGGGGGATGCTTTATGAGTTTCCCTTCAAATGCATCTAGTAATTGTGAGCACCTGCCCTTCTGCCTTTCTTTCATGCCTCTCATGCTGTGTAGAAAGGGCTGATCAGAAAGCCCCCGCAACACTTTCTACAAGAACTTCTCATACTTCCAGGACACCAGGCTTGCGTATTGCCAGTACCTTGGCTCAACTCTAGAATGCTTCCAGAGCTGGGTCTTCACAAGTGTAGAACCCATACCTGGCGCTACATTTAGACCTGTAGTTCAGGAGAAGCCTCTCCCAAAAGGAAGAATGGTAGACCTAATCTGTGACTATCACATTTCCCCCAATTTTATGGAAGCTTCATTTACAGACAAAAAGCCTAGCTTGGGCTCATATTCCTTCCTTTCTGTGGAAAGCCCTGTTTAGACATATCCTAATAACTATCCTACCAATCATTAGGTTTTGGGAGGTACAGGGTCACTAATGTCAGTATGGAATTGAAGAAGTCAGTCCATTTTATTTATTTATTTTATTCCAGAGCCAAACCCGATGTCAAAAAGTGAGGGCTACTCACGTGCAAGCACAAGTGTATACACGTGCAGGCACATATATCTATACACATGGACACACACACACCACGCACTCACTTCTCCTCCCCTACATACCGTATATGCACACTTCTACATATTCCCCCTCCACACACACATGCTTTCTCCTCTCTGTAGATAGAGTGCCCCCTCTCCCCACCATGTGCTTACACATATATTTCCCCAGTCTCTCCCTTCCCCCACTGTTCAAGTTTTCTTACTGCTTAAAAAGCCACTCTAGGAGCTATTCTTATAGGGCTCTATGACCTCCAATAAAACTCTGGCTCTTACAATGTCCTCCCAGCAATTGGAAGAATCGGTGCAACAGAACAGGGGATGGTGAATGATGATTTACGACTACAAAGAGACAGAAGTGAGTTGCTGGTGACTAGGGAGCTGCACAAGAGGGTTGTGGGGGATGTCTGTGAGGCATGGGTTGTAAATTATTTACTGTAGTTTAAAGAAATGCACACATTGTGGAGATTGGATCTCTCCCCAAAACAAGCATGGCCATGAAGATTTCTTAATTCGTGTTAATGACTGCATAAATGACTTAAGACTGAAGATACTTGTGTTAGCAGCTCACTGCAAACACTCTCAATGGCCTGTACTGAAGATTACTATATATAGTTGTGGGCTGCCTGGAGCTTGAGCTCCTTGTCCCTCCATACTCTACACCAGTAGGCCAAGACTAAACCTGCTGACTTGTGTTCTGCCTCCCCAGTCAGAAGAACCACCTACTAACAGCATCTCAGTCTTGTCTGGGACTAGCTTCAATTTGTTAGCCCTCTTCCAGTGCACTGCAGTCAGGCACCAGTTTAGCACATCCTCAGCCTCACCTGATGAGTATGAAAAGGAGAAACAACATGGTGCGTCATTAGTATACTAAAGGGAGCAGGCTGCAAAACTGATGGCCCCAGTCAGCTGTTTCATGGAACTGTCAAATAGCATAGTTCACAGACCAACCCCTGAGGAACCTCATGCTGGCGAATCCACAGGACTGGGCAACATTGCCCAAGCACCACTCTCTGCAGTTGGCCTTCCAAGCAGTAGCAGAACAGCTGTAATGCAGCACTGCCCCATCCCAGCTCAAACAGTTGTCCCAGAAGGACACCATGGCCAATGGTATCAAATACCACTGAGATTCAGGAGTACCCAGAGGTTCACACTCCCGTCTTTCTTGCATATAGGGTGCCTGAAGCTGTTCTGTGCCAAAATCTAGCCTGTACTGGGTGACTGTTAAACAGCTGAGTAAACTCATTTGGCCATGTGGCTAAGCTCTTGACATGACAAAGCCATGAGTGTGTATGCCCATTTCAGGCATGCTGTCTTGCTCATAAGGCTACACTTAGCAGCATTCAAAGTTCATAGACTGAATACCAAATCAATGATAAAAAATGGATCTAATCATTCACCTCCACAGAAGAACACACTAGATACAAGTTGATTAAGGTTATTATTGTCAGTGATTCAGCATGGAAAATTTATCTATTTATTATCAATTTGTTACATTAATAACAATATTACTTTTCTATTCAAAAGGTCAATATCTAGTTGAAATTTGCACTCCTGCTAAAGTTTATAATTACCTGTGTCAGAGTGTAAATGTGTTTATTCGGTAATGGTTGCTTGTATTATGAATTGAGCTGGTTAGGTCCATATACGGAGGTTCCTTAATGTTAAATCACTCTCTTGCTGAAACTTTTTTACTACTTTGATGTTATGTGCCCTACACCCCCATTCACATCTAAACCCATCTCTCTTGTATGTTTTGTCTGGAGGTGTAAAATATCCAAGTGCTCAACGCTACAACTGAGAAAGAATTCTTGAAAAGCAGAATTGCTTCTGAAAGTACAAAACAAATGCTTCTAAGTACTGAGCCAGTTCTGAAATCAAAGGAGTTTGTCAATTTCTGGTCAAAATGCTTACAAACATTTTTACTACAATGTAAAATCATGCAACATTCAGTAGTACAGGTTGTGCAATGGCATCACTAAATACCAAGGATGTATTGAAATTATTATATTGCTGCTGAAAGTTAGTTTGGAGCTGTGTGATCCAGATCTATGGTGGGGCGATCTTACCTGAATTTTGCACAGATGTTTTCAAGTCATGGAATGGTGGTCCTTAAATGTGCCATTGTGGGGCAATTCACATATGAATGTATATCATAGAATATTATTGTGACCTATCATCATGAGAAAAGCGGGGCTAGATGAATCACCAGTTGGAATTAAGATTGCTGGGAGAAATATCAACAACCTTAGATATGTAGATGATACCATTCTAATGGCAGAAAGTGAAGAGGAACTAAAGAGCCTCTTGATGCAGGAGAAGGAGGAAAGTGCAAAAGTTGGCTTGAAACTCAACATTAAGAAAACTAAGATCATGTAATCCAGTCCTCTCACTTCTTGGCAAACAGATGGGGAAGAAATGGAGGTAGTGACAGATTTTATTTTCCTGGGCTCCAAGAGCACCACAGATGGGGACTGCAGCCAAGAAATTAAAAGACGCTTGCTCCTGGAGAGGAAAGCTATGGCAAATCTAATCTGCATACTAAAAAGCAGAGACATCACCCTGCCGACAAAAGTGCGTATAGTCAAGGCTATGGTTTTCCCAGTTGCAAAGTATGGCTGTGAAAGCTGGACCATAAGGAAGGCTGAGCACTGAAGGATTGAGGCCTTTGAATTGTGGTGCTGGCGGAGACTCCTGCGAGTCCCTTGGACTGCAAGGCGATCAAACCAGTCAGTCCTAGAAGAGATCAACCCTGATTGCTCTTTAGAAGGCCAGATACTGAAGATGAAACTCAAATACTTTGGCCACCTAATGAGAAGGAAGGACTCACTGGAGAAGAGCCTAATGCTGGGTACAATTGATAGCAAAAGAAGAAGGGGACGGCAGAGGATGAGCTGGCTAGATGGAGTCACTGAAGCAGTCAGTGTGAGCTTAAGTGGACTCCGGGGGATGGTGGAGGACAGGAAGGCCTGGAGGAATGTTGTTCATGGGGTTGCGATGGGTCGGACACGACTTTGCGACTAACAACAACAACAACAAATAGTGAAATCTGGACAGCTAAGTTAAGAAACTTGGAGGAGGACCAACAAACTGCATCAGCAAAGCCAAGTGCCCATTTGACTTAGGGTAAGGACCACCTGAGCTAAGCAGGGCTGTCAAGGACTGCATATTTTGGAGGGCTTTCATTCACAGGGTTGGAATAAGTCAGAAATATAACAACAATCTCCTTCCATATACACCTGCCTGAACTTTTGAGAACTTCCACTGAGGCCCTTTTCTGGGAGCCTTCTCTGAAAGAGATTAGAAGAATGGCTACCCAGGGAAGGGCCTTTTCTGTGGTAGTGCCCTGGCTCTGGAACCTGCTCCTTAGAAGTGTGCCTGGCTCCAACACTTTATTTATTTCAGCACCAGGCCTTTTTATTTACCCAGCATTTTAACAGTTGGATAATTTTTACTATTTAATGCAGAATTGTTTTTACTGCATATTTAATATTCTGAAATTAGATTTTATTGAATGTGCTGTTTTGGTTTTTTGTAAGCCATCTAGAGATCCATCCTGGATACTAGATAAGAGAAAAATGTTTAAAATAAAATAAAAATAAATAATCAACAAGGTCCACCTAAAAGATATGGAAGTTTGTATAGCACTCAATGTCATGTTTTCCCTGGCACTGAAAACTAATACAACTTCAAACCTGACTTAATTTTTTCCACCTGGATGGAATAAAAAAGAAAAAGAAAAGGAAGGAAGGCAGTCTGCATCCATATAAGCCCAAAACCAGATTTGAAACACCCAGAAGTGCCACCTGTCTATCAAAAGTCAAACTTTCCTTTTTGCTATCCATCACAACTGTTGAACCATAGTGTGTTCTGGAGTCAAGTGCAATCCCACTGACACTATTTCTGGTGCACTGAAGCTCTAAAACTTGCTATTTATTGATTCCCCAGATCCACCACCCTGTTGTTCTCTTTTTTATTATGGTCACAGCACGTTCCTACCAACACTGTTCCCAGGAAGAAAAATTCCATCACCCGTATTGCCTAAAAAGAACAAGAGTGGCAAACATGAATGAGGGAGAAAAGCAGAAAGGGAACATACAATTATTGCCACAAAATTACAGCCAACTAGGTCAGGGTCCCGTAACCCTTTTGGGTTCATGGGCACTTACACCAATCTATATACATATATTTTAAAAACCCAAAAAAACAATGTTTTGTGGGTGTCCACAAGTGCCACAGTGCAGTCCTCCAGCTTTACATTCTTACTTACAGGCAGTCATCGCCACAGTAATAACTATAACTAGTGGCACTTATTATAGAGTTTTACTACTCAATTAGATAACTCTTTCAATGTACAAAGTAGTTCACAATTATTACACTGGTAGAATGAGCTTAGGTCACTTTTAGTCCAAGTGAAGAACCAAAACAAAACAAACACAGTTTGCTTGAGGACAGTGTGCAACCCAATGGCAGACCTTGGAGTTGAGCCAAGACAGCCCAGTTCCAGTGACCAAAATCATTCAGTTGATTACAATAAATGTGGCTGTGCGTGATTACACAGAAGCACATATATAGCATGTGAAGGTATTTCATTGAACCACAAGAGCAACTAAAATGGTGGCAGTGCATTCCTCCTACAGGTTTGCTATGGACTATCCTATTTTATCTTTTCATTTATACTATCCTGAACTGCTTGGAGGAAAGGATGAAATGATCACGTTTAACTTTGAACAATAGTTTCAGGGAAATGGAGTCAGTTGGTGCTATGAACTTTCTACTCAGAGCTTTAGCAGAGGCTGCCTTTGATGAAAGGAAGCAAGGCAACAGTTAATTCAAGTTTGCTGGCTGGATCACTGCCAGCACTTCTTGTTTGTTTTTGCTCCTCCATTTCTCTTCAGTGAAACCCATCTATGGACATCGTGCCTCACAATCCTTTAGGTTTCCAACCATAGGAACAGTTCTACACTTGGCATTGCTCAGCCTTCCTTTGCACTGCTGATGGGCTGACATTTAAACCACAGAAAACAGTCAGAAGTTATCGAAACACATGAAAGAAGGGAGAATCCTACTATGAACCCCACAGTCACCAACAAAATGACCTTACAATAAAAAACAGCTGCATGAAATCTTATTTAGACTTCTCTGAAGCAAAGGTAGAGTACTGGTTGATCTATAGCATGGGTCCTCAAACCACGGCCCGCAGGACGAATCCAGTCTGCCATGGCCTTCCATCCGGCCTGCACTGCCGTTCCCTGCCCACATGGGCGGGGAGGTGATGGTTTGCTTGCTCGGAGTTGGTCTCCGAGTGAGCAAGCCACCACCTGCCTCCCGTACACGCGTGCTCGCTGCTGCCTCGCAGTATGGGTGGGGAGGTGGTGGCTCGCTCCTGGGAGATGGTTTTGGACTCGCTGGGAGATCGCCGAACAAGCGAGCCACCACCGCGTGCACCATCTGCCTCGTGCGCACCCGATAGCACCTCACTGTCCAGCGCCCCCAGGCACCCCCACCTCACCCGCCAGCGATGGGCACCACCGCCTTTCAATTGGCCCCCTATTCACAAAGTTTGAGGACCCCTGCTCTATAGCTTCCAGCACTGAAACATCTCTTTATGCTGAATTCCTGCTCTTTATTTACTCAAAGAAAAAATAACCAATATAATATGGTATTTTCTAAGCAATGACAGAATGTCAAGTTTCTGCCTTGGAAGACTTAGAGCCATGTGAATAGCATTAAAAGTTTTGCAAGGGATGCCTAGCTGTCCACACAGCTACTTAAAGTATCTAATTCAAATAACCTTGCATTAGACTCTAACAGTGTGAGACTGCTTTGGAGGAATATTGTGAGTTACAGAATACAGCAGCTGAACACAAAACACAAGCAGTCATTCTCCTTTGGAAGCATAGTTGACAAGGAGCAAGCTACACCCCCTATTTAGGAAACTGCACTGGTTTTCCCCAACATTCTAGATACAACTCCTGGTATTTTTTTCAATCTCTAAAATGTCAAATATCTTAGGTTCTTGTTTTTGTCCAATATTCTGTTATGATCTCATAACAAGGGCCAAAGGAGGAACATTCTAATGATGCCCTGAGGACCAGGTAAAGAGGCTCCAACTCACTAAGAATAAGTTATATCTATTCATGCAGAATTTTAAAACATCTTTCTGTACTGAAAAGCAATCCAAACCTCTTTTTTCTAAACTGATTACTCTTAAAATTCGAGGATCATATTACAATGCAGCCCCTTCTAGGAGGCTGAAAGCTAACATCAAGTCCAATGCTAGTAGATACAGTGTCAGGAAGAATGATAACATTTCACCCAGACTAGAAGAACTGCTTTGGCATGCCAGAAAATATGCTGTAGCAACTCATCTCAGATAGGCTGGAGATTAACAGCATGGCTAAATGCATTTACCAGTACCGAGTTGTGAAGGACTATTAATATGATTCAGCTTTACCTAGTGAGGAATAATGAAAATTATTTTACTATGCCATTGTACCTGCACCTTTAAAGGTCTATTTACAGTGACATAATGAAACATGCCAAAACTTTTGCACTATAAGCTAGTTGCTCGTATAATTTGCTAATGTATGCATTCACAAAGAAAAGCTTCCCCAGATTTTGCCCTATATTTTGGCAGATTTTATTTATTTTTATACCTTTTCACTATTTCACATGCAAATTTTACTGTTGGATAGGCCTAATATGGATTTTGGATCTTTTAATGGGCCACTATGACTACTTTTGCTTTTTGTGCACTCTGGAAAATATATTTAACCATACAAACATGGGATACTAAATTAGAAGAATAGTTTTATCACAACTAAAGATGGGACTTTATTCTCTCCAGCAACTAGGTAAAGTTACTGAAATTGGCCCTTATTAACCTTTGCTTTAACCTATGAAATCTAAAATTTATCTCCAGCTTTGTTTATCTAAATACTGTCTAGCTGTACACTGTTTCTTTTTTTTAACCTGCCAAGCAACTAGTGTATTTCACCTAAGATGGACATAGATTCAAGTAACAACTGGATTGTATGTTTTCACAAACTATTGTATGCCTCTTAATCATTCCAGCAGTCTTAGGTTCAGTCCTAGGAAAAACAGAAGCCTGCATAGCTCCAAGTAGAATTTCAATGTCTGCTACCTATTTCCATATTTATTTCAAGATTATAACTAAATGTTGATTCCATGGATTCAACGTACGCCACTAATATCCTTTGTTTACCTTGAAGGAGAGTCCTGAAAAGCTTGTACATTATTTTGGGATATTTTTGTTGACCTAATGAATTTTGATTTTGTTGTTTTGTTTTTTCTCATGAGCCAACATAGTCACCTTTGCTTCACTAGTAGGTTAACAAGCATTTTCAATCCTAGTCCAAGGCAGGTCAAAGACTTAGGATGTTCTTGTTAGATTGCCATCTTGTTTTATCCAAAAAAATAGCCAAAACAAACAAACAGACAGACAACGAAATTAAATCTTATGTACTTTATGGATTTGGATTCAGAAAAATCTTTAATTTATGTGTATGTGCATCTAGTACATCTGTATTTTCCTTTTGTTTCATTTTCAGTTCATCTCCACGACAGCACCAACTTTGCAATTGGAAGGGTTTAAAACATAATTTGGTGGTTCAGTGGGCCAGAGGAGAGAGAGCACTGAACCAAAACAGGACCACAGCAAAAACTGAGCACAAGTCTCATATGACTCCAGCTAATGCAATTCAGTCTGAAGTATTAAATGTCAACTACACTGACATTGCAACACAAAAGATAGCAACTCAACCCTTTACAGGGGTCAAGACACTAGCATTTACACTGTTGCCCATTAAGTCAATATAAAATCATAGGGTTAATTCTTACACTGATCCAATCAAGTACAACATTCCCTACATCTGTTTGAAAGTTTAAACAGCATAAAAGTGGGAGCTCCAAGCACAGATTTCCTGTATGTGAACTGAGTCCAGTTTTCATGAACCTGCCTGTCTGATGAAATGATGCCCTTTAAAGTGAAGGTACACTGCAATTTAACCATACTGCCACATTGTCATATGGAATAAAACCAATGAATGAGCGAGATAGTGCTTCTAACTGGGCCAGAGAAGGTGCAGTTCTTATATTGTGGAAGCAAAGTAATTGCTGGTCTCCCAGCCTACTGGCCATTTAGAAACCAAGTGGGAAGAACTAAACCAATGCTTTGCTACCCCGTCCATCTGTCCTCTGGTAACTGTGGCCCTTGTATGCTTGTGAATACTCCTTTGTTGTCACTGAACAAGCATGGGATAGATTGGCAACTATGGGATAACCATAGGAATTTGGCAGCTATATCACTGCTGTAACATAAGAATTGTCCCCAAGCCTTTGCAATATTGGAAGCAAATGTATAACTTCTTCAATTGCTGGCTTTAGCAGCAGTAGAAAAAATTATTATAAGTAATTAGCCACCAGCTATCATACAATTTGAATGTATTACATTGAATGTATTACATCTGTTCCCTTGGCCTTAGCTCACAATGCAAGACCAGAATAAGAAATTTTGCAGTTTTAAAAGCTACGTTATTTCTTAGAATCACCCAATAAAAACCACCAGCTTTCAAAGGATGATCTTCCTTCCATCCAGACCAACAAGGAAAGGATATATATTTTCCTAATATCAAAATAAACACCACATTCTAAAATTAAATGGGTAATGCCTTCCAGCATTAAAGAATTACAAAAACAAACTCACCATTCGTGGGAATTCCCTGAAGGCACCCCATACAGTCTGCCAAAGGAAGTACAATTAGCCAGGAAAAAAAACCTGTTCTCATCTTACTAGAAGGTAAATTAATCAAATATTTTGGAAGGCTAAAAAAGGAAGGGGCTAAACGTTTATAAATTTTATTTGATATGCATCCTGAAGTTTCTGCCATTTGAGACTGCTTTTTAATAACTTTAAGGTGTTGCAGTTGGACTAGCTTTGTTCTGTCATAGCCCATGGATAGTAAGAAGGTTAAAAAACCCCATATTTGTAATGGTAGAAGAGATCTTTTGTTTCCAGGAGATAGGGTCCATTTCTTCAACTGCAGATAGTACAAAATTAGATGCCAGATGCTTAAATACAAAACAAAATACAAAAAACAAAGCAAAAAATACCCCCATCCCTAAAACTGGCTTTTTAAAGGGCTTCAGCTTATATTGATGTCAGTCCCAGTTTGGCATGCACTGTTGTCAGTTTAGTGGATACTGGGACAGAAAATCTACACAGAATTTTATTTGGAGCCTTTCAATTAGATCTAATTTTGCTATTACCCACAGTGGGGGCCATATAGAATAACTGTGGCAAAATCCTAACCCAATAAATTTCTAAAGCTGATTGCACTAATTGGTACAATGAGAAGGTACCTGTCTATTAAGAATTTTATTAGGTGCTGGAATTAAAGACATTACGCTCTGAACAAAATAGCCCAATGAAGAATGTTTAGATCAGTGATATCCAAACTTGGCAAACATGCCACAGGTCAAGTCCCAAATTTACCTTTTTATTCCTCTCTCCACCACACACCTTGGACTGGTTTTGTATCTACTATTAGACCAAGAAGCAGGCAGCAGCATATCACTGGAGAGAGAGAGTTGTACAATAATGTCCTCAAGAAGAAATCATCTTCTGAAGAAGAGCCAGAGCTCCCCAAAACTGCTGGCCCTTCCCTATCTGTGTGACCGACTCTGCCTCTTTGCCAAAGCCTGAACTACCCCTTGGCCCCAAGGCTTGTCTTTTCCTCAAGCTGCAGCTCAGTAAATCTCCCAGGAGAAGAAATCCTTGCTTGCAAAGGAGGGTTATTCTGGAGAAACCAACTCTTCTTGAATAGGGTTCAGAACAGACAGCTGGGTGTGGCTTAGCAGGCTCTAGCAGTAAGTGCTTTCAGTGGCTGTCTAATGCTGGTCTTTCAGATCCAGTGCCTTCTACCTTGTCCTGTGATTGCTGTTCTATATTCCCAAACCTTAGACTCCTGTTTGACTCAGCCTCTGGTCTGTGTAATGAATCCGAATGTCCAGCTATGTTTTGACCTCTGCCTGCAATGTAGACTACTCCCATCTTAGACTGATCCCTACTGGCTGAAATTTTACTCTTGAGCATTTGCCTGTGCTGTGACCCTGCTTTTTGGACAGCCCCTTCATTCAGAGTTTGTTTCAGCCAAAGCAGGTCCCTTATAAATTAGGCAGGTGCCAACCCAATACTTTTCTCAGCAAGCATTCCTAGGAAGGTAATTATGTCCTCCTAAGTTTGTACATTACTTATAAATGTCTCTAATGAAAGTAATTTGTTAATGTAAACAAATAATGTGATGGCTGCCCTATAGAATTGTTTATAGAACCTTAAGAAGTAATGTATCTAAAATATTTCCCCATTGTTAGATAAATGAGCAACTCTGCCTGGTTCTCTGTAAACAAATTTGGACCCTAATGGCATGGGAAGAAGAGGGAAGGGGGAAACCTGCCAATAGGATTAGTAATCTACTCTCTGATGTTTGGTTTCTGGAGTTTCGAAACTGCCAGAGATAAAGAAGGAATCTTAAAAATGTGCAAGTGACAGACCTCCTAGTAGTCAGGTTATTTGAAAGTTACATTTCCCTTGTTCAGGCAAAACTGTGGCATTTGGTGACAATTCATGGGTTAATTCATTACTTAATTTGCAGGTTAAACTCAGGTTGTTAAACTCATGAACAATCCTAAATGAATACTGCAGTCATAGGTTGTTAATAGAAACCAGAATGTGCCATGCATTCTTGCAATTTGTGTGTTTATTAACCCACTAATTGCTACTGTTACATACACATTAATCTGTCATTGGGTCTGGAGTTCTGGAAAGGCTGTAGGACCAAACATTTCACATTTCAGGGAGATTGTTTAATATGATATTCATAACAGTCCAGTTTCTAACCTAAGATAGAAAGGTAGTCACACCTGACTGGAAAGAAAAACAAAAAGTAACTCTCCAGAGCTTTTGTTCCTGAAGATTATTTATCCATGCACTATTCACCTTAGCGGCACAAAAGGAAAGCTAAGCATTATTGTAGTTTGGAGCATTTCAATAGCTTTCTGCACTGGGTACTGACAAAGAACCACTCATAAGGTTATCAAAATTCTTGGCAGCCTTGGTTCCATCCTCTCAAACCTCAGCTGCCCTCTCTAAAAACATACAGCTCAGTTAATAAAATATCAATACCTATTAAAACCAAGCTGAAGTCTCTCTCTCTCTCTCTCTCTCTCTCTCTCTCTCTCTCTCTCTCTCTCTCTCGGTCAGGGATTCAGCATCTCAAGAACAAGGGCCTTCCTAGTCCATCTCTTTGATGTTTTCAAAGACATCAAAAGAATACACTATCAACATCATTAGTGAAGCCTGAAAATGTTTTTAATTCTCCAGTATGCATAGAAAATGCATCACAGAATCTCCCAATGGATTTTGCCTTATTTTTATTCCTTTAAAAAATTAAAATTTGAAAAAAATGCCTCAGTGTGGTGATTCATAGGGTTCGATTCCAAGTTGTAAATGGTTCACTAGGCAACATGCTTTCAGAGCATAACGCAGTGCAAACGTGAATGGATGGATGAGTAGCCCATCAGGAGCTGAACCTTCCCAGCAGGGTCTAAACAGACCTGAACATTTGCCCTATCAAGATGAATATGACCCACTCCGCAGATCCAGTGGCCTGCCAGACTCCTAATGCCCTATTTTTGCAGTTCCAGAAAGGCAGAATCACTGATGACTTGTGTTTTGGGATCCCTGGATCACAAGACAAGCAGTCAACCAGTGGGCAGCTAGAAGAAACAAGCAGTGGAGGTAAAACGATTAGGCAATATTTCATCTTGGATGCAGTGTCCCAAGGGGGGGGGGGGGGGGGGGGCAGAACAAATCCCAAAGGGACTACCAGCAAAGAGAGAAAGCAGAAAATGGGAAACAGCTAACTGGGAGTGGAAGAAAACAGAGGTTAACTTGGGCACATAGTGCCTAAGAGGTAAGTCTCCAGCTGCAGAAATAAAGCCTGGCATTCCCTATCAGTTGGGGGGGTGGGGGGGAGGAGATGAAGAAGGATGGTGAGATGTGGGAAGAAAGGCAGGGGGGATTCCATTTTATAGGAAAGCAAAGCATGCAAGGACCCTTGCCAAAAATTCACTTGAGACTTAAATGCAGTTTTTCCAGTTCTGGAAAGAAACACTAATGTGAGAATAGAGCCTTTAGGCAGTCACTAGTGACCTGCAGCTTTCCTCTGTCTTTTTGCAGCAGCAAATTGACATATTTGCATGTTGTAGAGCTATCCTACTTCTAGGGAGTAACCCTAGGAATCAGGCTTCTTCTGTAGGAACAACAGAACCCTGTGACAGCAGCTCCCAAAGCCGCTTTTAAAAAATAAAACAAAGAAAAAATAAATAAATAAAACGTGTATGTCTGTGGAGAGGGCAGAGTCTGGGTTGATATAAGGTGAGGAAGAGTCTGTGTGGGTATATGTCTGTTGTGTGTTCTTGCACACATCTACAGGCCCTGGCCCTGCATCAAAAATGGGAGGTAAAGGTTATACACCCCGGCCTAAAGAGATCTCACACATTCTTGAAGGTTTCTATACAGCAATCTCTGAAGATTATCCAGAGTTTAACAAGCACATTCATGTAACTCCTCTGCAATGCAGTGGTACAGCAAATCACATATACAGTGGTACCTTGGCTCACGAACTTAATTCGTTCCAGGACTCTGGTTGTGACCCAAATTTGTCATGAGCCAAGTCAAATTTCCCCATAAGGGTCAATGTAAATAAGGTTAATCCGTTCTGTAACTATTTTTTTTACTCACAAAAATTTGAAGCAAAGTAACAAAGAACAACAAAGATCGGGGCCATCTCCCCCCGCCCCAGAGATCATGCGGTGGGGGGGGGAGATGGGTGTGATCACGGGCGTGTGGTGGGGGAGACGGGCACACTCGGGCAGGGAACACGGGCACAATCGCAGCCATCCCCCCCGCCAGCATGACTGCAATCACGTCCATGTAGGGAAGGCGGGTGTGCTCACAAATGTCACCCAATGCAGAGTTTGCGACCTGCTGCAAAATTTTTATGAAATTTCTGTTCACAACCCGCTTTGGTCGTGAACTGAGGCGTTCGTGAGCCGAGGTACCACTGTATATGCAAGACCTAAAGTTTTGTCTGCTCTGAGCCTTAAATATGATTTCAACTATTTGTGTAGTTGCAAGATGAAAATTGTGTATGCTGGTGAAACCAGGACTGGCAATATGCACAGCTTGTACTTGAAACCTTTCCAAATTCATTGACTGGAACATCTTAAGACTTTTCTTGACCATGTTGGTGGATTGCTTGGCTACAGTATAAACATTCTAGTTAAACTGAATTGTATGAATAATGAATATTCTAACATACATTGGTGATGCAACTGGGAAACAGGTACATATTTCCATATGTGGGGGGAGTGCAAATATATAAATGAGATTTTGGAAGTGGTTTTCAAAGAAATTAGTTAACATATTGAATGTAAACATTGAAGCAGACCCTGGACTAGCATTATTGTCATTATTTAGAGAACAAGTGGGACAAAGCAGGGCTTTTTTTGTCCTAGAACACACCAGAATGGCGTTCTGGCACCTTTTTTCGATGGACTTTTCCAGGTCAGCAGCAAATCATTACAATAGTGCATGCAGGCTGCTTGTGTGTCTGCGCTAGTTAGGATGGTGCTGCTCGGCTTGTGATTGGTTGTGTGGTTGCGCGCTGAGTGCTTACTGCTGGCGGCAACCATTATGTTTTATTACACAGTGTTGGTGCGTGTAGCGTGACTGGCTACGTGCAAAAGGTAAATAATTTCTTTATTTTAAAAAAAGTTGGTGAATTGAAAATCTTTTTTTTTTAGTGTAAAAGTGTGACCCCAAATTTAAAAATGAAAAAAATTACTAATTACTTCTCAACCACTGGTCCTGCTAATAAAAGATTACCCTAAAAAAACCCTAAATAAAAGTGCCGGCACTTTTTTTTTTAACAAAAAAAGCACTGGGACAAAATATTAAAGAAGTTATGACTAACTTATTAACAGCAGTAAGATTAATAAAAGCAAGGAATTGGAAAGTAAAAGGTGATTATCAAATAGATGACTGGTACAGAGAAGTTTGGAATATAGCTATTAATAATAAGTTAACTTGTGATATTAAGTGGAAAAAAAGGTTTGCTAAGTAAAAGTAATTTTGAAAATATTTGGAGACCATTTATTGAATACATCTTAATAAAAAGAAAGGGATGTGAACCATCACAAGAGTCAATGCAGTTCTGGAAGGGAAGTGGGAGTGGAGCAACCTGAATGAATAAATAATTTTTTTGGTCCTGATGGAGGTAGCACTGTTTTTTATTGTTTAATTATGCTTATTATTATTATAATATCAATTGTATTGCTTATGTTTAATTAATAAAATTATTTTAAAAAATTAAAAAAGTATTGACAGTGGTTTAAATTGAGCTATCTGCACATGTCCACCCCACTTAATGCTCCACCTAAAAGTCTTCTTTAGTGGTACAGCACATGCTTTGCCTATAGAAAATGGCAGGTTCAACCCTCAAATCCTCCTGGCAAGGCTTGGGGAAGACTTCTGTCTGAGATTCCAGAGAACTGCTGTCAGTCCATGCACTAGATGGAACAATGGTCTGACTATCTATCTGAACACTACAATCAAGTTCTACAGCCTTTCTCCAACTACCACTCTGAGGGAAGGTTAGGTGGTGGTGACAAGGAAAAGAGGCTTTTCAGTGGTGGCCCCCAGTTGTGGAACAAGCTGTCCATTGAGGCTCGCATGGTGCTAACTTTACTAGCATTTCGGGGCCAAGTAAAGACCATTCTCTACTGCAGGGCATCTAATTAGTTACTGGGTTGGTTAATGTCTTTAATTGGGTCTTTTTAATGTATATTTTTTGTTTTTTCTGTTTTTTATTTGTTTTTACATTTTATAGCCAACTTTTATGAGGTTTTTAATATGTTAGATTGATACATTTTATAGTTTTTTACATATGCTGCTGTGAGCCACCAGAGAACGTTGTCTCTTTGGCAGTATAGAAAATAAATAAATAAATAGTTTCCTAGCCTCACGCTTGTTGAAACTTGATGGCTGCCTATGCAGTATTTTGTTTTTGCAGAATCTTCATTCTGCCTCACCTTTTTTCCACAAGTTTCCCAAACATAGAGCTATGCTACAGGTACCACCAGTTTTATCTCTGCAGAATTATTACTGAATAGAGTAGCCCTTAATAAAACAGTATAGCTATTAATTACAAAATCATACATGATGTGGAGAAAATGGACAAACTTCTTTCCAGGATTATCCCATGAAGCTGAATGGTGGGAGATTATGGCTAGATAAAATGAAATATGTCTTCACACATTGCACAGATAAATTAAGCAATTCACTACCACAATTTGTAGTGATGGCTGCAGAACCTGAATAGCTTTAAAAGGGTATTAGAAAAATTCATGGAGGGTAAATCCATTAATGGTTACCAGTACTACCTCCCGTATTGAAAGCGGGATGCATCTGTATACCAGTTGCTGAGAAACACTAGTTCAAGGGTGCTACTGCACTCACTCATTTGCAGTGCTTCCCACAGACAGCGGTGTGAGGTTTAAGTCTGATTCAGGACTTTCAATGTTCTCAAGTTCTTAACTACATCCAAATACAGTGGTACCTTGGCTCACGAACAAATCTAGGTCACAAACAAAAATTACTGAAAATATTTTACTTAGGTTGAGAACACCACTTCGGGTGGCGACCAAGATCGCAGCCATCTCCCCCACCCCTCGGGTGGGGGAGATGGCCACAATCGCAGTTCCATTCGTGCAGGGAAGGGATCTGTGATCAGAGGCACGCGGCTGCAGGAAAGACAGGAGCAGCAAAGCAGAGCTGCTGGGGAGATGGCTGAGATTCCACCTGTCTTTCCTGCAGGAGCGCGCCTCTGATCAGGCACACCTTCCCTGCAGGAACGGAACTGCGATCGAGGCCATCTCCCCACCCCCAGCGCACCATTTGCGCCCATCTCTCCCTCCCCCAGTGCGCCCGCGATCATGCCCGTCTCTCCCCCCGCACCCCCCAGCACGCCGGGATGATGGGCTCCTGCAGGGATGACAGGCACGTGCAGGGATGACAGGCGCTATCTCAGTTGTGCTGGGGGGGGGGGGCAGGAAGATGGCCACACTTGTGCTGGGGGGGGGGGAGATGGCCACGATCTTTGTTGTTGTCACTTTGCTTCACATTTTTCTGATTTAAAAAATGGTTATAGAACAGATTAACCTTATTTACATTGAACCTTATGGGGAAATTTGACTTGGCTCATGACCAATTTGGGTCACAACCAGAGTCCTGGAACAGATTAAGTTCATGAGCCAAGGTACCACTGTAAATAATTAGTACATTCAGTCCTACTGTCTTCAGAGGTAAAGGCCCAACAAAAGAATCCATTTCATTCCTAGAGATGGAGATTTAGAAAAGAACAATTTGAGATTGTGTTGCTGCTTTTTAATCTAGACATAAGTATTACAGCGTTCACAGAAATTATGTTTTTGTTAACTTTAGACAGTTCTTCCTAGAATGAAAGCAAATACTCCATTCACAGTTACTGCTTAGCTATGGAATACTGTGTTTTGTTACACAAAACTGAAACTGGAAGTACCAAGAAACAGAACCTGGACTCAGTTTAGATGTCCTGCACATTGAATTCCCACAACAGGGACACAGGCAGGCCTGCAAAGCACTAGTCAAGCAGCTTCAATTTGACTATTCAGTATAATCCAAAAAGCTGGATCGTCAACAGAAAGGTAATGTGGAAAAATTGGTTGCCAAAGGCATTCATTTCTTATCACAGCTCCCATAGCTATAACTTAAGCATAGTATCACTAACAAATTCAACCTAGATGCATTGGTTACTTCAGGTGCCCCAGACCTAATTCACTTTACTAAGCAATGCCTTCCAGTATAGCTTGGTTCAAGATACATTTGCTCTGGATTTGGACCCCTCCCCCTACCCAAAATTAAATAGAATTCAGAGCTAAACACAAAATGGCAATCTTCCTACTTAAAAGCAGCTTTGAATCTCTCCAGTCCTCTCTGGTCACAGTATATACAACAAAATAGATGATACAGGTCACATTGGACACCTGAACTATTCAAACGCCTGGGCATCTCACAATATGGTAAGCATTGCAGGTTTTGCAGTCGATTCTAGTGCATATGTTATGGAGTTGCCCAGATTCTCAATTAAAAAACTGCCACCTTTCTCTACTGAAGTGTGAACCAGGGTCAACTTGCCCCTGGAAACCTCACTCAATATAAACGATGCTTAAGCTTTAGGGGTATACATTCTGGGTAACTAAGGCTTTCCTGAAGGGCATGCTGCATGGTACAGTAGGACCATGCTATCTGTACGATTCTATGATACTTGAATTCAGGATTTATTGACTTTAGCTGTAATATGGAAAGGTATACTACACCAAATTACTAGATGGAAAATAAAATTCCAATTAATATCAGGAAGTATGCTTGAATGTAATGTGATCCACAGCAAAATCAATGCAGGCTAACAAAGCGAATTCTTGACACAACTTTTAACCTTTATTGTTATTCTTTCTATGCGACTATTAATGTATTCAATTTTGTTTAATGGTTGCATTTACAGACATGAAATCTTTATTCTTTAAATGCAGAACAATGAAGATGGGAGAGGGAAACCAAAAGGGAGGAAGTGCAAGCAAGGAACAAAAGGGGTTTTAATTTGTTTTTTTATCATGTTCTAATGCATTTGCTTATTGTTGTTTTTATCAGTGACTGTAAGCTATCCTGAGTGTCTTTTCTGTTAATAACAAAACCCACAGAGAAAGAGTATTCTCATCCTACAATAATATAAGGTGCTCGGGCTGCAATCTTATATCAACCTGCTTAGGAGTAAGCGCCATTGGAATCTGTGGGACATACTTCTGAATATACATATTGCAATGGCCACTTCATTACTAAGCAGGCACATTATGTATTTCTACTAGCAAGTCTAAAACTGTTCAGCATTTGTAAACACTCTGAATCGTAGAAAGCATTTTGCATGCATTACCTCGTAAATTACTTACAAAGCTTACAATAACCCCACAAGGTAGATCAGTATTGTTGTATATGCAGGCTGAGCAAGAGGGACTTGCCTAAGGTCATCTAGTAAATTCACAGCACTTGCAAGATTCCTGATTCATTCTCTTGGCTGATCATAATAATGATAAGTGTACGCCAGTGGTAAGTGAACCGTTAAAAACTGGACATCCCAGAATACATTTGAACAGGAGTTCTCAAACTCAGTCATAGGAAACTATTAGTGGAAGCAAGACCAAGCAGAGAGAGGTCAACTAACCCAACTCTCCTGGGCTTTCCCAGTGCTTCATCTGCCTTTTCCTTTACCACAAATAAGCTGTTTATTGAAAGAAAGAAAGAAAGAAAGAAAGAAAGAAAGAAAGAAAGAAAGAAAGAAAAGATAAGATGAAATAGTTGCACAGTAGCTTCTCATTGGTCGTGCTGTGAAGTCTTTAACCGGAAGCATCCCTTGTTGTGGGAGCAAAAAAGATACTGTGCCTTTCAAAATACTCCAAGCAATAAGGTAGGAATACAAATGCACACTTCAACAGAAGTGAAAGAAAGAAGGTTGGGAAAAGGAAGTCGTCTTTCATAGGCAAGAGCTCTTTTAATAAAATAAATATAATAAACTTTACTCCCTCCTTCTTATCACTTGGGCAGAGAAGGAACATTAAATGCATCAGCAGAAACCATCATTCTACTATTTCTGAGTCCTGCATTATTATACTTTAATACAACCTTAGAAAAGAGGCCTAAAGGCTTTACACAAACATGGTGCACATGCTTGCCCTTTAAGATCCAGCAGCTCAATCCTTCCTCCAGTAGCATGGAGACCGGGACTATCTCAGGTCACCTTCAAGAATTGGCACACGCACTTCACACGCTTCTGCAACGTGAGGTCATGGGGTGAAGCACTCTTTCTAAGCTGAGCTTCTCTCACACTGCCTCTCATTTGGCTCTATACTTTTTTCCTGCTTAAGCTCCTGATCATTAGCAATATAATTGGCTTCCTTTCTGAACAAGGCACACTTCCCCAAGATCTCATCTCAGAATCCCCATTTACTAATGCTATATTAAGGATCACATTTTGCTTGAGTGCATCTTGAAAAAAACAGGAAGAGGTAGGGCAGTTAGCTCAATTAAATCATGTTGCACTGCCCTTCATGATTTAACAGTGGAATATAAGGCAAGTCCCACATCCCACATACCTACCTCTTTTTTTCTGCCCTCTACTTCCGCTATCATTTCAGAGCCAAGTTATATGATACTCTGATAATGGCTGGGCAGGGAAAGGAATCTCACAGACTTTGTTCCTTGACAAGCAACATTAAAGGCATGAATGAAGCAGAAACATCACAATTTTATGGCACAAATTGATCTTTTAATCCATTTACTAGAAAACAGTAAATGGATTTTCCAATAACAGTGCCCCAAAGTTTTTAGCACCATTCAGCCACACTTCACATTCCAGATGCACATCCTGAGGTCATACCCAGTAGTGTCCCTTCATGCAGAAGGCTCTTTAATCCAAAAGAGGCTTCTGTCAGCGGACTGGGGTGGGAAGCAATTTTCTTTTTCAACAAGTCCATTCCCCCAAGTCTGCTCCAGATGGCTGGGGACCCATGCAAGCTGGCATGGAAGGCTGCAAAGTGGAGGAGAAAGCTGCACCAAATCAGCAGGGCTACCCCATCAGCAATTTGAAGGGTGTTTAGTCCTGAAGTCAATCATATGTGCAGATATTTTAAAATGCTGTGATCCTTTAACCAACTAAAAAGGAGGGAAAAAAGATAGGATAGCACTGTAATATATCCAAGGAGAGGGATATAATTCTTATTTAAACTGCAGCAAACTGCTTGATAATAAATGGACACCCTGATTCTAAAAATGTGGTTCAAAAGTAAAGCCAATGCATTTCTCATCTGATGTAGACAATATACAGTCACAGTTTTAAAAATGTACTAGTGGAAATATAACATACTTGACACTTTAAAAAAAAAAAAAAAAGCAGCTCCCTATGATTGGTGGCAGGATCTGCACTAAACCTACCTCTATTTATCAGGGAATTTGGTTCCGGTATTTATGCAAAATGCATTTACCACTGCTGGGGGCTGTGCTAATGAATACAGTGTAGTGTCCACTATGTTGAAAATTAATCTTGTGTCTCACACACAAATGCAACTGTGGTGAAGTGGGATGAGTTAGAAAGCTAATGCACGCTGGGAAATGATCTTTAAAAAAAAGAAAAAAAAAAGGTTAGGCTCCCTCCATCTCTGCACATCAGAAAGGAACTGGGGGGGGGGGGGTTAATGGGAAAAAGTTGGTAGCTCTTCCTGCTCCCTCACAAAAATGATGGCAAAAGAGATGGGGGTGGATGTTGTGCTGCTGCTGTTGGTTCTCCTCCCACCTCCTATGGGGTGAAGCCAGTGAAATCAACACCTCCATTTTCCTCTGTCCCAAAAGCAGTTCCTCTGCCATGCTGATTTTTCCAAGCAAAAGTGCCACTGAAGTGAGTAGGATTTACTTAGCAGTAACACAGGGCATTTTAGCTAGTTGTTCCTCGATGCCAAAAGGCAAAGGGGGTGGGGAGAGAGAGAGTGCAGAAGGGAAGCAGGAAAGCAAGTGGAGGTTGATCAGGCTTCTGTCCTCAGAGTTGCTGTATTTTGTTGAGGCCTCATGGCACTTCCTCTTGCAGCACCGCTCTGTGCTCCCAGCCCACTGAAATGGCTTTCCCCCGCAGAACAGTAGCAGTGTGTGTAGAACACACTGAAATACATACCACAGGAAAAACACAACTTATAAACAACTCATGACATAACTAGTCTGAAGAAATCTGGGATATAGTGGCAGAAACAGCACAAAGAGAACCATGTGATATGCCAGTGGGTCAAGCATTACAATGCCAATAAAAATGCCTAGTGTGGATTGCCCCATTATATTCACGAAGCAAAAGAAATTTGCGAAGATGGTGATCTTAATTTTGTTTGGGTGCCCATCTGTGCTGGGGCTGAGGAATATTTTTCCATCCCCTTCACCTATCTGCAATGTTTCTCCTCTAATTTACAGGTACCATTGGTCCTGTCCCAAATCCACCTGATTCAACATCACATATCCGTGTGCAGCAAACTTCACTAAGGACTGGCTCTCAGTGATGGCAGCAACACTCAGGTACCGGAACTTTGATAGATGTTCAAGCTCTTACAGCTTGCTGAATGACACGGTGGTGTTTTGACATTATCAGCCCTAAATATGTGACAACTGATATATGCCATATTTCTACAATTTCCTCACCCTTAAAGTTGGGCTATACTTGTGGATTGTAGCTGCACTACATGTGCAGTCATCTGCATAGGTTGAATTAGTTTAAACAGCCTTCATGTGATAAACAGGCAGAGGAGGAACCTTGGGATCAATGCAAACACACCAGATTCCTGCATTCATGACCAGCAATGGGAACTGATCCTAAGAAATAATTCATCTCAAAGACTCAATAAGTTAGATTTTGTTTGTATGCTACGCGGAACTGACTGCTGCTTCTGGGAAAAGGAGAAGGCTGAATGCACACTTTCTTTTGCATCATGTAGCTTGGTTTATTGACACTGACCACACAGGTGCATTTACTCTTTAGATCCTTTCAGTTCTGCTCTCCATTTGTAGCACCTTTTAATTTGTACATGAGGTTAAACCTCTAGGAGCCAGGGGCAGGGAGCAGAAGATGTAGATGTAGGTTAGTTCACTAGATGAAGTATTGGAGCCTTACGTATTTGTATCGGTATACTGAGAGAAACAGGCTAAGTGCAATATAGAAAGGCCATAGTAGGTAAGCATGGTATATTTCTTTGGCACAGCAGTCTGGCAAAAGCTTTTAGATAAATTGGCTGTTTCAATTGCCTTTGGATTTTTATTCAAACAATGTGAAAAGAAACCACCATTTAGTGCCGAAAATGCACAATTTCTACAGAACTCTGTCTTGTCACATATTTGATAAAAGACTTACAGTGATTGTTTGGTTTTAGATTGTTGTATGGTCACAGGTATAGTTCTATTATATAAATAGCTCACTATGAAGTATTTCTGCATTCTCCTCCTAAGGGGGTATGTTCGTTCACTGACTGGATGCACTCAGTTTAATAGCACATTGTCCGGAAGCACTGGAATAGCTGGAAGCCTGCCATCCTTCACACATCCTTCAGATGCTTTCTTGGCTGGCAGCAGAGAAAAGCAGTGCTATGGCCAGGCATGCACTTAGTGACTGTGGAGGCTTAATAATGACCACAACTTAAATTGCACCTAGGTACATTACGTATCAACTCAAATGCTGGCCTAATGCCCCCAGCCTTCTAGAAACTCTGCATCAGAAACTCAACTCCTAGTACAACGATAGGTATACCTTAAGTGTGTGTGTGTGTGTGTGTGTGTGTGTGTGTGTGTGTGTGTGTGTTTTAAGTCCAGCCAAATATCTGGGAAATAAAAGTAACAGATATGGGCAATATTCAGTGCTGTCATGATGGAGCACTGATGAAGTTATACTAGGGTAAATGAATACAATCTTATTTATTTACCCCTCTTTTCTACCAAACAATAGCAATCAAAGTGCCTTACTAAACCAATTAAGATTGCTTAAAGCAATAAATGAAACAGAAACAGAGCGAGTCAAAAGGGGTCTCCCAGGCCATCTAGTCTGACCCCCGGCTCCAGCCGGCTCTGCTCATGACATGCCTACCATGTGCATGTCCAGCCTATCCTTGAACACTCTCACCGATGGGGCTTCAACCACTTCCTGTGGAAGCCCATCCCATACCACAGGGGTCCTAACTGTCACGAAGTACTTCCTGGCATCCAAATTGAGCTTTAAAATTTCATAAAACATAAGAATTATAGAAAAATATTTTAAAAATCACACCAAAACCATGTAGAGGTTAAAGGCCTTAAACCTGATAGTCTTTGCCTATCAGCAGGACATCAAAAAGAATGCATAACTACTCTCCCTTGAAAGGAAGTTCTGTAGCCTGGAAGTGGGCACTAAAAAGGTCTTTTTCAGGTCACCATCAAATGTACTTTTTGAAGGCAGCAGTCCCAAACATGGGCCTCTCTAGAACGTCTTAGGAACTGGGCAGGTTTGCATAGAAGGTGGTCCTTTGAGTAGCCTGCTCTCTAGCCATACATAGAGCATATAACCAGGTCATAACCAGCACTTTGAATTCCACCTGGAAACAGACCAATAGATAGTGAAGCTGTTGTAACAAGGGAGTTGTATGCTTCCTGTAACCAGCCCTGGTTAATACTTGGTTGCAGCATTCTGGACCAGCTGAACAATTCCTGAGTAGTTTCTGAACAGCTTTCCATGGCAGCCCCATGCAGTCTGTTACAGTAGTCCAGATGGGATGTAACTAAGGCATGTGTAACTGTGACTGAATCAAACATCTCTAGGAATGGATGTAGTTGGTGCACTAGCTTCTGATGCACAAACACATTCCTATTGACTACTGAGACACAGGTATCCAGGTTCACGGCTGAGTCCAGGAATACTCCCAAAATGTGAGCCTGAGTCTTGAGGGTGGGAAACCTCATCTAGCACAGATTACATCCTTTTTCCTGATTAGCCTCTTGATTGACTGAAAGCACTTTTTCCCTGCCTGGATTATGTTTCAATTTGTTTGTCTTCATTCAGCCAACCACCTGAGCTATTTCTCAGTTCCAAGGATCAATCAATGCTTTGGCAGAATCACTTATCAAGGTGACAGGAAAATCTCCAAGAGCCATACAAAACCCCATCTAGATCCATCAGCCTCCTGAGGAGAGTATCTTAATCAGCTCTCTGCCCCTAGAAAGATTCCAAGTCCCAGCAGTTCTAACCCTCACCAGCTAGCACTCTGTGAACAACAGAACTCGACAAAGTTTTACCTTCTGCCCCCAGATTATCATCCTCCCAGCCTACACAGAAAGCCAGATCTATATTAAAGCATGAAGAGTGAATTGGGTCAGATACTAATTGTGATAAAGCCATGGTTGACATGAAAGTCATGAAGTCATTCCCAAGAAGGTGGCCTCAGCATGTATGTTCAAGTCCCCGCCCCCTCCAGCACAACTAGCTGCAGAGATTCTACCACCTCAGCTGGTTCAGAAACAGAAACAAGGTAAGCATGCCTGGAAATAGGTATCATACAGAAGTAGATCTGCAAATGTTTTGGACTTCAGCTCCTAGTATTTCTGTCCATTGGCCATGCTAAAAGTTGTTTCTGGCAACTGAAATCCAACACAACTGGAGATTTACTTGTGTTTAACCTTGTATAAACCTCAGCTATACCCAATAAAGAGCTAGGATCAGAATTATATACTGTCATTTTAATTATATATGGAAAAGCCCCTGTGCTTTTGACCTGGGAGACGTATTGAATTGAGTGGGGCTTACTTTTTCGTGTAGACATGCATTTTTAGTGCATGAATAACTGGGATCATCAAGGAAATAGCTGGGGAGAAGGGAGGCAGAAACAACAAAACAAAGGAGACTGAAGGAAGAGGGGAACCAGAGTGTAAGGAGGAAAGTGAGTGTTAAGGGGTAAAGAAAGCAAATAAGGCAGAGTAACAGAAAAGAGATGTAGAGAAGTCTGTGGGGTGAAAGAGAGAGAAAAGGGGTACCTGGAAAATGGAGACTGAAGGAGACCTGTGATGGTGCAGACAGAAAAGACTGCACTGTGGGGCAAATAGAAAAAAAACTGGGGTTAACAGAAAATAGGATTTCTTCTTCTTCTTTTTTAAAGGATGGTATATTAAAAGCATGCCCTCACAGGATTCTATTCACTAGTTCCAAGTTGATCTAAGTAGGAAATGGGTCTTAAACTTTTGTATTGTTTTACTGCATTCCCTGATGGCAATATATCCTGTTGCATCACAGGACTGATGACATGCCAGGATGATACAGGGGTGTACAACAGCCATCTCATACCTGAAACACCCTAACACCAGCCTGAGATATTTTTATAATAGGACGGCATTTAGAAGCTTTAAATAACTAACTAACTAACTAACAGAACAGAACAGGGGTGGCAAATTGAAGTGACATCAACAGAATGAAATTCCATTGCTTGGAACACATCAATATGAAACCATACATCTCAAATTATCATTTAGGGGATGAGACAATAGAAGGTGGTTGTCTGATATTTTTCAAATAATCCTCACTTTCAGGCCATCGACAAGGCACATCTTGTATGCATATCACCAAGCTTCATAAAAAGCACCACTCACTTCTAAAGTTTTTCCCTTTAGAATCAGCATAAACAATATCAATTCATCACTAGAAAGTATAGGCCTTGCATTAATTGCAAACTAATCCCTTCATCTGCAAAGAGCATAGAATCCCATGATTCTTGAAGCAGCACCTCTGACTTCTTGCTGAATTTCTTTCTCTGCATCCCCATCACTCAGATATGCCTGCATATGGATGGATACATGTAGAAGCTAGTATAAGCTGTTGCTATGTCAACACTAACTACTCAGGAGAAGGGGGAGGTACCAGAGGCATCCAAAATTAGCAACATCCCTTTCTGAGCTATAGTGGAATCTTTTACCTTTGAGATAGCTGGAATAAAATAACAAACCTTTAATTAGCCTTGTGGAAATCTACAACCTTCCTTGCAATAATTCACAGCATCTGTGCTGTAAGCCAAACACAGATGCACACACCTAAAAATAGAGAAGGAAATGTGGGGGAAGCTTTGCCTTTGGGAAAGGCAAGAGCAAATGCAAGGTATCTTGCCTGAGCTGGGTGGAGAGGCTGGCACGGGATTATCCATCTTCACCCTGAATAAGCACGGCCACACTTACACAGCCATCCTGTCTCTGTAGGTACACTGCTGTTACGCTCACTAAGGACACATGTCTATTGTTCATACATGTTTGCTGTGGAAAGCACAAGTGTATTTGCAGCAAACACATTTGCTATGTAAAGTGTGGAGTCACTCTCAGAGGGGATTATTGCATCTAAATGGGATCTAGTTTCTCAAGCTGTCCAAACACTACTAACAGGCAAGGAACAGCAAAAATGGTGCCAAAGCAAACAACCAGAAATTAACTTGGGGAAAATTTTACAGACAGAATTGACTAATGTAGATGCCGGGCATTGTTCAGTGCACGTGGACCTCACTGAAGCAGACCAGTACCTACAAAAATGTAATACTGAGAATGCCAAGGAAGATTTTAGGTTGGGCCCTTGTCCTCATCTTGTGAAATAACGGCCAGTCTCTTTAATACCGATTTATTCAGTCTTCCCATTTTGTTTTAATTTCTTCATAATGTTTTCATATTAAACATATAAAATATGTTTTCATATTTTCTTTTCTAAGAAAATCTGAGCAAATGGAAATGGCAACATAAAAATGTAAAATTACTACTTTCATGATTAGCATACCCTTGGTTTATACGATGAGCAACATATACTGTTGATGGTCATAGATTCCCAACTGGGGCAAGAGGGGCACTGCACCTTTTGGGGAGAAAGTTTATCAATTTGAACAATCATTAAATTATCGGGTATTACTGAAGATTTATGAACATTAAATCACCAAGGACTCAGAGAAATGTGGAAATAATGTCTGGTGGAACACCCAGGGGTGCTTTTGCAAGCCATCGTGTCCGGAGTTCTTTCTAAAATTAAAAAAAGCCAATAAAAATGTGATGGCACTCAAGGGTCACTGCTGTCTCAGGATGTTCTTACAGGCTTGGCATAACTGTCTCCAGGTATTGTGGAGACATATGGTTCAAAAAGCAGTTGCAAAGATAGCGATGTCTGAATCAGCTGAAGCAGATGAGAGTAGAGGACGTAGGTCCATTCCCAGGACAGAGGAGAAAACAAATAAGGCCATGTTGCAATGGCAAGCATTCAGATTCAGCAGTTAGTCACAAAAACTGAGGGGAGAAACATGGGTAACAACAAGAGTATGCTGAATCATAACAATTGCAATTGCTATAACTATGGTTTCATTCTTTTAAATGAATGTGTGCTTGTGTATTTTTAATGTTTAATTGTGACTTTTGTTAACCTCCCAGAAAGCCTTGTCTATTGGGTAGCATAAAAATTAAACAAACAAATGGGGGAGACTTAGAGGCAATCAGTGTACAGATCAATGGAACCACCTGGCTCCACTTTGAAAATATTTGCTGGAGTTGAGGATGAATTCATTCAATTCCATCCAAACTGTAGGGTTCATACAGAATCTACAATCAATTCTGGAATGAACAGTGAGTTCTAAGGCAAACCTTTGGAGTGTAGGCTTCAAGACTTCTGACCTTCGTCCTACTATATTAAGCAAATCCAGTCCTGCCAATCAGGGCTGTGAATGTCACATGTCTCTCAACAGACATGTAAGGCAAAGCCTAGTTTCTCTTGGAGATGCTCTCAGGACATAGTACACCTTGCTTCTTTTGCTAGTTATGAAGTGGTCTTTGCAACCTTTCTGTATATAGTTAGCCCCAGCTTCACTCTAAAAACATTCCACATATGTTCTAATTTGGGTTGAAGCCACCACCTTTATCCCTAAGCAAGGGATCTGCTGGAAGTATGAAATATAAGAGCTGGTACTGAAAGGACCTACTGGAAGATGAAGAGGAAGGGGAGACAATTTTTTTGTAATTCAAAAACCATGTCACAGAAGCAAAAATTGGCACACTGTGTTCAGGGAGCTTAGAAACCCTTTCCCTGACGCTAGAAAGTATTCCTGTTCCTGGAATACCTAAGCTATTTTTGTACTTATCCTGTCTGAGCCTTATTCTGCATACCTTAGTTGCCAGGGCTGCCATTGTGGGTTGGTTATCACAAACTCTAATGCAACAGAAGTTTCACTGCTGATCCCCACTCTGGAGACCAAGGCCAAGATCACCCACATGATTGTATTCCTGTTCACTGTGCATGGGTATGAAAACTGGACAGTGAAGAAAGCTGACAGGAAGAAAATTTATGTGCTCAGAACATGGTGCTTGGAGGAGAGCTTTGTGAATACCCTGGACTGACAGAAAGATGAACAAGTGGTCCTAGATCAAATCAAGATGAAACGTCTTTTAGAAGCAAAAATTATAAAGCTGAAGTTGTCCTACTGTGAGCAAGACACACTAGAGAAGAGAATCATGCTATGAAAAAATGAAAAATAACAGTGTAATGATTTAAAGTGTTATGAGACTATGTTCCTTTAAACATTGGTAGGTTTCAGAAGAGTAAGAGGGGAAGAAGAGGGGGATGAATGAGTGTGGTGATTGATTAGTGGCTGAGAGTGTATGGACGGACCTTGGAAGTGTGTGAGGAGAGAGATGAAAGAAAAAAAAAGTTGTGGTTGGTCAGCAATTAACAGTCAGAGTAGTGGTTTGTCAGCAGTCTGCAGCCTCTGAAGAGGCAGCTGTCTCATTAGAATCCTATGTAGCACCTTGAAAAGCATTTAAGATTCTAAAGAAAGAAGTAGAATACTTGGAGGTCATCTTAGTGACAAGGGAGATTCAAAACCTAATAGTGTCAACTATTATAGGAGTGAGAGAGAGAGAAGTTGATAGAAACCTGAGTGCAGAAAGGAAAGGAGCATTTATGAGTGAGGAGTGTTTGTAAAAGGAAAGGGTGATATACCTCAGTCAGAAGCTGTTACTACACATTGTCCTACTCTCTAAGGAAATAAGTTACTGAACACCTTGAAACCAATACACTTCTTGTACAAATAACATTTCATTTTGCTTATTGTTAACTTAGAGTCATAGGCTGTTTGATTACCAGTGTCTCATCCTCAGGACCACATAGCCCAATGAAGGAGCCTTATGTCTTGGACACAATATTGAGGGATAAGTTAATTGATAAGATTGGAATTAAATTCCTGGTGGCAGCATTACCTACGAAGAAAAAGGGAGGGAAATATCAAGAATTTAAAGACACTCCATATCCAAACAAAATCTAGGAGTGTACTCGTGACAACCAGATATGAGATGGATTGACTCCATAAAGGGAATCACAGCCTTGAATTTACAAGAACTGAGCAGGGCTGTCAAGGACAGCACATTTTGAAGGCCTTCATTCAGAGGGTTGCCATAAGTCAGAGACGACTTGACAGCACATAACAACAACAGCAGTTGCTTTGCAAGGAGGGAGAACACAGAGGAAATGCTTATCTCTGTGTTCTTCCCACCCTCCATTGGATACCTGTAATTTTCCAAGTCTGGACAGTTATAGGCATCCAGATCAGACAGCACTCTCACAGAAGGGGTTTTTTTTCCAGCTGAACAAACAAAACTACAATTTTCCCTTTCATTACTAGAAGAACTACAGCCAAATGGTATTGGCTTCTGCTCAAAGCACTCATTTTGGGAGGCCTGGTGTAATGTAAAATGCATAAAATATTTTGATAGGCTTTCTAGAGTGAGAGAACAGATTTTTTAAAAAAATGGCAAGAGTTCAGATTAACAAGGAATAGCAAAAGTGCTATGATACAATTTGCACTTCATCAGTGAGGTGCTAATTACTACGGCTGAAATACAACAATAATGCTACACTTGGGACAATTTCAACTTTTTTTTGCTATTTATTTTTACATATCTTATAAACACTTATGTAAAGGAAGGCATTCATGATTGATTATTTTATGAATAAAAAGAGATTCCTGGTGATGCTTTTGATATAGGTCTTCTATGTATTTAATTATTTGTGTGTGTGTTTATGTGTAGAAAAGTATGCTATACATACATCTAGAAACAATAAACATATTCTTGTATGTGATTATGTGAACCATCTTGAATTTTCTGTTGGAATGGGAAGAACAGAAAAATCATTTTTAAAACAAACAAACAAACAAACAAACATAGTCAATTCATAAAACTTATTTCAGACCATGAACACAAATTCAGAATGGTTAAATATTTCCATACTGACATGTTGGTAGAAACAACCCTAAAAACATGTTCCAGCACAGGATATGGCATGCTTCGAAGTGTTCTGACACAATGATGCACCTTGCAACAGAGATAGGCAACATTTTTGGACCCCTTAAGATTCCCACTTTTCTTGCTTATCTATTGCATTAAATAGACATGGATGTACGAGTAAGACTTCCTGACCAGGTTTTCAGGCACAGGAACAAAACATTGAGGCTACAATCCAATACTTTAATATGCTGTTTCAGTAGCTTAAGTGTGTTTCCTTCTATGCTAAAACAGAATATATAGGTTCAGAGAGGGAGGGAGGGAGTCAAAGAAGGATGATAAACCTAGAGAAAGAGAGAGAGAATGTGTGTACATTCATGTTCATGTGTGTACATTCAAACAGTTGAAGAAATAGAGGCAATAACGTTCTGCATTCCCTAACATTTAATATCTGGCCAGCAAAGGTGAGGTATGGTCATTTCCCAGAGGCACATATGTGTTTCTTCCTCCACAGTGGAATACACATAGTAATGAGATTTTTTATGGCTTAAATTATTTCTTTTGCAACAGGATAAAGAATTATATTTACAGAGTCTCCGTGACCTCTGCTTATTGATCCACCAGGTTGAACAAACATTCTAGCATGAAAGCCCGCAAATCAATGGTTTGTTTTCACAACTACTGCAACAAAGTGTTCCCTAAGTTGAGGTACAAAGGCACAATATGGAACCCTAAATTAAATATAAACAGAAATGACAGGATTTATACTTGACATCTATTGTAGTTAAGAGGTCCAATGAGTTCAAATACCAGGAGCAAAGTCTTCACTGACTCATCTGGTGATGTCCCACCAAAAATCTATAGAACTACATGATGGAATATGGTAATCCTTCCTTCCATTTTTGAATTTATTGCCACAGATATTTTAGAAATTGGAAAACTGAGATCACAATAAATAGAAGCACAATTATTAGACTGTGTTTAGAGCAGGAGTAAGGTGTAATAGATTCAGCTATTGTTGATTCCAGTCCCCATCAGCTCCAGCCATCATGACCATGAATGATGGGAGCTGTAGTCCAGTACAACTGACTTCCTAGTGTAAGGCACTTACAATATCCAGATCCTCAAGAGACAGGACAACAGCACTGTGTGACATTTAGCTAGATCTATCCTGTGGTACCTTCACTTTCATGTAAAGTTTAGTTAGATATATCAAGTGGCCCAATACCTTCAGCTCAAGTTCCATTTGGGTTCACTTTTGTCTAAATGGAAACGCTTCAATGGTGTTTCAGTAAAGAGGGATGAGAAGACTCTTTAGAAAGCTAGAAGTAGTCAAAGAAATTAATGGAAGGTTACTATTACATTCCTCTCTCTCTTCTGATTGGTGAGAATTTCCGGGGGGGCAGCACTTAGCCAGGTCGAATTTCCTTTAGAAGGAAGACACTCGTAGTCTCCTTTGGCTTTTGTAGTCTTATTTTTGCATACAGATATACAGGATGACCATAAGCAGAAGCACAGCTTCTGCTAACACCCTGAGATGCTTACAGAGCCCAGAGCTCAATTTAGTCTCTTACTCCTTCAACAACTATCTGTCCTTTGTTTCTTTTACAGGCATCTACATTATACCATCCTTAGGAAGGGAAACAATGCTGTGCCTTCATATCCCCTTCTACCTGTTCAGGATATTCCAGAATACTTCTATATCAAGAAGTAATGGCTTAACATTTAGTTCCTATGGATATACATTACCAGGATATTACAAGCCATTATCAGTTTGTGTCATCTCCAAGATTCTGGTCAGGTGTTCACTCAGGACAAGCCACACCAATAATTCTTCTTCTTCTGAGGAATAATGGACATTTTATAAGCATAAACTACTATTTTTAAATAAAAGCAGCCTAACATGAAACTTTGACTGTGCAATCCTTTACGTGCCTGCTTGGCTGTAAACCCTAATGAGAGCAATGGGGCTTGCTCCTAGGGAAGTGTGTATAGAATTTCACCATAAACCCTTGTTTGAATAACTGAGTTTCCACAACCCACCTAAACAGTAGAAGGCAAGGAACCTGACATAACTCCCAAAGGTGGGTATCCTAAAGCTCTGGAACCACCAACTGAAAAAGTCCTGTGCCTTCTATGTATGCATTCTATATCTAGTTGTGATGGAATGTAAAATGTGGGCTCCAAAGTTAACCTTCAAGCTTGGGCAAGTTCATTTGGGAGGCAGTACTTGGTGTATCCCAATCCTAGGCTGTTCAGAGCTTTAATACTTAGTTAAATCATTTTAATCAAGTCAAGAGACAAATGGATAGCTAATGCGGATCACTGAAGACTGGAGTTATATGTGCCAATTGTCAGGCTCCATCCAGTATTCTGTCAGCTGCATCTTGGAACAAATGCACTGAAGTATTTTTAAAAGCAAACTGATCTAGGGAGGACTACAGCATTCCAGTCTGCATGTAACAAGGTATGGATGACCAAGGCCAGTTCTCATTTTAAAGGTGGTGGTAGGGAGTCTGACTATGGGTACTGCAAGAGCTGAACCCTGTTTCTCTACCTGGCTTTCTGCTTTGGTGAGAGGGTAGGCCCCAAATTATTCTAGTTTCAAAGGATACTACTGCTACTGCAGGTGCTTACAGATCATCTGGGTAGGGTCTTGTTTGGCCTTTGTGGCTGGGGTAATCTTTAGATTTAAATGAGATTATTTTAATCCTATCTGAATTGTTCTTCATTATATATAAATATATAAAACTAAATAAAACTACAAAATAAAACCTCTCTGGGTCAGCGTTCAAGGTATGGATGACCAAGGCCTGTGTTGGGTCAGTGTTCACGGTCGGTGCCTGCTGCACTTTGACAGCAGATAACAGCTAGATCATTGCCCAAGTGAGCTTTCCAATTTCAGACCCCCCCACAAGTATACACCTCTGCAATTTACAAGCCCAATGAATGAAAAAGGGAAAAAAAGACAATCTTTCTTCTGCTTATTTTTTAAAGGAGTGGTGAGCCTGTAACATCCCCTCCAATGTGCCACTTGGGCACTTTGGCAGGGCTGTCACTGGCTGATAGCTTGAAGATTGCTGAAAGAGATCATTTTAAAAGTGGGGAAGGGGCTAACGACAGCAAGTGCAAAAGGCGTGCAGTTGTAGCAGTAAGAAGAGACAAGGAAGCTTTAGCCACCAAGTCCCCCAGGTTACTGGCTGAAGGACCAGAAGGGAAGAAGTAGAGGACAACCCACAGTGAGCATGATCATCTGTTGGAAGCTGGGTGAACTGCAAGCAAACTTCCCACTATTGGTTATTTGCAGGGTGGCTTAACATGACATGCAAGTTTGCCCATTTCTTTTGAGTCTTGCCCTGTTTCTCATGAGACCATTTGATCCAGTTTCTAATATTATCTAACTACATCACTGTTCATAGCTGCTGAGAGAGCTATCACTGATGGGTGGAAACTTAGACAACCACAGTGTAGTCAGAAGACAAGCTACTATGAATGCAATGTTTATTTTGAATACTTCTACTGCTGCTGCTAACCAGGCTTTAAAGTTTTTACTGTAAGTGTGGTGCCAGTGTGGTGTTGTGGTTAAGAGCTCAGGGCTGGGATTTGGGTGATCTGGGTTCTAGTCTCTGCTTGGCCATGGAGCCAACTGGATGACTTTGGACCAGTTGCAGGCTCTCAGCCCAACCCACCTCATAAGGCTGTTGTTGTGGAATAAGATTGGAAGCAGGAGGACAAGAATTATGTAAGCTGCTTTGAATTCTTTGTAAGAAAAAGGCAGAATAGACATCAAATAAATAAAGTTACTTTTTAGGGATACCTGCCCATTTTGTCAAGTGATTCGTTGCTGAAAGAATTGTCAAAACATCTCCAGCTATTTATTTATAATATTTCTTGGCTGCCTTTCAGAAGCTGTCCCAAGCACTAGAACACAAAAAACCAGTATAATATTAAGAGTGCTATACATGTTTCTCTCCTGGAACATATACCCTGGTATTGATTTCATCTTTATAAAAGCTCTTTATCCTTGGCCATACAATGCTTACAACATTTGCAGTGTGTTTTGTCTTAAACTTACTGTTTGTCAATTGCATTAGATGATTGCATGTTTCAGGGCTTTGCAAGCCCCCCCCCCCCCCCCGCTGATCTGAAGTACAGTGGGTTGGATGCAGCCTTGAAGCAACCATGGAGCAACCCTTTCACCAGTCTTTCCTGCATCCTCCCTACCAGCCTTGGAGCTTGGGAATGGGTGTGCATCACCATGCAACTGCCAGGATGATACGCACTTAATACTGCAGTGCTGTGAAACTGTGTGAAAGTGCTGATGTCCTGCATCTTGCCCAACTCTGCCCAGTTATTTTTAGGCATACATATATTTTGGGAGCATGTACTGGAACAGAAAAGGAAAAGGCAAAGAATAGCTGAGCAGTGAGGTAAAATGTCAATTATGAGGTGGAGCAATGCATGTGTTAAAACAGATCAGGGAAGGCAGTTTTGAACTTGAAGATGAGCAAAAGGCACGGGGGATCAATATAGAAAGGAAAAGAATAGGTTGGAAGCATTTTGTGAGGGGTGATGAGTGAGGATGTAAGGGCAGATCAAAGCTATACACAAGGGGTGTGTGAATGTATGAGTAAGGAGGTAGTGAGGTTAAGTTCAACAGTTACAATGGAATCTTTTGTTTGTTCCAAATAATATCAACCAAAACAGAGTGCCAGGAATCACTAGAGCTAATATATTTTTCAAAAGTGTTCTTGAATTAAGTACTGTACTTGTGGTCTGAAGTTAACATAAGTGTCAATTTAATACTGGCTACATCCCCCAATTTGAATTATATCCTTAGGTTCTTAATATTTGCTTTTTGGAAATATACAGAATCTTCATTTCCCAGGGCTCTTAAGGAGCTTATGCACTAACCCTGAAGAAACCAACCTTCCCCCCAGAGTCAAATACTGGCTTAGTAGCTTGGCTGATCTAGCAGCCAGTGAGATTGTAACACAGAACAAGCTAAGAAAAGTTGGACTAATTTTCAGTTTGCTTTTAGTTAGCTTAAATCTTCAAGATAATCCTCCTTTAAAGATGCCTTCTTCCCATTCACCCTTTACCCCAATATCCTTCTTCACCAGCTCTTTGGCTCTCACTCGCCTTTTTTCTTGCAGTCCAATCCTAAACAGGTTCATTAAGTTTCATAGTTACTTCCAGATTAATATGCTTAGAAATGAACCTTCATTCCTTTCCAGACTTCCTTAGTCTGATCTCTCATTTCTCTGCCCCAATCCCCCTCCCTTTTTGGTAAAATAATCCAATAAAGCATTGAGTAAGACACATCCATTATAATCTGTTACAGATAAAAAAACGGCAACTTTCTAAATTCTCTGTATTTGCTTCAGAATGCTAAAATATATAATCTTTTTAAAGAGTTAGCATTAATGTGGCTGCTAGTAAAAAATTTAAATCCCCACAGGAGATCCTGTATTCTTGGATCCAGTCCACCCCTGCTCCCCCCCCATCTCCCACCCCATTTTTCCTCAGACTCTTCTGATACTGAGATTCAGTTTGAGGATGCGGGGAGCCTTGTTGATGCCTCTGTGGCAGTGAAGAAGGTTCACCTCCTCTTACCCATAAACCCTGTTTGCTCTTAAATGCTTTGCCCCATCTGTGTTATACATGGTTGGGGCAAACCAAGTGAATGGCTGCAGCAAATCATTTTTCAGGCACTCTAAACATGAGTCAGTACCATGAATGAACTAAATAGCTCAAGTAAAATGCTCACAAACACATCATTTTTTTAAGGAACATATTTAGCTTTTATTGTGTTGGCATTCACCCAATTCAGACATCTTCCAAACTGTCGCAGAAGGAACTGCTCCCCCCCGCCCCCAATCCAGTGGGGATGATCATTTGCGGGCATTCCATAGCAACAGCAATTCAATCAGCCATTTGAGCTGTAGAGAACTTTGCCATTATCAAATCTCTTTCAGCACGGTTCAGTGTGCAGCTTCTTGAGAGAAATGATTCCTGACTGGAAAGTTCAGATATACACATAAGTATACACAGGCCTCAGCATGCCATTGATCCAAATCCACAGCAGTCATGCCTTTTCAATGTTCCAGGCTAATCTTGACAGGGCTGGCCTCTCCATTAAAGCAAAAACCATTCCCTGCGTCAGCCTCTTTCCCTTTTCTTGTAATGCAGCATTACATAAGAGTGGAGGAAGAGAAAAATGGCCTCCAAGCAAACTAGGATCAAGCATAGTGTCCCTTCCGAGAGAGAGAGAGAGAGAGAGAGAGAGAGAGAGAGAGAGAGAGAGAGAGAGAGAGAGAGAGATATTTATATTACCTTCAGTCTACTGGAGTCACAAGTGGAGGCCTACAAATCTTGGCACAATCAACTGATTTTGTCAAAGAAGATGCTTTCTCTGTTGAGGAAATCTCCACTAAATGAAGATAATTAGGCCAAGTCCTGAGAAAAAAGGATTTCTCTTCTAACTAAACTCATACTTTCACCAAGCATAACAGTTGTATGACTCTCAGCACAAAGCTTGCCATGCTGCTACTTCAATCACCATTAAAAGATGAAGAGCATCTTAAGTCCCAGACCTGTACCATTTTCTAAGAACCTTTCTTGTATTAATATAGTTGTTCATTCATATTTTATTTTTGCATTTTCACATAATATATTCCTCCTTTAAGAAAACAGCTTTTTCCTATTGTTCAGCAGCTAAGTTTGGCCCATCTTGCTATTGTTCTCTGGGGACTGGGAGAGGAAAAAAAGCTAGTAGCAGCAGAGAAACTGTTCCTGCTGGAGCTTGCTGGAGCCTGCGATCCCCAGTTCTCAGCAGGAAAGCAGGGAAGGCTTAAAACTCCCATCTTTGTCTGTACTGAAATGTGTGTCTGAGAATGTCTGTTTTTATATGTGGGGGTGGAAGTGTGTGTGTGTGTGTAAGAAAGATATTATGTCCAGCTAGTGGTGTGCCTGGTATATGGGAGCGGGGGCATGTGTCTAAGTAGAGGGCAGTATGTGTGATTTATTCAAAAGGGATTTTATTAATGTTTTAAACATTAAAATAAAATAGTAAATTTAGTTCTCACTTTAAAAAAGCACAGTTACAATTAAACCATCATAAGGATGCTGAATCTAATTCCCAACTAAACATGAGTAGTAATTTTAGTTTTTATCTCATGACAAAGAGATGCAAAGTTGATTTTAAGATTAAAGCTGTAAATAACACTATAGTTATAAATTAATATGGCATCATCTCATGGCTCTAAGTGAGGAGGACCATACAAGGAGATACCGTGTTTCCTCGAAAATAAGACCTACCCCAAAAATAAGACCTAGTACTATTTCTGGTACTTGCTAAAATATAAGACCTACCCCAAAAATAAGACCTAGCTGTGTTTATTCCCAGGGCCAGTGGGGAACATAAATAGCCTTTTTAAACTTTATTTTTTAACTTAAACTTAATGCGCTGTGTGGAGGAAACATGCTTATGCAGCTCTGCTCCCTTTGTGGGTACATTTGGTATCACTCTGCCTGTGACAGGAGCTGGCGCTATAAAGGAAGCATCGGCTTATGCGGCTCTGCTCCCTCCGCACAGAGCCACATAAGCCGATGCTTCCTCTATAGCACCAGCTCCTGTCACAGGTGGAGTGATACCAAATGTACATGTATTCATGCTGTTGTACAGGAATAACTGTGGATTGTTGTACAAATTAAAAAATAAAAAATAAGACCTACCCCAAAAATAAGACCTAGTGTGTTTCTGTGAGCCAAAATAATAATAATAATAATAATAATAATAATAATAATAATAATAATAATACTGTGTCTTATTTTCGGGGAAACATGGTATTTCCAGTGTTTTTATTCCAGAATTCTTCTTTTTACTTCTTCAATAAGAACAGCATCATCACAAAGTTTTCCCATCAGCAACAGAACCTTCCTGTAAACAAACATTGCAAACAACTGCATCCAATAAACTCTTAGTAACTTTGTGATAACAACACCTCAATTGGTAGTTTATGGAAGCATTGGAACAGGAGTGAAGTGCCATACTGCAGAATATATCAACTCTAAAGTAGATGATAACCTATAGAAAATTGGAGTAATAAAGTTTTTGCTTTGCTGACTAACAGCACAAGTAATATGAAACCAGCATGGAGGATAACAATGGATAAATTCCACATATTACTGCATTAGGATATGCATGTCAAGGGCTAAACTTCATAATAGCATAATGAAACCAAACACCCACCAAAAGACTTGCATATGAGCAAAAGAATTTATAAAACATGTAAAAGCTACTCTTATTGTAGCTGCAGTCTTCAGAAGCAGCAATTAAAAATAGTGACAGGCAAAATAGTGACACTTGAAGCTCTTGAGTAAAACTCAGTGAGGTGGAGTGGTGATCTCCTTTGAATGTTTGGGAGGAGGAGGAGCTCTTCAAGAAAAAGTGAATTTTAAGGTATCCAATTTTAAGGAACATGTACTTGGTGAGGATGTCTTCTCATTATAGCTGCACAACTCCCCAAAAATTCTAACGCTAGTTTCTTCAGCAATCACCACATCTGAATCAGACAGTGTATTTTTATCAGAAACTCCTTACAAAACAACTGTCTTTAAGAATCAAGGGTATCTTAGATTCAACAAGTATAGAAGAAACAAGTTAACTAACAAATACAGAAGAAGGAAAGATTTTATTAAGAAACTGGAAGCATTTTGTTGCCATCCAATTCATGCTGCTGCAAATCAGTTGGATCTATAGTCTACTGAATGTTGTGTTGTGCCGTGCTGTCACCTGTGGTCAAGAAAAGGGAGGCTCTATGCTGTCTCAAATGCTATTACACATTTCATATATCTGGGTACCTCCTTTTCCTGACAAAAACAGAAGCAGCAGGAGCATGGTAAAGACCACATCATACAGCCATCTAACAGGAAATGGATCAAAAGACAATCTCAACCAATGTCCTGCTGCAAGGCAGCACCATCTGCTCACTAGCCCTATCTGTAGATCAGCCTAGGCAATCAAGGCAATCAATGTGCCACAAGCAGCAAACAGATGCAATCTAGCAAGGAAATTGCTGAGCAGCGGTTGTAAATGACTCAGGGAAGTGATCCATGTCACACTCTTGCAGGGAACGGAGCCAGCCTCCTTATTTGGGGAGTCATATTGATATCCCCCACTCAAAAAATGCAACATCACAATTAATACATCCAGCCTGATACAGGTATACTGCATGGATGCACATAAGCATAACAACTAATTTCAAGCAAGCCAGAACACCCTCCTCTCACTCTGTGTTTAGCCCATTTAGTCACTCAGCCAGATCTTCTCTTCCCTCTGTTCACCGACTGTCACCATCTGCCCACCCACACTGTGCCTTTTGGGGAGCAATTTTCCTAAATAAGGAACTGTCCAATTAAACCCACCCATACAAAAAGGCACATTTTAGCAAGCCAGCCATGAAATTCATTTTGCTTTTCAGCTACTGTTATGTCAGAAACTCCACATCACATTTAATAAACTTCCCCAAGTGAGCGTGCTGATAACTAAACAATGTGACATTTCCAACAGTGAGAAGACAGAAAACCAGAAATAATTACATTAAAAAATCAAGGAGGGAAAAAACCACAAAGAGAGAGACTGATAGAGAGCTTTCATTCTAAGGAAAGACCATGTAAAGTTCCCATCAAGCACTGCTGGGGGAAAACAGGCTTCTAAGACCCCAAAGTGTCCCCATGTTATATTTTTTGTTCTTTTACTAGTAACCTCACCGAGACATTATTACAAGTTCTGAACAGGGCAGGAAGGTGTCAAAGCAAGATTTATGACCCTCAGTTTTACCTAAATACTATCAGAAAAACCACCATCACCTTTAAATGCAAAGCCATCCTTTTGGATTAATGGGCATGTTCAAACTAATCCGCCCTGGAAATAAGCTATGCAGAGCAGGTTGCTCACATAACAATCCAAAGTGCACCCAACAGACCATCAGGCTTGCTATGGCATGTTCTGCCTCTCCTTCCCCCTCCGTACTCCAGCTGGCTCCGGTGCATCTCCCAGGCATAATCTGCATCCCATGATCTCTTGCCATGTGAGCAGCCTTTTTAATAGTGTTCCACTGCGTGTTCAGATATATTTTGCCTTTTCTGACTCCCCTCACAAAGTCTTCCTATCCCTCCTTTACTCCATGCATGCTGACACCTGCCTGTATTTCTGCTAAAAACTGTATACCTTTTCATGCTCCTCCTCCTCCTCCTCAGTGTGCATCACTATCTTCACGCACCCATGCTGTCCATTTCCTTCATACAGTTTTCCTCTTCCTCTCCCCTCTCTCTGAAACAGTCCTGTTCTCATTCTGTGACCCTCCCCTCTGCTCTCCGACTCCCTGGGCAGAGAATTGTTGTTGTTGTTGTTGTTGTTGTTGTTGTTATTAGAATATTTCTATGCCGCCCCTTGCCGAAGCCTCGGGCGGCTTACAACACAATAAAATACAATACAATATAAAAATAACAATATAAAATTAAAATTAATAATATAAATAAAAATATAAACGATATAAAAGAAGTTATAAAAGAAAAGTTATAAAAGAAAAGAAGTTGTGTTTCAGCAATACACCCTAAAGAAAAGCAGCTTTCACTCACCCTCTCTCCTGCTGTTGCTGCTTCAGACAGAGAAATCGCATTGCATTCATGTTGCAAGTCCTTCCCTATCCTACACCCTCTCACCCCATGGCCCGACATCTGGGACACTTTTTCTACTGAAGTCTCCCTCTTCCCTCCCTCCGCCTATGGCCATACCAGCCTATTTCTTCCACAATAGGAGCCCAGTGAGTTGCAACACCAATGATCTTTGTTGAAAAGCAACAGTTTGGCGTAGCTTTTCTTGTTACTGCAAGAACAACTAGAAATGCTACTTTTCCTTTGGAAGACTCTATTACATATTCTTTTCATGATGGGTGCTGGGAGAGCGTTGCTGGTTCTAAATGGAAAATGCAAGGAACTGAGGTACTGGATTGTGGGGTGAAGTACACTTGTAGAAAAGAAGGTTTTGAGACACTGTAGGAGAGAGGGCTATACAGAAAATGCTATGTCTCAACAAATGCATACTTAGATAGCAAGGGTAAGGCTTTCTTACATTATCAAGCAAATCACTGAGCACTGATTAGAGGCAGCCCTTCCCTGCAGGTCCTTTGCTCTTTAGCGTTTGTCTCAGTTGTTGTGCTGGCTCCTCAGACTACACAACTTCAGGTGCCACCACATGTTATGCCTCCTACCCACCCACCCACAACTTGTCTCTGGGAAAGCTCTGTGAAGAGGCACCCCAAGCTGAAAGAGATTGCGCTCCTGTCCTCAGCTGAGACAGTTCTGCTGTAACATTGCTACATTTCTCTGGCCTTGAGGGAGGAAGCTGATGTGCCCCCTTGAGAAAGACGAGCTGTAGTAGATGGTGTCAGTTTCATGACAACTCTTTTTCATGATGCTTTAACCCAGGGAAGTAACTAATGAGATTCCATCATGAGATATTATTCAAACCCTGTTTAGAACTTTCTGGGAGCAAGAGGATCCTAAATGGAGGTGAAGCAATTCTTGCCTGTGAATTAACATGTATATTAAAAGTTCCCCCATACATACCAGCCTGGTCACTGCATTTTTCATCTGATGCTCTCCTCCATGCTCCTGCCCCCAATGAAGTGAGGGGGGAGTTTGCAAGGAGGAGAGCTGTTTTGAGCACAGCACCCACATTCTGGAATTCAGCCCCACTGCAGATATGGTTAGTGCCTACCCTTTTGGGTTTTAAGCACCAGCTAAAGACACTTCTGTTCCATGGTTATTTTGATTAAGTGACTCTTGTTTAATTGATGTTTTTTATTTTTATGCTAATGTGCTGCTGCCAATCTGTATTAATACTAATTTAAATGGTTTTTCTCTTTGTCTTTGGGTTATGTTTATATGTTGTATTTATTTCTATTTTTGTATATCTTAGGTTTATTGAATTTTGATAATTTTATGTTTTTAGTGTTATTGGAACTGACAGTTAGTTGTGTTTTATATTGTGTCATGTTGTGATGGATGTTAATGATGTGAGCCACCCAGAGAGTCTATGGCTGGTGGGGTGGAATACAAATCAAATCAAATCAAATCAAATCAAATCAAATCAAATAAATAAATAAATAAGAGTAATTGACTAGAAATATAAAGGGGGTACCTTGAGTCTAAAGAGTGCCAGGGGTCAGGCACATGACACTGTGCAGATTTCACACAGCAGCAGCACATGGGCAAGAAAAAACCAGTAGTGAAAGACTGTGGGAAGTGGGGAAGGAGCATGTTGTGGAAGGAAGGAGAATACAGGTTGCTGTAGTGCAATATGTTGCTAGGCTGAATTTAGGGAGCAAAATTGCCCAGGAAGAATGCAGCAAGTAGCATTTTTGACTGCAATTGCCCAAAGAGTTGGTGGCATTTTTCAACAAGTCATGAAAAACTCAGTCTCCTAGCTTTAGATGACTTGTTAACCCACTGTGGGTTGAACAACCCTGAGAACAAGCCTTAGGTTTTCGGGTGGCTTGTTACTGAAAAATAAGCCACCTTGCAGGAATCCAGCTATGTTTGGATAACACAGCAACCCACACTGGGTGGCTGTCTCGTACAAATTCAGTCACTAAATTGAATTTGATTGCTTTTTTAATGAGAGGAACAAAAAGTCATGAACAAACTGAAGCAGTTTTGGTATGAGCACAAATGAATTAAAAGGTATGGTTACATTTGTCTCTCATGCCATTATATGCATTTCTAAAGCTACACTTACAGACAAACAGTACAAGTAAAAATGAGACAGTACAATGAAAACCATGCCGTATCAAACACAGACAAAATTTAGCACCAGAAATGGAGATAATCAAGCATGTAAAAGACAGAAGGGCCTATCTATATCAAATATCTTTTTCATGGTACAATTTTCGTTGTACCATGCTTTTCATGGTGCAATTTTCAATGTAATATGCTTTTCAAACTATGCCCTTTCTGGGCCTTTTAAAAGCAAACTAAAACTACTTTAGAGGGTGTTTTCCCCTTTAACAGTCATTCTCTTTTTTTCTTCTTCCTTACCACCATTAATGGACACCCTGAGATCACAAAAGTAAGAAAATTTTACGTTTTCTGATCCTGGTTAAAAGAATGAATTGTTGTTTCAACAAAACATAGCTTCTTGATGCAGAATAAAACAGCAAATATGCTTCAAACATAAAAGAGAATTTCTAAAAATCTGCCTCTCATGTGCAAAGGAAAAAGATGGAAAAGTTGAGTGGTGTGGGGGAGTTATGACTACAGCATATTATTCTTTTCTAACTTTGTTATCTCTGCACTTCCTTGCAGACCCAGGCAATTGATTTGTATTGGCTAGCAAGGAAAATAGAGATTTCAGTAAATGGTGTGTGAAGGGGTCATGTTTTCACAAGTATTTTAAAAGCTGTGCAAAGACTCTGCCCACATGCACTTGCATTTGTTTGTTTGTTTGTGGGGGCAGGGGGTTTAGCCTACCCATTTAGCCACAAGGCTCCCTAGAACAAGATGTTTCACAGTGTGAGCAATTTTGGGGCAGCAGGATGACTACAGGGAGTAAATTAAGGAAACCCACTTTTTAAATTTCCTACGCTCTTCTGTAACAGATCATGTACACCTGCCTACAGGTATTTGCATTAATTCAAATTGCATTCCTAAATCTATGTGATAACAGATACTATCAAAGGCTTGTAAAGATTTCACTGGTTGACTAGCTTGTTTCATAAGTTGCCAGTTTAATGGACCTGTGGCTAAGCTTTTCCAAGCTTACAGGTGCTTCCAGATGAAGGCTACCCAGTGCTAATGATCAGAAGGCTTTTTCCAGCTATTCCATCTTTTCTCAGTTAACTGATTTTCCTTGGTAAGAAAAGAGATGGAAGAAATGATGCAAAAACTTTGGAGGACTAAAAGTGGAAAACAACAACATCTGGACCTCTTGCTATTGTACTATTCCATAAATGAAGCAGGGGAATAGCACGATAAAATCCTTGTCTAGAACCACAATAAGCACCTTAATTTAATAAACTTTCAGAGCAGCTGAACTCTTGCAAGAAATTTTACTATGATTCCCTGAAAGTTCATTCTGTGCAGACATTTTATTGCTAAATAGGTTATTGTTTGTTTATTTAAGATTATTTTTACACTGCCTTTATGGGTAAAACTGTTTCAAGGCAGTGTACTATCATTTATAAACCAGAGAAACAGTAGGCTTTCATTAGCATTTGTGAAATGTACAAGGAGGCAAAACCTAATGAAAAATACTTAAGACTCAGAAGTGAAAACATTTGTAGAAGATCTCGCAAGCTACTCCCACCCCACCCCCAAGAATTGTGCTTCTATTCTAACAATCCAGTTCAGGCCTCTGAGCAGGTGTGAGGAGGAGGAATTTTCAAGATGGAGGAAAGGAAATCCTCCTGCTCCACCAATGAATCTTACTGTGTTGTAATAACTAATCCCAGAGAGCTTAGGTTAGGAAGGTTGCCAGTCCCAAAGCTCAGAGGTTTCTTACCATATAGCTGGGGTGGAGGGAGTAGAAAATGATATACAACCTTTCTCCTTTTTCCCCTGTATAATTTAGGGTGGAGAGTCTTGTAACCTTATAACATACATCATTAATCTCCTAATCTCTCCTCCTCCTACTTATTATTAGTAGCTTCCGTGAGTCCATTCATTCTTTCCCCACATACCCACACTAACAAGAGCCACCTAGTACGGCAGAAAAGATCAGAAAAGCTGATCTAGGTGTACTGCAGTCTCTGTTATTGTCAGCATGACTTGGGCAAAGCTATTCAACAGATGGCGGCTGTGGTGAATTTTCAAGGTTTTATTGTAAAACTGATACCTGTTAACATTTCCTCATGCAAACAGCCCTTTTCTCAATTTCTTACTATTTCTTGGACTTACTGGCTGATATTAGTTCTTATTGGATTCTCTATACATGATAAGAGACATAAATGGCCTTTTGTATGGATAAGAGGTCAAAACTAGAGAGGAAAAGCCATTGTTTTCTGAATGGCCCAAAAAATGTTGATCACCATGAAAGAAAATGAAAGTATCTCTTATTTGTATTAGAGGAAAAAATCCATAGCTGTAGGCAAGTTAACAAATATTTCTACTTGAATACATGCTGGTGGCAATTTATTTTCCCAGCATGGCCCCTTAGTCTTAATAACCTGATGTCTTAGAAGCATTTATTTCTCCAACTCATGTGTCACTTCAACCTACAGCAAACTGTTTGACCACAGGAAAGCTGTAAAAGAACATTCGGACACTCAGTGGGTAGTATCCAACTGTGTCATTCTGTTAGCACAAATGATGTTGCACTAGTGGAAACTAGGTTCCAAACTATGCACAAGAGGAAAATCCAACTTATGTTTGCACATGCACAGACATGCACACAGATTGCACAAAAGATTGTGTAAGCATAGAGGGAAATCAACTGCAAAATGGAAGGTTTCAGAGGTGTACACTCGCATTATTTGAGTTGGCAGAATGACACCATTGGTTACTCTCCCAAAGCATTCAAGATGCTGATTCTACATGGCCTGAGACCACAATATCTGGTGGAATGCTTCTCCCAACCTGAATCTACCCAGACACTACAATCAACATTTGAGACTTTCCTCCTAGTGCTACCTCCAAGGGAGGCTCCGAGGGCTACAAGAGGAGGGGTGGCCTTCTCAGCTGTGCCCAGTAATACCAGTAATGGAATTCTCTCCCTCCTGTGGTCACCCAGTGTCAACTCAATAGTTCTTTTGGTGCCAGGTTAAGACTACTCTCTTTTCTGAGACATGTGATGGCACACGGAGGGGCATTTATACCACTTTAGTTCCACTAAAATACTTTTTGCTGCTCAAATTGTTTTAAATTCTGTTTCAGTACCACTTTATTGAAATTTCATTTTATTTAGTTTTATTTAAATCTAATTCTGTTCTATTGAATGCAATTTTTATTGCATTTTATGTTGTTTTATTGTATTTTTGTGAATACAATTTTTAATGAATTGTTGTGACCCATCTAGAGAGCTTTGGCTAATGGTCTGTGTAGAAATTAAATGAAATAACAACACAAATAACACAAACGTGAAGAAAGGGAAATAAATCATTTTCAGAAATAATCACCATCACTTTGCTTTTTTTACAGAAAACTGTTGAGAATAATAATGTATCAGAATCAAAGACCACAACTTAAATGAAAATGCATACCCAAAGAACACCAGACTAATTAAAAAAGAACTATCAGTGACTCACTATATTAACCTTTTCATTCCTTCAAATGGGCGTATGGAGCAGGGGGAGAACCTTCAGATGACTCAATATCATATCTGAATCATTCTGCACGTTAAAGATTTGGATCATACAGAAAACACCAAGCCCAGGTTTGTATTTGCCAGTATGTGAAAATGTGAAGAATGATCCACAGCAGTGTTGAGATTAGGTTAAGGCCGCCCCCACCGCTACTTTTGGGAATTACACAGTTTTGAGGCAGCATTTCCGATGAACTTTGAAATGGACCCAAAGAACACTTCAGACCGCAGCTTATTATGCGGAGCAGGGAAGGACAGAGTTTGCCACTTACTACACCTTCAAAGTTTTTGATTCTGCTGGCAACCGTGACAACATAGAAACAGCAGCATATCTCCAGAAATGACACTAGCATATCCACTAAACTATAAACAAGGGGGTGACGGAGAAAAGAGGAACCCTTGCTATTACAGAAAGCCAGCTTTCCCCCGAGAAAGCTACTCTGAGTTCACCAGTGGATTGAAATCGAGTTGGTGGATTGACAGTTGCCATTTGGCTTTTGCTTGGCTGAACATGGATTGATAGAAAGAAACATAAATAAACTTGGTCTAGTTATTGCAAGAAGAGACAAAATAAATAAAATAGTGTATTTTACTGACCTGGCCAGTGGTTTGGTTTTAAACATATCTGTTTTTGATATTTTCAATAAATAAACTAGTTTGATTTTTTTTTTAGGTTGAAATTTTTTATTTAAATAAAAACATACTAGGGAGTGTGAATACAAAAAAAATCAACATACATTAATACAGAGAGTAAGTTCAGTTTTGAGATGAAGCATAATATAACAAAAGGAAATTAAAATTATCAGGTAAATTAAATAATGTATTTGCATATGTGTCTTTAGCCAAATGTATCTTTCCAAAAAGCCTGTCAGAATATTACACTTTCAGCACAACTTTTTGAGAAAAAGCTCCAGATAGAAAGGAAAACAGCAAGTTGAGGTTTATCTTTGTACGTTTAAGTAGACAGTGGCCTCACTAGAAATATCTAAGCACTCAAACATGTAGTTTTTCCAAACCAAGAAGAATGTTCAAAAACTTAACACTGTGTATGAACAGAAGCCAGTCTATCCCAGACACAAGAGCAGCAATTGCACCTTATGTATCTATGAATGTTTCTAAAATGGTGGAAGCAATCATTGCTAATAATATATTCACTGAAAATCAAGAGCATATAGGCAGATACAAATATGCTTTAAGTGCAATCTCACTTGAGTCTATTAGGAAGTAAATCACAGGAAGCTGAACTGGAGTGAAGGGGTATAGGATTGCAGTACTGATTTAAAAGAAGCTGTTAAATTCAAAATCTAAGGTTATCCAAAGTTTGTCTATTTATTAAAAATATCTTTATATTACCCATCATTGTAAAAACCAGATAATCCAATATCCTAACACAATATGCAACAAATAAAATAAGAGACTCAATTACAGCAATAGAAAGGTATGAAGTGCATACAATAGATAGTTCATATCAAAGAAAGCTGAATAAGCTACATTAAAATGCCTAGGCAAATAGAATAGAATAGTATTTTAAATAGAACACAATGTTGCTGCTAGCTATACCTCCATGGAGAGGCTCTTCTACAGTTAGGGCACCATCACAGGGAAGGCTCTTCCCTTGCTACCAAATATTATACATCACTAAGAGAACAGCATACCCAAAAGATTTTAAGACTTTACCCAACTTGCTCCAGTTACAATCATGGTTACCATATTCTACACTGGAAGAATGCTCTGTATCATCTCCAAGCACAGCCCAGCATTCAACACAGAGCAGCAATAACTTCTTGGCTATACTTGGCCCTTTCCCTTTGTGAGATCAGGGCGAACAGGTGTCACAATAGCAGCTGGTGACACTGTGATAACTCAGTCTACCAAAGCACCTGTAACATTAAACCTGTGAGTCCAGGGTCATCTAAAGAAGTGGGATAAGAGACAGATTAATATTAATGAGAGTTAAGTGCCCAGAGGATGATGGGAGAGTGAAGGACAACTAGGAAACCTTCCAAGGGTGCACTAATATGTCAAATGTATTCCAATCTTTCAAATTTTCACAATATTTTTATTGTGAGATATTGTGGACATAATTAACTGTGACCTACACATACTAAATGGAGATGAAGGATATTTAGAGTATTGTGGGAATGAACACACTCCTGAGGAGATGTGATGGTTTTAGTCTCTTATTTTCTTGTTCTTCTGTGTCAACAATAATATTACCTATTATGCAGGATAATGACCCTGACATCAGAAATATCTAATCTTGCATGTGCAATTTCCTACAATGGATATTAGAATAGCATATCCACATAGAAGCCAACTCCAAGGGCATATATAAACTGATAAACTTAAATACCTTCTATGAATCCTATGCATTTTCATTTTTATAATATTCCTTGCAAGGGCATAATTCATAACTGGATGCTGTATGTCTTATTCATCACATCAATCTGAATTATTATATTCAGATTATTCTGTGCATAAAAGGCGAGGTCAGTCTCTGGCCTCTTTGAAAATCTGGCCTATGACATGCAATTACAGAATGAAAGCATCCCGTTCATCTCACAAGGGATGTCAAAATAGGGCAGTCAGAGCTAAAGCCCCAAGCAGTACAGAACACACAGCCTGCTCCAATATAGGTAGCTCCAGTGCTCTTGAAATCTCCTCATCCCTGACAGTCAGTGCTAGAGATTCTGGCTCTCCTGACGCAGCAAAAAAGCCATCACAACTTCATGTACGTATTCTGTAATAAAGGACAGTACCCAATGTGCCACATGCAGGTCACGGAAGGGGGCAGCAGATGAAGGGAAGGGATGCACAATGACAATCAGAAATTATACAAAAAGCAGCTGCCCACAGATGTGCTGCAGCAAAGAGTGGATTTTTTTCCTCTTTTGGTATGTGGTCACTCTTTTATATTTCATATCAACCAGGAATATGATTAGATTTGGTGCTCTTCCATGTGGTTTGAAACATACCATTTCCACAAGGATAATTAGTTCCTCACTATATTTGGAAAACGTTCTTCACTTTGGCTATAGCTGGATCCTTTCATTGGGCCCATCATTCATATCAAGCTACACTGTCCAATATGACCATCAGTACCCATTGCCACAGGCAAAGGTTCGTTAGAAAGGAGACATACCTGACCTCTGTTTGGAAAAGCTTACCTACCCCCATCCTAGTGGGTTGGTAGATATAGTGTTATTACTTAGCTGGGAAAAGAAGATGTTTTGACCAGGTTCAAAAGGGCAAGGGCACTTTCCTAAGGAATATGCTATTTTCAGAGTTCAGTCCAAATACTAAAAATAAGTTCTCTGAGGAATGAACACTCAGAGGCTTTGGTTTATATGAATCTTGTGTGCATTGCTGTGACATGTTTATTTTGATTTGCACACCAAAAGTAATTCAGAAACTTAACCATGCTAGCTTTTACATGTTAATTTTGTAAGCATCACCAAGCACCTTGATTAAAGTATCCAGATTGTTCTGCTAGGCTTTTTGAACAAAAGGCTTGGACAAAGCCAGGTGCAACAAGTTCCTGGTAGATTTGTGTTAACTAGCTAGGTCATGACCTACATGTTCTTCAATGTAACTGACTTTAATAGGAGTTGCCCTACTGCATATGTAAAAATAGGAACTGCAGAAACATAAAAATGCCTGCTATCTACCAAGTCACCATCATGGCAAAGCCATGTTAACAGTAACTTGAACTGGACAAGTGGTATCACCAGACTGTTCCTTGGAAGCATAGTTTTTACAACACCTAATTGAGCTATCCATAAACAAAGACACCATGGACATGATAAACACTGAGAAATGGCATTTAGTATCATAAGCTAATAACTGAATACAGATTATCCCAGGCCAACTTCTACCCTTCTCTGAAAGCATGTGCCTAATCTTTAATCATGTACATACGGGTGTTCTCTAAAAACACATACCCAAACCACAGAATAAATAATCTAGACCAGGGCCTAATTTGAAAAGTTCTCTGCAAAAAGTCAGTTCAGTTCTCTTTTCTCCCCAGCCTGCACTCCACTGGGCAGAGAGGGAGAGAGAGAAAAGAAGCAGAGAGTAAGGAGAAGAGATGGTTTTGTCCACTTTGGGTTTTGGTCTCATCCACTGCTGGCATATGTCTCCTGCCAGGTTACTCCTGCAGCAATGTGGCCCTCAAGGGAAAAAAGCAGGTTTCCTCATTGCTGAGCTTTAAGGAAGTCCCACTTACTTCAGTGAGTATGTACCTCCTAACTTTTTTTGGACTGAGGCCAATGTATAACAGAAGTTCAGCCATGATAGCTTATACATATGCGTCTGCACTGTGTTGGAATCACCCCATCACTTTGTGTTTCCTATGGGCACGAATCCCATGGCACCTGGGAGCAAAACAAGTGGGATGATCACACTCTTAAGTAGTTTGGGGCACTGGACAAGCTGGACGCTGAAGGCACTGTGCTGAGATATCACCCCTGAAATCTCTTGAAATCTATCCATCCAGCCTTTGCATGACCAAGCTTATGCCAGTGAAATCCAAAGTTAGCCCTGTAAGACCTGTTTTGGCATTTCCCCGGTGCTCTCCCTGCTCCTTATTTGGTGAACCCTAACTCCCCACCTCTATCTCTTCTTGCTCTATCTCTATTCTTGGGTATAGACTGACAATCCAGTGCTAGTGGGTTACCATTTTTGTAAGCATTCATGACAAAATAAAACTCATATATTTAAACAGTCAGTGTCCTTGAGGTGATTTTCCTGTTCTGTTAAAGTGCAGCATGAGATCTACCATTCTTTGCAGAAGCTCCAGTTATTTCCAGGCTTATTGGGTAAATGTATACACTTTTGAGTTTTGAGTGCACATGTGAACAAGGTCAGTCAATCAAAGTTTAGAAGTAATCTATTCAACTATCTTGAATTAGAAGGATGCTAATTAATTAATGCTAGCAAATGTTGAGACATAGATAAAATGTGGCTCAGATGTGCTGATGTGCTCAGAACAATGACTGTGTTTGTTTGGAAGAGCAGAAGAACAAGCCCTGCAAATCAACATCAACCTAGGTAAGAGCAAAAAGAGCCATATATATTAGAGAGGGTGAGGAATGTGAACACTTGTTTCTTTAAACATTATACAAGCAGAGTAAATAGGAAACTGTGTAAAGTGTTTTGCCAGACATTTGTTTGTCAAAATTAGATGATTAAACTGTCAACAGACTTCTTTCCCATCACCGATACAAAAACAAGCACTAGAAAATCAGGGCCTGAAGTGATGACAGGAGAACCAGCTGCCCACTATCTCCTCCCCCATCTACCACACACACACACACACACACACACACACAGAGCCATCTTTCACCTGATTAATCCTCTCCCTGGGCAGATTAATGCTTATCTGCTCAATATCCATCTGCTTTGTGATTTCTCTAGATGGTAACCAATCCCAGGGCCCTATCTGCACAACTTCCCCCATATGTGGATGGGGAAAGATAGGAAGCATCATGTTCTATTAGTAAAGGCAATGACAATGTGTTATCACAGCTGTTTCCTCCTCATGCTCCCTGAATTAAGGGTGCGCCTCACAGAAACACATAATGCAGAAGAACCTGAAATGCATCTGTGACAGTACTGGCAATGCAACGAAAATCACACTCTCACACCGTTACACCATTTTAACATTGACTGGATTGTACTCAAGTGGGGGTGGGGGGGAGAGAATGAGAGAGAGATAGGGAAGATTCATACTTGTCAGCTAAATGCATTTTTCACCATCTACTCTGCATTTTACAAACAATGTCTCTACTAATTATTTGGATACACTGTACCGGTCAATTTGGGCCCTTTTGGCTGCAAATTAAGCAACCGCAGCCCAGGCAAATTGAATTGGCAGAGTGTAATAGTGTTTTGGGGTCTGTGCCTTTTAAAACATCCTGACCACAAACAAAGATTCTTGTGGAGAACTTTAACTCAAGATCAGTGGGTTTATTTGCCACATAATTGCACAAAGTAATAACCAATTGGTGAAGTGAAATAACACGATAATGGCCTTCACTCAACTTATATTCTATTAGTGCAATAATCTAAACCCTCTCAAAACATTTAAGGAGAAATAATACATGCAGCACAATAGAGGAAAGATGATGGGCATAATTTAATGAGGAATTCTTCTACCCAAAGCCCTTTGAAATCCATGAGAGTCTCGTGATGTCTAGCAGCAGTCATTCCACTTAATTACAACAGAGGAAGAGTTGGAAGACTGGATCTACTCCACCAGCTTGGCTAGACCAGTTCCCATTTGACTTCTCTCCCTGAACTGTTTCCATTCAAGCTAAACATGAGAAGAACAGCTTTGTTACTTGAAGAATTGGTGTCTGAATTGTTTTCCTCTTCCCTCCTCTTCCCATTTTTCTTTTGTGCTGTGTCTCTTACATTATAAATTTCTGGGTATAGAGTGTTATGATTTTAATCTATGTACAGTACTTAATAGATTTTAGGTGCAACAGCAATAACATGATCCTGTACAAAACAGTGGGCTGTGACAAATGAGGGTATGCCTCAATTCACTGAGGAAAACAACAGGTATCTCAAGCATTTCAAAATGAATATGTTGTAAGGATCTTCCTAACTGTTACACCCACACTTATGTTATACCACTTAACTGCTATATAAGTTGTACTACGGAATATTTAGTGGTTAATTATTTAAACATTCGTTATATTATAGCTTTGATTGCTTCATTGATGACATTTCAGTATTATTTTATGTCATTTTAGATACTGTATACTGTTTGTTTAGTTGATTACTTTCCTATGTAATGCTCTGGCCATTTGTACTAATTTCTAATAATGTTATAATTATAGAAAATCTTAATATATTCTATCTGAAGACAATATGTTCAGGCATTACCTAATCAATAAACTGATTGATACACTTCATTTAAAATCTTAAGTTTGTGGTCTTTAATCCTGGACATGCTTTATTCTCTAACCTACTACATTATTACAGTACAAATTCAAACTCAGTATAGATAACTGAATTAACATGCTCCATCTCCAAGTAAAACACATTTGCTTAATAATTATTTTTAAAAAGAATTGAAGGGTGGCAATTATCTAGGAGGTGGAAAGGCAGGGTAAATAATTACTCAAGTTAGTTAGTAAATAAATAAATAAGCAAGCAAGCAATGCCAGCATTTCTCCACCCAAAGTCCAGTCAAGAGCACCTCCTTCTGCATAAGACCATAAAGAGGTACAGCCACAGCCTCTTGGATGTGTTATAATTATCCAGAACCAACTCATCTCATAATGTTCTTGCTATGAATGTCCATCGCAAAAACACTGAAAAAGCATCAGAGAACATTACTTCACTCTGCACTGACATCCCATAGCCTTCTGGGCAAAATTGAAGTATTTGCATTGAATTTACATTGTTTGGACTCTTCTTGATCATCACCATTACCACCACACCTTGTACCAGCAAATTTGGCTGGCATAACAGGATTGTGCTCAAGTTCAGCCACAGAAAAACAAATGCATGATATTAGCATATCCAGGGGACTTTATGGCTATGGTTTTATTATGTAAATCACCCAGAGAGCCATTAGGCTATTGCAATGGTATATAAAAGTATAAAATCAATCAATCAATAAATGTATAGGGAATTTATCTTTGCCACATTGAGAAAGATGTGGTGCTACACAGACATGTCCTCTTTCTTCATTGATGTTTGATTTATCTCTGGAACCCCTGGCATGTGCTATTTGACAAAATCTTAATATTCAAGGATTTGTCCATAATGTCTTAGAATATTAACTTATTCTTTATGCTGGTGACATTTTTGGTTATTTTGCAACTCCAGTCATCTGTTTCAGCTTTGATACAGATGATCAATGGTTTTGAATATTTATCTGATTATTCTATTAACTGGTCATTGGAACTTTGGAGATAATACACCCCAAAGAATGTTAACTAATTAGCAGTTATTTGGCTTAACATTTTTGCCATTTTCTGCTTTGTGTGCTACATATAAATACATATACAATAAGAAATAACTCATTCAGCTAAGTCACTTGCGAAGGATTATGAAAGAATTAAGGGAGAGGGGGAATAGTGAACATAGGAAGCTGTCCTATACTAAGTTAGACAGCTTGTTGGTGAAACATTTTTAAGCTGGGTTTCAAAGCAGGTGCTTGCTGGGCTCTGGAACTTTTAAACTTTTTGTTATGCTGGGTAGGCAAGGCAGAGCTTCTGCTTAGAGAACTAGAGAGAGCTGTGGGAAAAGTCTTATTTCAATCACGTAAAGCTGCTGGAGTTGGGGAAACCAGGACTGGACCTTTATGGAAGATGCATGTGTCTTTTCTAGTTTTAAAACATCCTTGCCAGGGAAGTGATGGTAATGGTTAATTCTCAGAAAGAGAATGGCATGGGACTCAGGCTTATGGAGAAGCAGCCATCTATTTCCTTTGTGCGGCACATGCCCACTAACGGTGAATAACAATGCCAACTGTGCTGTTATCCCTCCTCCTTAATTCTGGGAGAGGAACAGCCAGCAGATAGACACTTTGCTTGTGCTCAGAGGCACTTTTATAATATTATCTTTGGCTAGCAGATACTTTTGGCTACAGAGTCCAAACGTAATTTTCCGGATACCTGCCATTAACCATGGTATTCTTTCAGGCAACCTAAGAGGGATGGGATTGGGAAAGCACCATTGTATGTGTCCTGATGCTATCTAGGGAGGGTCTCATCTTGTCTTCTATGTTATTTTACATCTACAGGAAAGGACTGGGACAGGTTTGGAGCATGGTATCACTAGCAGACTTTATCTCTTTCCTTTCCAATTGAGTTAAAGAAGATTATAGGAGTCCTAAGACTGATGCTTGCACTCATTGATAGATTGATTGTGGACTAACAAGCTGAAACTTAACCTGTAATGTATTGGCCCTTCTGGCTTGCTGCATTGGGTGTTGTAAGAGCTTGGCCTTAATTGAGTTCAATACAGTCCATGCTGTATCCTTTGTCTTCCAGTTACTTCCTTGCCGGCAGCAGCTGCTGTTCTGCTGATGCTGTTTAATGGAATTACTATTAAACCTGTTGTTTAATTCTTCATAGATGTCTTACCTTTTGAAGACATAACGTAACCCATACAATGTTGGGGTGTAAGATAATCAATCTGGGATGAAAGCATATTCTGGGCATTATTAGTGGTCTTTGAAGTGTAATGTTAAAGTTTGGAGGTGTTCCTAGATCTGGCTTTAGTCCTGGATATTCACATGGCTGCTGAGGTACAAGCAGGAGCAATCGTGCAAAACTTAGTCTGGTGAGTGAACTGCAAACTTTCTAGGAAAGTTTCTTGGAAAGTTGGAAAAGGCAGATATTGCCCCCATCTCACATGCTGTGATCCTATCTAGTTTAGATTACTGAGTGGGTCTTCCCCTGAAAAGAAACTCAAACTGGTATAAAATGTGGCTGTTCAGTTTTTGCATGGATAATGTAACTCTGATGTGTCTAATCCTCATGGGCTTCCAGTGTGTTTCTGAGACTACTTCAAAGTGCTGGCTATTTCCTAGAAACCCCTACATGGTATGAGCCTAAAGGGAGATCCACACTACAGTCACTTCCAAGGAAGAACAGTCTTGGTATTTATGAAAAGCACATTATTATAGTTGGGGCATATGCTAATGAGTACAGAGTAGTTTTCAGTGCAATTTTGGGAAATACAGGAAGAATGGAAAGGTTGGAAATGTATGCAGCAGAATGGTATTTTTAAAATAAGGTGTTAGCTTATAGCTAGGCACAAGTGGGTTTTTTCCCTTTATTTGGACAGCTCCATCTCCTCCTTCACAAAAATCTTGTAGGAGAGATGCGGGGAGACTCTTGTGCTTCCTACTGCCCTCCTCCCATGGGGTGGAGTCACCAGCACCAGACACCAAGACCTGAAAGCAAGCAGCAGGTACAACCCCCTTCCTGTGCTGACTTTCCCATAGGTAAAGTCACAATGATTTACTTGTGAGTAAGGCCACGGAAGGTAATGTGATAATGAGTAAACCTGAGTTGTTCCTTCAGGCAAGTGGAAAAGCCATGCAAACTTTATTTTTTCGAACGAAGGTAGAAGAGCAGCACTGCTCTTCACTAGGCAAGAAAAAGAGCGGGAAATGGCCCTTTAAGGATCCTTTGGTTTTGTGTTGTTTAGTTCAATTTACTTTGTGAAGGGATGGAGATATTTTTTAAAAGGGGAAATGTTGAAAATACCTTCTGTGCCCTCATAAAAATCATGGAGAAAGAGGGACGGGAGGAGACAGAGGCTGCAGGGCCACAAAGTATTCTGCTGGTGCTCCAACCTCCTCTGTTCCTTTGCCTGCAGTGCTGGCTAAAATTGACCATCTAGTGGACTTGCTGAGTGGGAACAGCAGGGAAGCAGAGGCTGCCTCTGTCACATCTCCACATTCTGCATAGGATGCCCATAGCCTGAGTTCAAGAGGCATAAGAGCACTGAGGATGCTATCCATAGGATTTTGCCTTTAGTTTGGTTGTTCAGTTTGTTGATTTTGTATGTCTTTTAATTCACATCTTGTGAGCCTCTTTTGAGATATGAATTCACAAGGGAAAATAAATAGCACTTCCCAAGTATTTTCTCATGTTCTGATTTTAGTTATAATAATGCATCATTATGCCACTTCATACACAAGAAAGAATTATGCCATCAGCAACTCTTCTTGCATTCAGGCTTGTAAAATTCCTTCCCACATTTACTTATTCTCCAATGTGAACAAGCAGCTGTTGCCATATCTGTGCAATTAAGGGACTGCACTTTACAAGAACTAAACAGGGCTGTCATGGATAGGACATTCTGGAGAGCTTTCATTCATGGGATCTCCATAAGCCAGAGACAACTTGGTAGCACAAAACACCACCACAAAGGACTACAGCTTTGTGCCAGCATGTATGTGCTCCTTGCAGAAGGTCCACAGTTCAGTCCCTGGCATCTCGTGGTAGCTGGAAAAGACTCCTCTTTGAAAGCCTGGAAAGCCACAGCCAGACGGTGCAGACAATACCAATCTACTTGAAAAAGTGGTCCGACTCAGCATACGGCAGCTTATGTTTTCTTCCCTTAAGTCAGCTTATGTTTTGTTCCTTTAGTTTTTTTAAAAAAATTGTAAACAACCATGCTCACATGAAAGGCCTTATATGAATTATCTGATGTATTGTTGATCTTTTACTTACAAATCTGTCACAGTGGGTTCCCCTCTATGACTTATTTCGCACCATTTATTTGGCACTCAAATCAAGACATCCATATTTCTTGCTCTCTGAGAACTGTTTGTACTCTTCCATCTGTTTGTGTGAAGGAATGGAAGTCTACACACAATAGTATCTTTCAACACCCCCCCCCATTATATATATTTTCAAACCTCATATCATTACATCCTCAGTATTTATAGCTCGCATATATTATGTCAGCAATCCCTGTAAAAACCAAAGTTATGTTTGGCCAGTATAATTCATTCCCTGTTGCAGATGAGATGGAAGAGCAGTGTTTGGCTTAAAGCCACCAAGTAGATCCATGGCTGAGCTAGATTTGAACAGAGGGCATCCAACTCAAGGCTCATGCTTTCACCACGGCACCAAACAATCTTTCACAAGCAGTGTGCCAATGTCTTGTTTAGACAAAGGGCAACAGGAAAAGAGACAGACAAGAACTGGAATTTCTGAGTAAGCTTTTCAAGAGCTTGTTTGGATTTTTTCCCCCTGAGTCTTCAGAAAATACTAAATCTATTTCAGTATTTTATACAGTTTATTATTGTCCCCTCTTATGGAAGAGGATGACTGATCTTATGGTGCTGACCATCTGCCTGTTCATGACCAAATCACCATAGTAGAGAGAGCAGCAGGAGCTGCATATGCATCAAAAGAACAAGAATGCTCACCCGGCCAAGTTTATACCCAGTTGCTTGGTCACTTGCAGCAAGTATGAAATGCTTCCAGGTGGTCAAGCAGGACCATTTTCCAAAGAATGGCCAATACTTTCTCTTAAGCCACAAATGATCAAAATGGATACGTTTGGGCAGGTGTGTATGTTAAATTTCTTTGTGGGTTAGCTAACTTTTGTGTACTCACTTGCTAGGATGTGAGTCATGCAGCTGTAGAGTCTATATTTCACATCTTTGGCATGTTAAGATGTTAAGAAAGTTCTTCTGTAATTATGAGTTACTATGAGGATGTTTCCATATGAGGGTCCTTCCACACATGTCATCCATTTGCAACCCTCCTGTGTTCTCCTACCACTTTTTCTATTGTTTCTATTTTGAAAAAAAAAAAAAAAATCCACGAAGGGGGAAAAGAAAGTGCAGCTGTGCAATGCTTTTCTAATGGCAGTCCCAGTAGCTGTCCACCTGGAAGTACCCTTAGATAGAATTCCAGCACCAAAGCACTTGATTCCACTTGAAGCAAAGGAGTTTCAACTGGTTCTGCTTTGAATTCTTCTAATGAATGATATACAGAGCCATACAGGGGATGCCGTATGAGGCGAGACTGAGGGAACTGGGTCTCTTCAGCCTGGAGAAGAGGAGACTCAGAGGGGATATGTTGGCGACATACAGGTATGTGAGGGGATGTCACATGGAGGTGGGTTGAGACCTGTTCTCCCCTGCAGAGGAAGGCAGGACGCGCTCCAACGGAGCAAAGCTCAGGGAACCCAGTTTCCATCTAGATGCCAGGAAGCACTTCCTGAAGTTAGGACCCTGAGGGTGTGGAATCGGCTTCCACGAGGGTCGTTGAGGCCCCATCGGTGTGGGTGTTCAAAGACAGGCTGGACATGCACATGATGGGCATGTCGTGAGCGGAGCCGGCTGGAGCCGGGGGTCAGACTAGATGACCTGGGAGGCCCCTTCTGACTCGCTCTGTTTCTACGTGTCTATACAGAAAATATAAAGAATGGCTTCATACTGAGGGATCCATTACTATTTCTCACCACTATCCATTTCAGGAAAAATATCGGTGTAGGTAAAAGAATGAAAACTTCTTCTCATGTTCCTGCTGCAGACTATATTGTTCATAGTGGCAGTAGAAAAAGAGTTTTGCAGACATGTCCACAAAGGATCGCAATCAGAAAATGCTGTTAAAGATCTCTGCCTGAAGAGTTATGTTCTCATTACTTGCTAGCAGGAGACAGATTTGACAGGATGGTGGTGTTACAGCAAAAGGCTGTATTGCAGGGGCAAAACACATGCATTTAGAAGGTGCCATGTTCAGTCCACAGCATTTCTAAGGTAAAAGATCTATGGTTGCAAAGATCTGAAAGACTGCCTGACTGACAGTCTCTACTGCCCTAGACTTCAGATCGCTCCAGAGAGTCATAATCTCCATTCAAGAAAAGATGGGCTTGCTATAAAGCACAGCATGGATGATTTCCAGACCCGAAATGCACTGAACAAGTAACTAATCCATGTAGCACAATCACCAATAATGGTGTGAAAACACACACACATGACTTCACACATTACAGTAAATTTGTAGTGTCTCGGAAACAGACAGGCCGTATTTTCTGCCTTGGCACCATCATCCTCCTCATTTGAAGCTTAAAGGTAAAGGTAAAGGTTTCCCCTTGACATTAAGTCCAGTCATGCCTGACTCTAGGGGGTGGTGCTCATCTCCGTTTCCTAGCCAAGGGAGCCAGCGTTTGTCCCAGACAGTCTCCGTGGTCATGTGGCTGGTGTGACTAAACACCAAAGTGCATTATTATTATTATTATTATTATTATTATTATTATTATTATTATTATTACATTTCTATGCCATTTCTATGCCGCCCCTTGCCGAAACCTCGGGGCGGCTTACAACATGATAAAATACATTGAAATACAATAGTACATAATAAATTACCATTAAATACAAAAATACAAAAAAATACATTGATTTACAAATATAAAATTAAAATTATCAGTATAAAATAAGAATATAGGAGGAGAAAGAGAAGGAAGAAGAAGTTGCCCTGGCCAGATCATATGTTTTAACCATTCAAATGATGTTTAAATAAAAAGGTCTTTACCTGGCGCCGAAAAACCAGTAACGACGGTGCCAGGCGGACCTCTTTGGGGAGTGAATTCCATAGGTTGGGCGCCACCGCAGAGAAAGCCCTCCTCCGGGTACTTACTCTCCTAATTTCTTTCATGGAGGGTTCCCGGAGAAGGGACTCTCCCGCAGATCTCAAAGGGAGGTCGGGCATATACGGACGTAAGCGCTCATTCAGGTAGCCAGGACCCAAGCCGTTTAGGGCTTTATAGGTCATAATCAACACCTTGAATTGGGCCTGGGCTTCAATGGGAAGCCAGTGAAGCTGACGGAGGACTGGAGTCGTGAGCATAACGCCCCATCCCCGTCAGCAACCTGGCAGCTCTATTTTGCACCAATTGAAGTGTTCGGACTGTCTTCAGGGGAAGCCGCTGCCCACTGAAGTGGTACCTTTTTATCTACTTGCATTTGCATGCTTTCGAAATACAAGGTTGGCAGGAGCTGGGACGGAGCAATGGGAACTCACCCCGTTGTGCACATTCGAACCGGTGACCTTTCGATCGACCAGCCCAGCAGCACAGCGGTTTAAACCACTGCGCCACCCAGAGGCAAAACCAGCGTAGGGCAGATGTGAAGAAAAGGTGTCACACACACATTAGAAGTTAACATTCAAAGTTGTATGGTGCAAATGCTGCCCCTCTGGCCTCATCCATACAGGTCATATGCACCACCACTGAGATATGAAACAACCTGTCCTCTTGTGCTGATATATGAGAACTAGAGGAAAGCATGGCTGCAGCTTCTTTCCTAACAGTTTTTCTGCATTAATGTGTCCTTAAAACAGCAGAACAATTCTGTTTCTCTTTTCTCTTTGTAATCTATGACTTCTAAATCTGTATTTAATTTGTTTTGCTTGATATCTCTGGCTAGAATACATTGTTTCATTTTGTTAGGGCTCATTGTATGTGAAAATGAGTAACAGATAGGATGCAGTGCTAATGAAATAAATCATTCATGGTCTTCTAGTTTCACTGCTACCTTTACACGGTAACCAAGTTCTTTTATTGTTAGCTATACGGTAGGCTATTCTGATATGCTTGTATCCCAAGCAATAAGAAGTGCAGGGGTAGCACTACACGGTCTGGTTTCCTCTATATAACCGTGCATGTAGGATGTCATCCTTCTACAGTAATGCCTCAGTTCACGAATGCTTCTGTTCGTGAACAATTTGGTTCATGAACAGAAAGTGCTGTAAAATTTTGCTTCCGTTTGCAACTCCACATCAGGTGATGAACATGATTGCGGCCATCTTCCCCACACCACGACCATGGAGAACATCGAAATAATGTTTTTTTTAATTTTATACACACACACACACACACACACACACAGATTACATAAGGGTTAGGCTACATCCGTAAGAAGGTACTATATTGATATATCAATCTCTTCAAATAAAAATAATGTTCCTTTAATAATTAATCTTCTTTCTCAAACTTATACACTTAGCCACTTTAACAATATAGCTTTGCTGTGCTCAGTCATGTTTTTATCCTTCCTTCCTTTAGTCCTTGTAAACTTTCTGGGTTCAGCTAGAATTCATTTGTTTAAAACTTTTGTACGCCGTCGCTTATGCATGGCATCTCACGACGGCTTACAGTCCTTAAAAACAAAATACAATAAAAGCACCACATCTATAAATAAATAACATAGTAACAATAAAAATGTATATGAAAATCAAAATCAAAGCAACTGTTAAAACATTAAAATACTAATTTTTAAAATGACAAATAAAAAGGTTTTGACCTGGCACCAAAAAGAATATAAACTCGGCACCAGGCGCACTTCTCCTGGGAGCGCATTCCACAATTTGGGTGCCACTACAGAGAAGGTCCTGCTTCGGGTAGATGTACTTTTTACCTCCTTCAGGGAGGGTTGCCAGAGCAGAGCCTCTCCCGCAGATCTTAAGGGGCGTGAGGGCGTATGAGGGAGGAGGTGTTCCTTCAGGTATCCTGGTTCCAAGCCTTTCAGGGCTTTATAGGTCAAAACCAGCACCTTGAATTGGGCCTGGACTTCAGCTGGAAGCAAGTGAAGCTGGAGTTGGTAGAGGACCAGTTTTATGTGAGAATAGTGACCAGTCCCTGTCAGCATCCTGGCAGCTCTATTCTGTACCAGCTGAAGTATCCAGACCATTTTCAAGGGCAGCCCCACGTAGAGCGCATTACAGTAATCCAGCTGGATTACTCAGATGTATACACCAGATTTATTCAGAGTTTAAATGAAGATATTCCTTGTATAGATATGCAAACATAAGTATATGTTGACAATCTATAAAGTCCAAGAATTCTTATAGAATTATTCTATTAGCATGCTACAGAATAAACAATAAAGAATCCAGTAGTAAGGATCCACAGCTGGAAAATTAGTTCCGTATGCCACAGAGAAGATTAAATGGGGACTTAACATGTTTTGTGTATTCAGTGGAATTTTTACATCCCCATTCACCAGTTTGAAAAGCACAACAATATACCATATCTTATTCTTAGAACTGCCCTAGGACCATATCACAAAACGAATAATGACAAATCTGGATTTACATCTGTGCTAATAGTTTATCAGATTATACACACAAATCTAACCCAGTCTATTTCTTTAATATATCTATGTACAAATACAGAGTTAATGCTATTACTAATTATTTTTCCTGATATAAACAATGTTTACAACAATAATTTGCAAGTCTAACAGTCCCAGATTTGGGTGCAGAATTCAACTAGATCTTATAAGAACTGTTGAAGCAAATGATTTGCAGATGAAACTGTCCGTCCCGCATTAATCTTAAAAGTTTACTGTCAAGTAAGAACTGTCCTCTTCGGCATACACAATTAGCTGTCCAGCTGTGAACCCTCGTTGCTATCTATTATTGCTTATTCTGTAAAATGCTACTAGCATTATCACGTCTGTATGCAATGCATAAAAAACTTATTGCAATATACTGGGGACATGTATAACACAAGCCTCGTTGAAATAAATGAGATCTTTTTGCTGCACTGTTCTTCGTAAGCCTTGTTCATTTCAATGCGATCTGTGCTGGCAAGGTACTTCAAAGACTCCAGGGACCAAATCTTGAGTGTTTATATGCAAAGCGTGTGTGTCTGCTACTGAGCTAAGGCTTGTTCCTTTTTAAATATTTGTGCCTAAATTCTGAGGCTAAAATTTGCAGTACCTAAACTTACACTATTAAATATACAATTGAAAGGGAAATTTTACATTCTATTCAAATTATTCTACTCAATGCAATATGTGTATTCAAATATGATGCATCCTTTCCTCTTCCAGTAAGTTGCCAGCTTGGATAAGCTACTAATTGGTTGTATTTGCTGTATAAGCAAAGCAGGTAGTCATGATTACCCAGAACTTTGTACCAGCAGTGATAGAGAAAAAACTGAGTTCCTTTGTTAAATCACTAAAATACGATGGTGCTCTTCATAAGATGCTTAGCAAAGATCAATAGTTCCAAAAGACAATGTCTCTATTCAGCAAGCAGTACAGAGAAAAGTACACTGATCCTTTTTCTCAAATCACTTTGGGAGATGCACTTAAGGATGAAACAGATACAGCTGTCACTATGGAGATGGATGGGGTGAAACGCATGCACGCATGCATGCACCTGCAGAAAACTTCCTAGCAGGTAAAGTCATAACAACCTTGAATATTCCCTAATGAACAAAACACAGAAGACTTTCTCTAGGAGAATCCTAGAGATCATGAGCCTCTATCAGCAGTTAACACTGTGGGGCTGTTGACTCAGTGAAGATACCTCAACACCAGTGTCCATGACTGTTATCAGATAAACAATTACTGAGAGGGAAAAATCATTGTTTTCCCTCCAGCATCACAGCAACTTCAAAACATTGCTGCGGTAATGAACATCACAGATGATACCAGCCACAGCTCAGAGCCAGGAAAGCCCAGAACCTTCCTGTGATCGGGCTGCACTGCTGTCTGCCTGTACGAAAGTGCAGCTGTGTCTGGGCTGGGGCTGCACACCATGGCTCCACCAGGAGAAGCTGAGCGCCACTGTGCAAAATTGCTTTGCAATGCACGTGTCCTGCTCAAAGCTGTCTGTGCCGCTTGCACCTTTGGCATCAGAAAGGATTTAATTTCCCCACAAGGGCCCGTGAGAAATGAACAATACAATGTGCACAGTGGGCATAATCCTTGGCTCTTGTTGACGCCACACAGAAATCCATTCTGTCTTCTTCTAATCCTAGCACACAGCCGAGGCTTGCACGATGAAGCTGAAGGGACAGGCACTATTTATAGCCTTTAATTTCACCCTGCATCAGTGGATTTTTCAGGCAAAGAAAAACCAGGCTTTTAGCTCGTTTCCATTTTTAACCTGTTCAGTGCTCACAGACTGAGAAAGTCAAAACAGACTTGCATAGTTCGGAGCACAGGAAAATAATTTAAATGATAATGGTTTCCAGAGAAAGAGAGGCCCAAACCTATTCTTATTCAACCACTGGAAGGTAGCATTTTGAGTTTATCCTATTCTGCCCCTAGAGCTCTGTGAATAAAAAGCAATAGCCAAATGGCACAAAGGTGATGACCATTAGTAATTTGAGTGGATTACATAGGAGACAATATCTGCTCTTCCCTCCACAACTTTCTTACTGCCCTGTTTCTGCTCTCATTATGACTAAGAGCCTCATACATTCTCTATCCTGCTTCACTTGATTAAAAAAATGTGGTTGCACTGCTGCAAAGGATGAATTTCCTGCAGCCACACAAAGCAGACAGCAAGCTGCTTGTGTAAGATAACAGACCTCTAGAGAGAACGTGTTTGTTAAAACCACTAATCCTAAGCACACAGAACTTCAGCCTCATACATACAAAGCACAAATGAGTGATGCAACGAAAACACTATAGAGAGAATTGCAGCCAATTCTTTCATCTGAAAATTTGCTATTAAAAAAGAGATTTGATTAATTGTAGCTTAATGGTTGCACTACCCCCCAACTTTGATTAGCTGTGACAGCTTTCTGAAAGGAGGGGTGACTGACTGCTTCACTTCAGTTAGAATAGACTTTGTTATCATAAGATCCACATGAGATCTTCCCACTCTTCGATACTTTAGCTCTAAACAAGAAGTAAAGGTGTTCCCTGAGAAAAAAGAGGCACATATTTGGCATTGCCCAGATGGCGGATACATCAATAGTGTTCTTTCCATTCTGTGGAACATGCTATCCATCTACAGTCTTCAGTTTCTTGACTCTGCCATGGAGGGAGATTAGAAGCAAATATAACCTGTGAATACATTCCCATGCACTCACCCATATATACCTGGCCTAGAATTCATGGGCACGTGGTCTTTCTCCTCCTGCCCTTCCTCTGAGTTTGAGCTGAACTTCTCTAAAATGCACGATCGTTAAATTTAAGAGATAATAACAAGCCAGTAGTTCCTTAATTACTCATGCAAACAAAACTTTAAAAGAAAATAAAAATACAAAAAGTATCTTAGTTTCTTTGTACATGAAAATGAAAAGACAATCTGCTGGTTATCTTTTTCATGCAGCATCTCTAGCTAGATGAACCCCCTCCTACAGATAGGTACTCCTGGCTTAGAAGAGAAACAATCATACAGCTCACTGAACTATTTCAGTGGCATGCAGAGGACAAGAAATTGGGCCTGATAATTAATCTGGTGTAATTAAACCCAGTTCGTAAAACTATTTAAGGTCTCCCAGTGGAAAGTCTTATTTTCTTCTACTAGTGGCTTGATATGAGTTAGCTTAGGGATTTGGTTCAGAAAAGCATACACTTGAGGTGAAATCAGAATATCCACACTGGGGCTTGCTTGGGTCATCGGGTTAACTTAGTTTTACGATCAAAAGCTTCTTTAAGCCTCCAGTACATGCAACCTGTAGAAATGCTAATATATCTAGATATAAAAGAGTTATAGTGTATTGTTCAAATGTAACTCCAAAATTCCAATAATAATGAAAACAATCTATTCACAGATATTAAACAAAACATATATGCAACAAATACAACCATTCAAATACTAGATAAGATGAACAACAATAAGAAAACAGAGATAGTAAAAAGGACGGCGTATGGAAGGCTGTCAACACTACAATATTATGAAGATTTGTATACATGACATGAAACTTCCTTTGATAAGAATGAAGTGAAAATATTTTAAATCAATGGATATATAAGGAGCAGAACAAAACAATACGCACCCCAAAATTCACAACAGCTCTGTCATGTAGAGCTTAATTTGAGGGACTATATCAAACATAAGTCTCAGAGGTTTCAGTGAAAGATAATCATGGCTTCATAAATTGCTTTGAAGATAGTATGCTTTTGTAGAAAGCACATTGATAGAAGAACCATAGCACCTCCATGGCAAATATCTTCTGCTATAGAATTACTATGGAATACAAGCAAATGTAATAATCACATAGTGTTTCATTTATACACTGTTTTTCTCCACACTGATAGTCAGGGTTCTTGCATACAAACTAAACTTGAATAGTGAGCTAGGCAGTCACATATATGGCGAGTACCAATTCCCATGATTGTAACAGACGTTTTCCTGACACCACTAACATGGGAATTGTGGCTGGCAACCTCCATTATCAGGTGTAAACCACCATTATTAGTTGGTTTACACCTTAAGATTTCCCCATACAAATACATGCCTAACGCCTGTAGAGCTTCTTAAATGAAGAAAAAGGATATTTTTGGTCCAGAGTACTTAACTTGTAGTTTCTCCACTGGAATCAATGGGTGGGTTCACACATAACGGCAGGCCATGGTGGGAACCACCATGGCATGGCTTATTGTTACTGCATCCAGCAAGAGTAGTGAAGTAAGGATGGTCTCCATGGAACCATGGGAAGAAACAATGCTGTTGTATGATTTTCACATTTCATTGTGGCATGTTTTTGTGCCTGAACCCAGTTTCCACATTTCCACATGGTTTCCACACTTCTGCTAGCACGTTTCATGGGAAGAGAGGCGGTGGCTGCAGCAGACACTCCAGCTTGCATTCTCTACCCTCCAGGTCTGCCCAGCAACTGCGGAGGGGGCTGCGGATGCGCTGTGACTGTCCCTGCTGCCCTTCCTTTCTTCCCCGCCTGCATGCTGCTTCCTGGTGCTCACCTGTGGCATCATCATCATCATCATCATCCTCATCCTCATTATTATTCTAACCCATCCATTACTGTACATCTCCGGACGGCTTACAATAAATCCTAGCAGCAGTGCCGCATCGTGCCACACCACCTCCAGCAGCAGCGACCTTGGAGGCAGCCATGCTCGGTGCTCCTGTTTGGTCACTGCTGTACGGCACTGTGAAATTGCTCTGCCTGTGCGCCACTCCCAGAGCCAGCATCCTCTTCCTGTGAAAGCTGCCCTACACAAGAGGAGCACACAGACTGCACCTAGGCATCACCCGCGGGACACTTGCTAGCCCGTATCTTCCACTCTGCCTCTCAAACTCCGCTCTGCTCCCGTCTTGTCCCTGGCATTTCATGAGACTCCCAGCAAGCCCTGCTGTCCATGTTTCCACTGCCACAGCTGCATGACACACACATTCCCAACAGCCAGCCAAGAGACTTTTCCAGGCAGATGCACACACATGCTTCCTTGGGAAGCTCTTCCCAGCAAGGCACTCTGCCATCGTCTCATGGATGGGTGCCTGCACTGATGCTCTCCGTGAGCCTGGCTGCAGCAGGGAGGCAGCCTCTTCCAGTGTGTGCAAGTCCTGCACACAGGAGGTCATGGGCACAACTGCAGTAAGGGAGAGGCAGGGAGGCGGTATGGGTGGGTATGTTGCACAGCGGCATGAAGCGAGGCAGTACCGGGGATAGCTACTCTACAGCAATCCTTCCCTTTGTCCTGCTGGGAAGAGTTTCCAAAGAGAGTGCATGTGCACATCTGCCTACTTACTCTACAAAAATAAGACAAAATACACAAACAAAATTTGATAAGAACATGCTAAAATGAAAATTACATTACAAACATTTAGAAGTCTGGGATAACTACTTCTTTACCTGCTGCCAAAAGGATAACGGTGTTGGCACAAGATGGGCCTCTTTGATGAATGAATTCCACAAATGGACAACTTGATAAGGAAGCAGGCATTTCTTCAGATACCTTGTCCTAAGATCTATATGTTTAAAAGGTTTAACATCAATGGAAGTGACCCAGAAACAGTTACATATGCCTAACTCCCAGAGTGATTACCTGCACGGTTGCCATTGATTTTATGTGTCTATATTTTTCTGGATTTCACCCAAGATCATGACTCAGAGTAACTCATCTGGTACCATCCAAATGTTATTTGCAGAGATTGCTGTATGACATGTTTCAATGAAGTGAAGCGTTGGAGAAAACCTTCTTTTTCTGCTCCTCTCTTCCTCCGTTTTGATGTGAGTTAAAGTGCTTTTACAAACCAGGGACATGCTACCTTATGTAGCAATTGCTACATAAGCCAAAATGGACAGAATTAATTGATAGATAATTGCATCACCACCACTTCCTACAAATCCTGTCAAAAATGCACAAAAACAGTTTGGGCCAGCACTTCAGTTATCTATATACTGCTGAGAATCAAAGCTAATAATAGTATATTTGCTAAGGGTGGTGGGGAACTTGAGCAAAAAGATTTTATCTCCCCACCCTATTTTTGCCCCCATGATACCTAGCAGGAAAGATTCATTGGGTACTTGAAAAAGAAATACATGTTCCATGTCTCAATGCCAATAGCTCAGTACAGATTTACTGAAGCTTTGTCATTTGTCCTGAACATTCACTAACAAAACTGTCAGCCAGTCTACTTTGGCAAACAGAAATGTTCTCTCTCTCTCCCCCCCCCCCACCCCCTTCACATTATCCTTAAAGGCAGGTGGAAAGCTCCAGCTCAGGATGGTCACTTGTGAACTTCCTCCACCAAAAACAAAAAAACAAAAAACTTTCACCAAAAAGAGAGGACAAAAGAAGGAACGGGTTTTCATAAAATATGCATATGCTAAGTGATATGTATAGATGCAAATTTAGAAATTATTATAATTTAAATAAAACACTATACATCTGACCATAGCATGGAAGACTGTGACCAAGTGACCTATATGCCCGGCGCAGTCTGTTGCCCAGGTGTTGTTGATGTTGATCAAGGACCAGTTGTTCCTTCTGATTTAAAAAAAATATATATTAGCTAGGCAGCTATTCAAGTTGTGGACTGTTCTTTGTAAAAGAGGGCATGAGGCTAACCTACTGGTGCTAGTGCTCATGCATAGTGCTCACACTTATATGACTAGAAATATCATCCACTTCTCAAAGACGGGAGGAGCTGGATGGTACTGGCATGAATGAAATAGAGTGGATGCACAAGTAAACTTTGTGTGAGGAGCCTGGAAAGGAAATGTGGACTATTACAACTGGTTGGAACTTATCCACTGTTTTTTGCCAGATGAATTTTACAACTTAACAAATAATTTCTTGTATGTAAACAGAAAAACCACCACTGAAAAATTATTGTACATAAGAAAGGTCTGCTGGACCTGAACTGCAACATTCTGGTTTTTCATGGTGACCAATGAGATGCCATCAGGAAGCCCTTGCAGGGCCTGAAGAACACACCCCTCTGCTGCATTCCAGCAACTAGTCATTCACTGGTATACTGCCTCTGAATCTGCAGGCTCCACATAGACATAATGACTAATAGTCAGTGATAAACACCCCACTCCATGAATTTATCTGCTCTCCTCCTAAAACTAAGTTATTTGCCCTTATCAAATCTTGTAATACCATAAGTTAATATAAATGTAAAACTACTTTTTATTTAGTCCATGCTTGAACCTACTGCCAATCAATTTCATTGAATGACTCCAAGTTTTAGAATTAGAAAAGAAAGAAAACTGTATTCACTTTCTCCATACCATGTACACTTTTGTCATATTCCCCTTAATATTTTTTTAAAACTAGACAGCCTGAAGAGCTTTAGCCTTTTTTGCATGGAAACTTCTCTAGTTCCCTGATCACTTTCCTCTCTACAATATTTTTACGATGGGGTGTCCAGATTGTACACAGTATTTCAAATGTGGCAGCACTATATACTGAAATGGCATTTTCAGAATTTTTAATCTTCAGTCTCTCCTCTAATAAGCCCTACTGAAGAATTTGTTTTCACAGATTAATACTGAAGTCTCATTCCAATATAACCAGAGACCATGATTCCCACTGCATGAATGAACTATGACAATACTATAAGGAGTTCAGAAGTTTTCATTCCTGTTTTTAAACAAGCCACACTTCCCTGTGATGTCTGCATGTAGTGGCTAGTGATTGTTAAAAGCTATAAATCATGAGAACATACCAGACTTCCACTGTTTTTTTCCTTAAGGCACAGCTGAAGCAAGTCACATATTCCCCATAAGGAATAAGGTTGTCATAAGGAGGTATAAATACTCTAAAATTGAAAGTGGGTGCTTCCAGTGTCCTCTGACACATGGTACAATAGAGAACTAGACACAAAGCTCAGGTTTCTTGCAGCTTGTTAACTGAGTTGATGTTTTCATTGACCTATTTACTGTCAGTCAAGATCTCTCACCTGGTCAGTCATTATCAGTTCTCCACTCATCCAGGCATATGTGAAATTAGGATTCTTTCCCCCGCAACTTATTCTGAACTTCATTTGTCATTTTTACAATATTTTGTCAAGCTTGGCAAGTTCCGATTGGAGCCCTTCATGGTTTACATGGGAATCCACTCTCCTTAATAATTCGCTACCACCAGCAAAATTCCCTTTATTCCACTGTGGTGCAGCCAACAGTATTTTGCGATCGTTACATCTCCATTCACAGAGCCTAGATTGTAGTTAGTTAATATGAGTTAAGAGCATAAAGTAAAAGCATTTTGGAGGGCTATCTGAAAATTTGTTTTAAATGATGTTTTTATGCATCCATTATCTGTGTTCCTTTTAATTTAGATTTTTACCAAGCTGACTGAATAAAAAAAATATTGAGCACATGTGGCAACTACTGATTTAAATCCATAATGCCTTTCCTATTGTCCGCCTTGCATTAACTCCTTAATGTAAGAGTTATTATCACAAGCATAGTAATAAGCCATGAGAGTAGGTACACTGTTTTCTTCAAATGAATTCTTTCTAACAATATAACCCCTTTATTATTTCCCTTTATACACTCAGAAAACTCAAAATGTAAAAAGAATCCAAGTATTAATTCAGATTAAAACATCTCCATAAAATATGCCATATAGCATAATAAATGTTTATAAACATCTTTCCAAGCAAGGCTCTTATAGCCAGAGCTATTAGTTCATTTGTTTTTTAAATGCTGACAGTCAAGGATCAGTGCCCCATGGTAATTTTTGCTAGTGTTTATTAGCAGCCAGCAGATAAAAATCATCCTTACTTTTAATGACAGGCTAAATTGTGTATAGTTCAATAATCCCAATGGATTACCTTTCCCCACAGCATATGGAATATTTCCATGTACTAGAGGTTTGATCAAGGACCCATACAAACACATGTCCATATGTTTGCATTCTTTATATTTCATACTTCATTCATGAAATCAGTTACACTCCTGCTTTAATTAAACTTCTGTTGCAACACATGTGAATTAAGCAATACAGTTTCTGCTTCGTTCAGTAAACTGGCCATAATTTTGTAATAATTTGTGAAATGCAGTCACAGTCTTAAAGTCTGCCCCAACTCATGAAAAGCTTTGTTGAATTATGCAAATATGTTGTTGATTCAGTCCTCTGGTAGACGTTTTCAACCATTTCCCATTCTCCTTATTTTTAATGTTATTTTCCCCCTTGAGTTTCATTTTATAAGACACAATACAGTGTTTTAAAAACATCTGCTGACAAACCAAACTTTTGGCTCATATAACCCTGGCACCCCTGGAAAGGCTGGTGGAATTATACTATAATACAACCAGAATATGTTTCAACTCAGTGACTTGGATCCTAAAATGGTCAACTTAAGGTAGTTCTTGAAAGAAGAGCCTTCTGCCCCTCTTCCCTCTCCTGCAGCTGTCCATAGCCCTAAAGAGCCTTTCCAGAAGGACAAGTCCCCCTTCTGAACAATATGGAATCAGGTTCCTGAGTAAACTATTTCCACGAACTTCCTTAATTAATATTTTAGGATCCAAGAATGATGTTGGGAAATTGTCCCCTCCAACTCACTCCCACATTGTTCGGGAGGGTCCCATTGTCCTCCAGATAGGATTTTTGTTGGGCAAAGGCAGCTGCAAAGGGAAAGGAGAAAGGAAACATAAGGAAGTCCATGGAAGGAACTTTAGTTTTATCTTAGCAGTCAAGCCAGTATATATCACAAAAGCAGAAATATTCAAAGAAATAATAGAACTTACATTGACTGTATCAAGTATTATATAAGTGGATTTTCCCTGGTATGACATGATTGGTAAACCCCCATTTTCTCTAGATAGAACAATACTGAGCTTAGTACTGAGACTCCAGACATTGTCTTACCCTTGGAAACCTTCCTGATCTGGGACAATTAAGAAAATATTGATCAGATTAAATTAGTGGGTTGGAATTTAAAAGGTGGGCTATAATAGAAGTTACTATTATGTGTTCATAGCACATATGCATGGAATTCTGACTGATAACCATATGAAAGTTATAGAGATGCTTATAAAAATTATTGAGATCGGAGGAAAGATATAGACTGTAATGTTATTCCTCCTTTCACATGGAAGATTCTTCCATCAAGCTTTTCACAACCCATTCAGTTTGAAGCTATAGTCAAGGGATTTCATTGCTTTCTGAGTGTTAAGAGATATGTAGGCCTGCTCAGAACTAAACTGAAACAACAGGCAATTTTTACAGAACAGACAAAATTACATCTTAAACAGGTAGTTTTGCCTGGAATTTTTATCTTCTACCTAAATCATTTGACCAATTAAATATTAATACTTGTGTGCTAATGCATAGTCCCCCACCTTCCCTTCTACTCTCAAGATTTTTACTTAGGGGTAATAATCTCTTGGATTGGTGACATCACTCTGTTGCTGTGGAGAATGATTGGCAGTGTCACAAGCTAGGATTTAAGAAAACGAATAATGCCAAAGGCAGCACAGGATCAGAAGAGGGAATCTTGCCAAATGTTCCTGGTCATTTACTACTAAGGAGGGAATGCTCCTCAAGAGCATTACATAGCCAGAAGTGTGGCTTCTAGATCAAGAGAGGTATTACTACCACTCTACACGACTCTGGTGTGCCCGCAATTGGAGTATTGTGTTCAGTTTTGGGCCCCTCATTACAGGAAGGATATAGCCAGGTTGGAGTCAGTGCAGCGCAGGGCCACAAGGTTGGTGGCCGGTTTGCAGGGGATGCCGTATGAGGCGAGACTGAGGGAACTGGGTCTCTTCAGCCTGGAGAAGAGGAGACTCAGAGGAGATATGTTGGCGACATACAGGTATGTGAGGGGATGTCACATGGAGGTGGGTAGAGACCTGTTCTCCCCTGCAGAGGAAGGCAGGACACACTCCAACAGAGCAAAGCTCAGGGAACCAAGGCTCCATTTGGATGCCAGGAAGCACTTCCTGACAGTCAGGACCCCGAGGGTGTGGAATGGGCTTCCACACGAGGTCGTTGAGGCCCCATCAGTGCGGGTGTTCAAGGATAGGCTGGACGTCCACATGGTGGGCATGTCGTGAGCGGAGCCGGCTGGTGCCAGAGGTCAGACTAGATGGCCCAGGAGACCCCTTCTGACTTGCTCTGTTTCTATGTTTCTATGCTTGGGGTTCAAGAAATGAAATGAAATGAAATGAAAGAAGTAAAACATGATGTAGGTGCTTAAATGTTTGCATAGAATGGAGAAAAGGAAGATGGAGATTTTTTTCTCCCTCTCCTGTAACACTTGAACCTGCTGTCATCCCATTAAGCTGTGTGGTGGAAAGTTTAGGACAGACAAGAGAAAATACCTGTTCACACAACATATAGTTGATCTGTGGAATCTGCTGCCATGGGAAGTCGTGTTGGCCACCAACCTAGATGGCTTTAAAAAGGGATTGGACAGATCCATGAGGGAAGAGGCTATAGTGGCTACTAGCCTTGCTAGCTATGTGCTACCTCCTTCACCAGTGGCCTGTCTGCATAGACCAGTTGATGAGGAACTGGGCAGGAGGTGGTCTTGCACCCATCCTGCTTGGGAGATCCTGTGGGCAGCTGGTTTGCTACTGTGAAGAGTGCTTCACTAGATGGACCTTTGTCTGATCCAGCATGGCTTTCTTATTTTCTTATGTTAATATACAATTCAGATTCTTACTCTTATTTCTGTCCTCATCAGCAAAGAATCAAGGAACCATGCCTCTCAACAGACCCTATTGCTGGCTTGATTCTTCCATTCACTCAAACAATATATCACCAGATATCCTAACTTTAGTTGCACTATCAAGGACTCTCAACTGCATGTGTTATCCATGCCTCGATAGCCTTTCAGCAGTTTATACAGGCCTAACTGGACAGTCCACACCCACCATAAAAAGTTGCCATACTGCCTGTTTGTCCAGGTTTCACCTGGATTCTAGGTGTGTAACCCAGTGCCATTCACACCATTAACTGGCCCAGATTCTCAGTATTGGGATTTTAAATTTTAAAATTTATTTTAAAGTGCAGTGGTACCTTGGCTCACAAACTTAACCCATTCAAGGACTCTGGTCATGACCCAAAATGGTCGTGAGCCAAGTCAAATTTCCCCATAAGGATCAATGTAAATATAGTTAATCCATTCTCTAACTACTTTTTTTAATCAGAAAAAGGTGAAGCAAAGTGACAAAGAACAACAAAGTTCGCAGTTATCTCCCCGCCAACCTCCAGCACGAGCATGGCCATCTCCCTGCCCCCCCAGCATGACCGCGATCGAGCCCGTCATCCCGACATGCTGGGGTGGGGGGGAGAGGGACGCAATCATGGATGTGCTGGTGGGGGAGAGACAGGCGTGAACATGGGTGCACGGGGGGAAAGACGGGGACGATCATAGGTGCTCTGGGGGGGAGAGACGGGCGCAAATGCGGGTGCACTGGGGGGGGGGG
>NW_025335468.1:7105137-7113232 GCF_004798865.1 Varanus komodoensis | reverse complement strand
GGGCCGAGACTGCGGTTGTGCTCCTGCAGGAAAGAGGGGAGCAATCACAGGCGCTCTCCTCCAGGAAAGACAGGTGCGATCTCGGCATTTCCCCCCCACCCCCAGCACGATTGCAGCCATTTCCCCACTTGGGGGCGGGGGGGGGGAGAGATGGCTGTGATCATGGTTGCCGTCCAATGGGGAGTTCACAACCTGAGTTAATTTTTTTAAGAAATTTTTGTTCGCGACCTGATTTGGTCATGAACTGAAGCGTTCATGAGTCGAGGTACCACTGTAGATGTCTCTGGCTCTTGTAGAATCCAAGATAGAATGCAAATGAGCAAGCAATACTCTTCTCAGTCTCAGCAATACTGAGAAATTACTCCCCTCCTGCCTTTCAGTGTTCTTAGGCAGTAACTAAGAACTCTGACATTTAGGGGAAGCAGACTAGACAAAAGCTGGGGGCGGGGGGGGGGGAGAGAAAGAAGCCATTGTCTAGAGAAGAAGTGTTGAATTCATTTTGAAGCCCTTTTTCAGGCTCTTCATGGTGGAGAAAAGTTTGATGCCCCATAGAAAAGAGTTCAAGAAATTCAGGATTTTAGTGTAGCTGTGACTGGGCTAGGTGTGTATACCCGTCTTTCGTCCCCGTCTTTCCCCCCATGCACCCAAATATAAACAGTAATGGCAAAAACAGGAGTCCATGATCTTATTCTGTCAGATCAAAGGTGTGATTTCCTTCCCACCTGAGTTTCAAACATTTACAGTTTCCCTACCAATGCAGCCTAATGTATTATTATTTTTTAAGTGGTATGAATCAGAGAGAAAAATGCCATCTAAGGGTGCAGTTCTTTGCATGTTCAGACAGAAATATGGCCTAAAACTCCCAGCATGCCCCAACAATTTATGCTGGTTGGAGAATACTGTGAGTCATAGGCCCTTCTTTCTATCTACACATGCATCAGATTGCACCTTAAAAATGTTAAGCTAGACCAAAAAAAAAAAGGGGGGGGGGAGCACCAAATTACATATAGTGAAGAATGTAATGTATGTTCATGTATAAAGAAAAACACAGTGAAGGGAGGAGACTGCAACATACGCAAGTGAAATCAGGGCTAATTTATTAGATCAACGATGTAATCCTTTACATATTTACTGCTGCTCACAGAGTAGTAGGTATGCACAAGATTGCAGCCACAACATTCTTCAAATATATAACTGCCTTGATTTTATTTAGCCTTTGAGGTTACTGCGTTGCATGAAAGAGGATGTAGGGCAAGCCCAACAATTTATTTCTTCCATATGAAGCAATGGTGGGGAACGTGTAGCCTCCAGATGTTGTTGGACTCAGCCCCAGCTAGCCTGGCCAATAGTTAGGGATCATGGGAACTGTGGACCAACAGTACCGGGGGGCGGGGGTCACATGTTCAGCTCTGTTGCAATCTAACTTTAAAAGGGCTGCATAAGAAGGCATCAGGATTATAGCTGTTTAATCCTTTCCTAACCTTCCACATGATGTAAATAATTGCTAAAAAAAAAATGTACCATATGCAAATTAAGCTGCCCAGATTTGTGCACTGAAATATGGCAACCCTAAGCAAAAGGGAATGAATGGACACAAATTTGACGTTCTAATAGGACTTATTCATAAAAACATTGACTTCCTTGGACAGGGTGGGCAGCTCTCAAGCCAGCAGGATCTACTTTGTTTTCGACATGTTAACAGATTACAAAGAGAAACTGCAGCAAAAGATTGACAGTTTGAAAAAGGATTGTGTTCTGCACATTTACCCTACAGCAAACAACATAGCATTATCTCTACTGTGGCCTGTTCTAAACTGTAAGGACTGGGTGTGCTAAAATGTTGCAATATGAGCAGATTTTTACAGTTTGATTGTATGAGCTGCTGTGCTAAGAATTCTAGTGCTCTCCTCGACCAGGCACCTGAGCCCCCTTGTGGCATAGCTGTGCTGTCCAAAGGCCGTTGTACCATGGTTGCTTGACGGAGAGGGGCTCTTTTCTGCCCTTCACTGCCTTTCATTATGTAGGAACTGTGGATGCCAATATGAAACTGCGTGGCCATTGCTGGGATGAATGGAAAGGATAGGATTTCCCTAGGGAGATCGCCTAGTGCTCCAGGAGAGGCAGCACAGAGCGTTCTGAAGCCAGTCAATAGGACTGGAGTGATCATTTCCTGTCAAGTGATTGCATCGGTGCAACACATCTTAATTCTTCGGCATTTCAGCATATTTACAAGGTAACCTTTTTGCTTTTTCCTTGTCTGTTTTTCAGTTCTTGGCACACAAGATCAGCACATGTAATGATTTCACTGAAGTGTCTTGTTCTACCTCCTTAAATATTTATCTGCCTTATTTCTCATACCAAAGGACTTATATATAAATAGGAGAATAATCATACAGAGGCATCTATGGGTTACACACAGATCACAGCCACAGCACTTTTGATAAGATTTCCATTAAGCAGAAAAGCATAATTGTCCCCATAAGAGGCTCAATTCCTGTATACTGCAGCTCACAATGGTTCCACATACTCCATCCTGGCTCCTGTCTTTCTTCAGTTACTGTAAGTCTATTTAAGATAATGAATAATTGAAGATGGTAGATTACATGAATGTTGTTCCACTGTAGATATAAAGCCACATTCCAAGTCTATTCTGCCTCTTTCCCCCCTTCCCACAATTATATTTCCTTATTCTTTTTCATTCTAGAGCAATATTGCCACAGCTGAGGCCTGTGCTATTACTCACTTGCACATGTACTGCTTAGGAAACAAGCAAAACATTGGCCTTGCTGTGAATTTCAACTTTCATGGATTATTACTAGTAATGATTAATGATTGTTACATTGAATTTGTATCTCACTATTTTTCCTCATGGGAGGAACCCACTCCGGCTTACATAGTCCTCTATTTCACTTTATCCTCATAGCTACAGCCCTGTGAAGTGGATTAGGCTAAGAGTAAGTGGCTGGCCCAAAGACACCTAGTCAGCTTCATGGCCAAGTGGAGACTAGAGCCCAGACCTTCCAGGTTCCCATTCCAACCCTCTCACCATCACACCATACCGAGTTTTCAGTTTGTTTAGTATCATTTATGTGTTAGGCTCTGTACAAGACAGATATATCAATGCCTAGAAACTGCCACAAATAACCAAGAGAGAAATAAGGGGGAAAGTAAAAGATTGAAGATTAATTATGAATTGTGGGATGGGAGGAAATCAGAACAGTCAAGGTGATGGGTACAGTCCATAAACTCTCAAAGGAAGCTATGGGAATGCTGATAAGCTTCACAAAATGCATGGGGTACAGGTAGGATTGTCATCAAACATACATGTCATCAAACAGGTTTTTTTGCTCAATCCCATAAAGAGGAAGATGGCAGGGAGTGAAAAATCATCCAAGGATGCATGTCCTGGAGATGGGAAAGGTAAACCCCTCAACAGTGTCAGAGAAATAAGGAAACAGTTGGATGAAAGCATCAGAAACAGTGCTTTTGGCATGTTCATCTAACACAATAAGTATTTTTCAAGTTCACATCATCGGGAAGCAGCAGGGACAGCCCATTCCACATAGAGAAGCCAACTGAACTGGTTGCTGAATCTTAAGTCTGGCACTGGAAGCTGCACCTGAGGGCAGAAGGTGGACTTGCAGGGAACAGAGCAGGCCATGTGGCACACACCTCTGTCCGTCAACTGCTTGCTCTCTGCAGTCTGCAGGGTGCCTGCTTCCTGTCTGCTCAGACAAATGCTGAAGCACAGCAGAAGAGTTGCCAGCTTGTGTCAAGTGAGCACAGTGCTGCTTGTACATGTGCAATACCTGCTGGAATAACGGCTGCCTCTCTGCCAGGTCTCTCTGTCAGCGGCCTTTCCCAGCCATGTTGTCTGTAACATTTCAAGGAAAGGAAGCCTGGCAAGACAATCAACCAGATCAGCAACTAGCAAGTATTGTCTCTATTGTTGCAGCAACTTGCTCAGGAGGATGGGAATGGCCGAGGATAGGAAAGGAGGGTAGCAGGATGATGGCCAAGAGTGAATACTATATGTAAATACTTATGATTTATTCTGATATCACAAGGTTTTGATGACAGCCAACCATGACTATAGATAGGTTGAGAGCAGAAAGGAAAGAGTTGACACAAGCTGGATCTAAACAAAAGGGTTAACCCAGGCGGCTGAAGCATCTTCCTTCATCTCCAAGAGAGTCAACAGAGAAAACTTGTATGGCCATCCAGCATCAAAACAACTGAAATAAACACGAGGGGGAACCATGCACCCAGCCAGAAAGTCACATTCACATTTTTTTCTGAAGCTGTTTTCATTGCCAAACATACAAGCCATTTTTCAGTTTAAAAAGCAGCCTGCCCAGCCAGCAGTGGAGACGGATGCAGCAAGGTCAGCACTACAAAACTTGGACTGTGTGAGTGGTTTTCTCTCATATCCCATCTCTGACTTTTTATCTAAATATAGTGTTTATGCTAGTTACCAGTCCCAGGTCAATGCATCAGCAGTGCAATCCTATGGATGGTTGCATGCAAGTAAATAAATGTCATCATGTCCACTGGGGCTTATTCCCAGGACATTTCACACAGGAGTGCAGTCTAAGTCCTCTCTGTTGCCCCGCCATTTAAAAGTGCTTCAGTACATTGCAACTCTGGCCCATCCTCACTGGAGTGTCAATTGACAGTGAGTTCATTTAAAGAGGATTATGAGACAACAAGGGAGAAAAGCACAACATGCATTTAACAGTTCACTACCATCTGGTTGGGTGAAGATAGAACATCTATGACAGCCTCACAGGGGCAAATGCAGATGTCCAACTATTATTCCCTGGATCCAGAGTTGCTAAATGCTAATACGGTTGTAAATCACTCCCAACATCAGGTACAGAATGTGTAAATGCGAACCTCTATTTGACGGCTGAAATGCATGTGGTATATGAAATATCCCTCCTGTCTCTGGCATAAACAAGTCCATCATTGCATGTTTCTGTAATTACTGTAATGCGCTCGATGTGGGCTACCTTCATACATGTCCTAGGGGCTGCAGCCAGTACTGAATTCAATAGAGAGGATTGCGACTGGTGTATCTGGTTGTATCCATATTACAACAAGGAAATTACAGGATCTGGCTGTTGACCAAGGCAATTACAGGATCTGGCTGCTGGCATATAAAGCCATAACCTGGCAGAATGTTTTCCCCAGTACAGATCTATGCCATCATTAAGACCATGAGAGGAAACTTTGACCAGGTCAGGGAGTTTCATTTCCTGTAGCACTCCATGGATCTTGAGTATCCAAGAGTTCAGCACTTTTTGGGGAATGAGGCTATTGATAATTATCATGGCAATAAAATCTATGACAAGACCAAGGAGAAAGACCCTCTGACTGCAGGAGTTGCATGTACAATGATAGAAGGCATCTAAAAGAGAGTTGCCAATGACTTATGGGTCAGAAAATGTGATAAGTTTACAGAAGAAAAGTGAGAAAATCCTGCATAGGACAAATTTTGAAGAGAAGCCAGGCAGTAGAATTGGCACACTAAATGGCCAAGTTGGCTTAATTCAAGAGCAAATGACAAATGACAACTCTTGCATTCTCTTCAAGTACCCTTATTTAAAAGTCATATTGTTCAATTGAGCTTGCTTCAAACATCTGGGCACATCTGCTGTTCAGCAAATCTTTGGCTTGTGACAGAGAGAGAGAGAGAGAGAGAGAGAGAGAGAGAGAGAGAGAGAAAGAGAGAGAGAGAAGGTTTTTACTTGCTTGAGATCGTGTTTAAGCAAGATCCTGGTTGGTCCAGATAAACATTTCATCTTTTCCATCTAATTCTCATCTTCGCCCAAATTCCTCATTTTTCAGCTGGTGTGTAATTGCTGCATTGGTGGTTTAAAATATGTCAAACAACTTTTAAAAATAATTAGCAGAATTTGGCATAAGCACTAGATTAAGATTTCATATATTTAACTCTTGAAGCCATAGTGATGTCTGAAGAGTGGAATTTAACTTTCATACTTAAACCATCTGGGTTTCTGCATACCAGTTTTCAAAAAGTAGAAAACTTGTATAGTGGGCAGTGAAGTTCAACATCCAAGGACAAGCCTAACCATCCATTTCAAAATATTGTTTTTTATATGAGATCCCAGATGCCATTTATCACATTCTGCTTTGGCATGTCCTCCATTAACATTCCCATGTTCAATTATAATCACAAAGATCAACCCTCCAGCTTTATGAATCTCATCTTAAATGTATCCCAGATTGAGTGAGTTTATGATTTCATTCATGCAGCTGTCCTAGGTCTAATAGCAGTCATGGCATTATAGAACCTCTATGTACAGAGGCTGTATCTCTCAGAATACCACATGCCAGGGAGAAAAGCAAGGAAAAAATATCACCCTCATTCTCTCCATCCGAGTTCTAAAGGTTTAGCATAGTCTGATCCAGCAAACTAATTTTCATATTCCTGTATCTGATGGGCATACATTTTAAGGGCATTTGGGGAAGTAAAGAGGCTGCTGAATTTCCACCTGGAAATCCAGGTGTTAAATCTCCCTTTGGCATCAACTCATTGTCTATGCCTGGGAAAATGCTGTCTTTGAGCCTTACTTTTCCCTCTGTGAAATGAGAATCGAAGTGACCTATCTCATAAGAATATTGTGTTCAATAAGATGATGTGGAACAAAATCAAACCAGCACTTTCATTTCCACTGACATCCAGTGGTACAACTAGAGCTGCATGGGAATTTGGCGATTTGGAGTTGGGAAACAGTGAGCAATGAGGAATTCAAGTGCCTTCTCCCTCAGAACATATCATCTTCATAACATCCCGCCCCCACCACCCGATAGGTGGCTTTTCTTGTCCATTAGGTGCATAAGTTGGGCTTCAGATTAACAGCTGACTTTCTTTTGCTATGAAGGATGAGTCTTTCCAATGTTAATTTTTATCAATATTATTAACTAGATAAACATGTGCAAATGTGATTATGTTGAAGAAAGGAACATTTATATTGTTCTGAACTGAGCTGGATGAAAGCCAATAAGGAGAGAAGGTGGGGAGAGATTTGTTGACTTTCATTTGTAGTATGGCTATGTTAGATTTAAATTACTGTAAGCATGAGTTTGAAAGAATTATTCAATTAATCAATAAACTAACAGATGAAGGATAAAGGATTTTGTAGCCTCTCTCATAGTTAAAAAGCACTGGGTTTGCCCAGTGCCAAAAACTAGGGCAGACCACAGTGGAAAGATGATAGCTGAAACTGTCTGATGAGGAAAATGCAGATTCCCTAATTTCTATAACAATTTCTGATTTGTATCTGTTGCTGTACAGATTACATTTTGGCATAGTAGACTCTATGGCATTGTCAAATAAAAACTTGATGATTACATGCCACTAGCCATCATTCGACTCTCTAGTGCTCCAGATACAACATGGGTACACGCACACACCATCTTCAAGGGAGTCCTCCACACTTTTATTCTACACAAGAACAAGGGAACATGGCCATGTTTGTTGGCCATACCTTCCTGACATCTGTGCAAAGGATGGAACATCTGCAGAACAGAAGGGAACCTATGCATCAAATTTATGTATACAAAGCTCCTCTTTGCTGACTGTTTTGAATGGACACATGTCTGTGAATGGGGCCAAAAGAGCACACCATGTCAGTGGCAGCCAGCAAACAGGATTCCATTCTTCTCCCTGAACAGAGTAAGTGCCTGATGAGCCCATCTGAAGATAGCTCATAACACCAATGTAGCTTTAACATCTTTTGTATGTTAAGGTTCTGCACTATTGTCACCCAGTCATAATGCCAAAAGATGCTATTTCTCCTAAATGTTACAGGACCAGAGTCCTGCCAATAGGGACACCAGGAAGTCCTTGGATATAAGGCAGAGTATTGTGGTGTAGTGGTTAAGAGCATGGGACTGGGACTCAGGCGACCTGGGTTCTAGTCCCCGCTCAGCCATGGAGCCAACTGGGTGACTTTGGGCCAGTCACAGACTCTCAGCCCAACCTACCTCACAGGGTTGTTGTTGTGGGGATAAGATGGCTGAGGAGATGTAAGCTGCCTTGAGCCCTTTTTCCTACAAAGGGCTCAAG